>NC_073306.1:45421800-45783531 GCF_027595985.1 Sorex araneus | reverse complement strand
GGATGTATAGCTCTCCTTTTCCCAATTCAAGGAGAGCTAGATGAGATGTGGAAATAAGCATCCAGGTGCAGTCAAAGCAGAAAACACAGCTGAACAAAATTAAGGTTTTCAGACTCTGATGAACTGCAATTCGCCTCCTTTTCAACCTGCGTCCCAGGATAAAATCAAAGCACAGCCCTGTCCCTCCTCCTCCCTACCTCTCCTCACCCCATAAAGTCCGACCCTGGTTTAGAGTTCTGAGCGTGTGTGATGCATTCCTATGTTCTCTGTTCACTGGAGAAGGGACATGCTGGAATTCTCTAGAAGAAGCAAGACTTTAGGCATGCTTCTGGGGAGGCGATGAGAAGTGACTGAAGTGATTTTCTAGGAACACCATAGAGAGAACTGACAGGTCTAGATGGGAAGAATGGAAGATGCACTATGTTGATTGAACAACCAAATGTCCTCAGGGATGACCCTCAAGCACCATCCTCACATTCTTTGTTTTTAACTTGAATCTTCAGTGCACCTTGAAAGAAAAAGGCAATCACCCCTGTCCAAGTACCATTCATCCCCGCTCACCCAAGAGTACCACCAACTGGACCATAGTCAGCCAGCTGTGGAGCAGCCGTGGTGAAGACCAAGCCCTGTAGCTTAGAGTGTGGCCTGGGATTGAAGCAGGTTTCTCTCAAATCCTAGAAAAGGGAGGAGTCTGACACTGGAGAGCTCTCACGCCACCTGGGAGGAATCCATGGCTTGCTCTTAGCATGCACTTTCTATCTTCGAGAATTAATTCTGGAGGATGGGTGGGTGGTGATGCGGTGATAGGCTGTGCTATGCCTGGGTGAATCATTTCCATATGGAATAGGGCTGGAATCTTAATCCTGCTATGACCTTGTTTTGACCCCTTTTCATGTCCTCATCCCTCTTTGGATTTTAGTTTCACCACCTGGAAAATAAGGGCAATGTTACATGTGACAAGTGGATGAAATATGATTCTAGGGCTCAGCAGGGGACAGGCAGGTTTATTGCAATGCCTGGCAGCTCAGATAGTTCTTTTTTAAATTTTTCATTGAATCACCATGAGCTACACATGCAAAGCTTTCATGTTTGAGTTTCAGTCATACAATGATTGAACACCCATCCCTCCGCCACCGAACATTTTCCACCACCAATATCCCAGTATCCTTCCCTCCCATCCCACCCCTTCTCCTGCCTCTATGGAAGACAATTTCCCTTTTACTCTCTCTCCTTATGAGCATATGGTTTGCGATACAGATAATGAGAGCCACCATGTTTGTCCTTTATCTACTTTCAGCACATATCTCCCATCCCAAGTGATCCCTCCAACCATCGCTGACTTAGTGATCCCTTCTCTATTCCAGTTGCCTTCTCCCCTAGGTCTTAGGAGGAAGTGGCACTTGACTTTCTGGGGCCAGTAAGATGCAAATATGTGCACCTCATGGAAAACACCTGCCTTACTGGAAATTGACTGAAGGAACCATGCTTTATAAACATCAATTTCTCATAGCCTCTCAGTGGCAAAAGCACATCCACCTGTCTCCCGTTACCTTTCGGGGAGAGGAGGGCTTCTCTGCACAAGAGCACATGCTTCCAAGTACGTTTCTATCTACTTGCTTTTAACAGCTTTACTAAAACATCTATTCATATTTACATATTCATATCTACATATTTAAGTGTACAAATGTACATGGTTTTAAGTACCTGCTTTTATAAGTTTCGTTTTCACAAACTAAGTTTGCTGGCCCACCTACCATAGCTGCCACATGTTGACCCACCCACTGGCCCTGCTTTTACGATTTACAATTTAAATCTCTGAGAAGATGCAAGCCAAGCAGCTGAAATTTATGGACACACCAGTCCTCCCAGCTGAAAACTCTAGGGCTCCCTTGGGAAGGCGGTGGGCTGAGTCCCTGTCCTGCCCAGGCCCTGGTAGCATCACCCACAAGCCACTACTGCAGCCTTGCCAATGGTCTACAGCCTAACCCCATGGTTTCACTAAGAATCTCTTCAGTCTTAATCCAGTTTTACAGATCCTGAAGTTTCTGGATGAGATGATGCCTCCAAATTTCACAGTACTGAAATTCCAGTAGGAGCGCACCAAATTAGGTGAGAAAGTAATGTAGAAACCAGCTAAACTCAATAAACAATAAGCAACACAGAAGGCTCAACTGGTGACAAAGCATTTAATAAATCTTCAAAGACTTTAACAATTCTGTGGTGAGAAATAAAAATTAAAATTTTTTTAAAATTTTATTGAAGCACTGTGAGATAGTTACAAGCTTTCATGTTTAAGTTACAATCTCACAATGATCAAACACCCATCCCTCCACCAGTGCACATTTCCCACTACCAATATCCCACCCACCCTCCCCCTGCCTCTATGGCAAACAATATTCCCCATACTCTCTCTCTACTTTTGGGCATTATGGCTTGCAACATAGACACTGAGAGGTCATCATGTTTGGTCCTTTATCTACTTTCAGCATGCATCTCCCATCCTAACTTGTTCCTCCAGCCATCATTTTCTTAGTGATCCCTTCTCTATTCCATCTGCCTTCTCCCCTCCACTCATGAAGCAGTCTTCCAGCTATGGGGAAATCTCCCTGGCCCTTGTAGCTACTGTCCTTGGGTATCAGCCTTATGTGATGTTATTTTATACTCCACAAATGAGTGCAGTCCTTCTATGTCTTTCCTTCTCTTTCTGACTCATTTCACTTAGCATGATACTCTCCATGTCTATCCATTTATAAGAAAATTTTATGACTTCATCTCTCCTAACAGCTGCATAGTATTCCATTGTGTAGATGTAGAGAAATAACAATTTTTACAAATTTTCTTTTACTGAAGCATTTTTGATAATTTTTTGGACATTTGGTTGTAACAAGTAATAGAAAATAAATTATTGTGTGAGATAAGGGGGCAATCTTGGGGTGTGATTGGGAAAATGGGGACATTGATGACCAAAAGTTTCATTCAGGTGGTAGGATTGGTGTTGAAACATCAAAAACCCATAACAACTGGATAATGAACACCTTTGTAAACCATGGTGTTTAACTAAAGTAAAAACAAAAACAAAAAACTCAAAAAACTAAGTTTTGCTGCAGTGTAACTGACTTACAGTAAACTACACATACAACAAAGTATAAAATTTGATGGGTTTTGAAAGAGCCAAACCCTCATAAAATCATCACCACATGAAATCAGGGTAATGACTAAAACCCCTGTCCGTTCCCAAATTTCCTCTTACCTCCTTGTGATCCCTATCTCACACCACTTTTCATTCCTGATGTCTGATATCACTCACCTGCTTACTATTTCTGTAGGTGATCTAGGTTTAGACAGAAAAGAAATCTTAGAATGTCTTTTTTGGGGGGTATGGTTTCTTTCAATCTAATATGGATGAATAATTCATTTCCTTTTTTTCTCTAAATTGTTCACCTGGCTTTAGAAAGATAAATCTTTAAAGAAGAGTTAGTGATTGTCCAACAATGTGGGAATACTGCAGATGAGAATGTCAGGCAAAAGCTACCTTCCCTGGGATGGGAAATTTAATCTTTATAACTTCAAATCCTTAGAATTTCATAAGAGCAAGGTTGCATCTTATGTACACGGGGAATAAAGAAAATCCTCATTCAAATATATGCTGGTATGCAAATATATGCAAATATAGGTTGGTATGCAAATATAGTGGACTTATTACAAGATGTGGTTCTTTGAATTGATATATTCTGCTCACAACCTTTATACAATCAAGAAAGAAATGTTGCTTATGAATTAAAAAGTATTTAATTTTAGGATAGTTATATATTTTCAGAGAAGTTGTGAAAATAACATGGAAAGGGGCTAGAGAGAGATAGTACAGCGGATAGGATATTTGCCTTGTACGCAATCAACCCAGGTTCGCCCCCAGCATCCAACATGGTCCTCTGAGCCCACCAGTAGTTATTCCTTCTGCTAAGCCAGAACTAAGCCTTGAGCACTGCCAGGTGTGGTCCTAAAGCCAAGAGAGAAAGGAAGAAAGGAAGAAAGGAAGGAAGAAAGAAGGGGGAGAGGGACAAAGAAAGAAGGGAAAAAAAGAAGAAAGTGAAGAAAGAAGAAAGAAGGAAAAGGGAAAGAGAAAAAGAAAAAAGAAAGGAAGGAAGGAAGGAAGGGAGGGAGGGAGGGAGGGAGGAAGGAAGGAAGGAAGAAGAAAAGAAAGAAAGAAAGAAAGAAAGAAAGAAAGAAAGAAAGAAAGAAAGAAAGAAAGAAAGAAAGAAAGAAAGAAAGAAAGAAGGAAGGAAAGAAAGAAAGAAAGAAGGCAAGAAAGAAAGAAAGAAGGAAAGAAGGAAAGAAAGAAAGAAAGAAGGAAGGAAAGAAATAAAAGAAAGAATGAAAAGAAGGAAAGAAAGAAAGGAAAGAAAGAAAGAAAGGAAGGAAGGAAGGAAGGAAGGAAGAAAAAGAAAGAAAGAAAGAAAGAAAGAAAGAAAGAAAGAAAGAAGGAAAGAAAGAAAGAAGGAAAGAAAGAAAGAAGGAAAGAAAGAAAGGAAAAAAGAAGGAAGGAAAGAAAGAAAGAAAAGAAAGAAAGAATGAAAAGAAGGAAAGAAAGAAAGGAAAGATAGGAAGGAAGGAAGAAAAAGAAAGAAAGAAAGAAAGAAAGAAAGAAAGAAAGAAAGAAAAAGAGAAAGAAAGAAAGAAAAAGAGAGAGGGAAGGAGGGAGGGAGGGAGGAAGGAAGGAATGGAAAGAAAGAAAAAGAAAGAGAAAGAAAGAAAGAATGAAAAAGAAGGAAGAAAATAGCACGAAGTTCCTGTGTACCTCATCTCTGAGTTCCTCTTTTTGTAAACACTTCATCGAGACACAATTCACTCACATAGAGTATACAATTCAAAAATTTTTAAACTATTTTCCCAGATTGTGTAACCAATGCCACTGTCAAATTAAAATCTTTACTTTGAAAAGGAACCTCTGGCTGTTTAGCTGTTATTTCATGCTCCATCCCAACCAACTCCAAATAACTAGACTACTTTCTTCCTCCAATTTCTCTGTGCTGGATACTTACATGAATAAATTATATAATATTTTGGGACTGGCAGCTTTCCTATAGCATGTTTTCAAGGTTTATCCATGTTGTTGCATGTATGCACATTTAATACCGTCTCTATGTCTGCTTTATGTACATACTGCATTTTGTTCATGGATTTTGTGTTCTAATTATGGTGACTTACACTGATATTTTAAATGTCATATCAACCTTCAAATCCAGGGAATAAAACCCAACTGGTCTCAAGGTATTAACCATTTTTGTAAAACATTGAATTATAGTTGATCGAATTTGGTATAGAATTTTTGCTCCTATATTCATATGGAATATTAGCCTGTAATTTTCTCTCTAAGAAATGCCTTTGATTCTAATGTCCAGGTATGGTTGACTTCATAGAGTGAATTGCAAGCTTTGTTTCTCTTTTTATCACTCTAGAAGAGTTTGAATGCAGTTGCTGTTACTTCTTCACAAATGTACCATGGGCCATGCTTCTTAGACTTCATGGTAAAGCCATGTGGAACTGGAGTTTCTCAATGGGAAACTTTTAACTATAACCTACGCCCTACCTGCTGTGCTATGGCTCCAGTCTAACTCCAAGTTAAATTATGTAAATAAAAAGGAAAACCTCGTCAAAACCCTGAATGCACGGTTTGAGGCACTTCTTGTCCCTGGAGCAAGCAGATATCATTGGGCTACACTAGCAAGCAACAGGGACAAATGGAGACGTTACTGGTGCCCACTTGAGCAAACCAAAGATCAACGGGAAGACAAGTGATACAAGTGAAATAGAACCTACTCATATTATTTATTTTTCTTGGGGGACATGGGGCACACCTGGCAGTGCTCTGAGGCTGCTCCTGGCTCTGAGTTCAGGGGACCCTGTGATCCCAGAACTCTAACTTAGGCATCAAGCATGCAAAATATTTCCTATTTATTCTTTATTTTTGCGGGTAGGGGGTTTGGATCCAGAGCTGGCTATGCTCAGGGAGTATTTCTGGCTCTGTGCTCAGGGACCACATGTGGTGCTAGGGATCAAATCCAGGTCAGGTCAAGTGACTTACCTGCTGTACTATCTCTTGAGCTCTCTTAAATGAATGTAGTTTGTGTTTTCAGAGAATTGATTTCATTAAGATTGAATTTATTGGTGTAAAGTTGTTTGGAATATTTCGTTATTGTCTTTTTTAATAATCTAAAAGCTATATAGTGCCATTTATGTTATTAATTGGAAAATTGTATAATTTATCAACATTTTATCTGAGATTTCTCTATTCCCTTGATCTTAAATAACGTTCTTATTTTTATTATTTTTCTATTTTTTATGTGCACTGATATTTTCTCTCATATATATTATGTTATATTTTTCCTGGAGCACTGGATTTCATTTACTTATTAAGTTGTATTTCTTTAAAAATATTTATTTATCTAGGGCCATACTTTGGAGAGTTGGGTATTTTTTATCTAACTATTCTGTTAATTATTGAGAGGTATTAAAATTTACAATTTCTGTTTCTCTTGGAAATTTCTATAGTTTTATCTTGTTGTCTTTTATAATATGTGGGTCAGTAGTAATTTTGCCTTTCATTCTTGATTTTGATGCATGTGTTTCTCTCTTTTCTTCTAGATGAGACTGATAACATATAAATTGAAATTTTAAGGAACAGCTTTTGTTTTTGTTGATTTTCCCTTAATTTTTGATTAAAAGGCTTGTGATTTCTGCTCTATTTTCATTGTCTCTTTCCTCTTAGTTATAAAATTTTCTTGTCTTTTTCCAGTCTTAAAAAGACTGTCTTTTTCCAGTCTTTTAAAGTAGAAACATGCAAAAGATTCATGTGTGTGCATGTGTGTGTGTAAATATCTGCATGTGTGTAGTATCCAGAACTTTGAGAAAGTAAATTTATATTTTTTATTCCACCCAGACTGTGGTCAGCTCTTTTTCAACCTGAGAACATGCATTTAATATTCTATATTTCTTTTTAAATACTTCTTTCCCCCCAAAATTTTTATATAGCATGTTTTTATGTTCTCTTAATTCAAAATTTTTATATTTTCCCTTAAGATTTCCTTATGATTCATGCATTGCTTAATATTTAAATATTTGAAATTTTTGTCAGAAAATCTCCTAGACATATTCCATTTTTGTTTTCACTCAGTGATTAGCTGAGTATAATTTAGCTTATAGTAATTTAAGCTGTAATAATCTGAATTATTACTATTATTTTAAGTGTGCTAAGGATTTATTTTATAGTCTAGAATACGGGTCTCTGTTGATGAAGATTTTAGGTGCAGTTGCAAGCATGTACTCCACCGAAGTATGGGTGTAGCTAGGTCATGTCACTAGGCCATTTGATTGAGAATAGTTTCTAGGTTTTACAGATTTCTGTCTATCCAATCCATCAGTTACACTGACAGAAGTGTTGACAACATTAGAAATTTGCTTATTTCTTCCTCCAATTCTTTCAGTGTTGTTGGAGGCATGTAAGTTTAGAATTGTCTTATTGGATAATTTACCCTACTATCAACGTGTACTGTCCTTTTATGTATCATTTCCTGTGTTCTGAAGTTTACTTTGATATGACTGTAGCCACTTCACTTTTACTTAGAATTTTTTTCTTAGCATACATTCTTTTGCTCTTGACCAACTGATTTCCTTAAGTTGAGAGAGGATTTGTGGTAGGAATATACAGTTGAGTCTTTCTCTTTTTTAACTCAGTCAGAAATTCTTTGCTCTTTAACGAATATACCTCATCCATTCACATTAATGGTGATTATGGATATGGTAGTTTCAACCATATTTGTCTTGCTAGCTTGTTTCTAATTATTCTTGTTTCTATTTTCTGTCTTCTCTTGATTGAACTAATATCTTTATTATTCCATGTTATTTCTTTGATTTGTTTATTTAAAAAAAATAGTGGTTGGAGGCCAGCCCTTGTCTTCCCCTGCCCCAAGGAGACCCCGAGTCACCGCCCACGAATGGCCCCTCTGGCTACTGAATAAGCTGCCTAACAGCCATGATCCCAGAGACACACAAACGGGTCTCGGAACCCAGCGGCTTTTGGCAGAAATCCCTCCAGATTTAGTTATTAAAATTTCAGAATTCCAAAATCAGGTGTGTGACATCATATGCTATTCATAATCAGCAATACAAAACAAATTTTCTAATGTTGCCTAAATTTTGTCAGGTCTGAGTATTGGGGGGAAATCCCAAACAATAATGGTGTGTCTGGTGTCAAAATATTGAATGTAATCAAAGCAGAGAGAGAGTAATGTGGAAATCATCTGCCACACAGGTAGGGGGAGGGTGTGGGATGGGGGGTATACTGGGGCTTTTGGTGGTGGAAAATGTGCACTGGTGAAGGGATGGGTGTTTCATCATTGTATGACAGAGACTTAACCCCAAAAGCTTTGTAGCCGTTCTCACAGTGATTCAATAAATAAATCTATATAAAAAAATAGTGGTTGGAGTGTGTGGTGCTAAAATGTTTTATGCATGAAACTATACCATTATCATTATTGCAAATCATGGTGACTAAAATAAAATTTAAATATTAAAAAGTAGTATTTACTGTAGGTTTATAATGCATTTCAATTAAAATGTCTACCTTAATATAGACTTCATTAATAGTAAATTGACCTGACCATAGTGTATTCCAAATTCCTACATTGTATTTTTTATACTATTTTTGTCATTTAATTAATTAATTAACTAATTAATTAATTTTCGGTTTGGGGGACAAACCTTGCTGTGCTCAGAACTTACTTTTGGGAGAGAGAGTAAGTAGGAACTTGTCTGCCACAGAGGTAGGGGGTGGGGTCTGGTGCAGGTGGTGGGAGGGATACTGGGGACATTGGTGGTGGAAAATGTACACTGATGGAGGGATGGGTGTTCAATCATTTTATGACTAAAATTCAATAATGAAATCTTTGTATCTGTATCTCATGGTGATTTAATTAAAATAAAAGTACTTACCTTTGTCTCTGGACTCAGAAATCACTCCTGATGGGGGTTGGGGACCATATGGGATACCAGGAATCAAACTTGTATCAGCTGTATACAAGGCTAGTGCCCTACAGCTGAACTATCTCTCCAGCCCTATTTTGTCATATATTTTAATCTAACATATGCTGTCAGAAAAATAATTTAATTTTCTCTATTCATTTGTTTTAAAGCAGTCAAAGTTTATGTTTTATCTTAATTTCATTTATAATATCATTTGTGTGTAGTTTTAAGATTATGCAGAGACGCCCTCGACCCACCCTCGGCGCCATCTTCATGCCACAATCCACAGAGAAGCGGCAGGCATTCTGGTGAGCAACGCGGCCCGGACAATGCTCCAGACCCGAATCGGGGCCAGCAACACCGGGGGGCCAGAAGGAGGAGGTGCCGCCACCACACCTTCTCCAGATGGAACCCTGGCACCACTGAGCAGCAACTAACATGGCTCCAGGATTCGGGACTGGGACAGATCCGAGCTGCGTGGCCACTAACGTGGCCGCTCGACCTTTTCTAACACCTGAAAACATACAATCTTTGAATGGAAAACTAATTATCAAATGCCTCCTTATTAGGGTTATCTTGTTTGGGGATATAACTCCCACAACAATAGTGAGTTTTGTGTTGAAATATGGAACGTAATCAAGGTGAAGAGAAAATCAAGTGAGGTTCATCAGTTATACAGTTGGGGTGGAGGGCGGGGGGTATACCAGGGTTTTTGGTGGTGGAATATGGGCACTGGTGAAGGGATGGTGTTTGAATATGGTATAAATGAGACATAAACCTGAGAACTCTGTAACTTTCCACATGGTGATAAAATTTAAAAAAGTAAATAAATAAAATAAAAGGCAAAAAAAGATTATGCAGAAATAATAGTCTATTTGATTAAAGAGGTTTTAAAAATACTGTTCTACTAAGAAGTTGCTAGTAAAAGTATGTCTTCTAGCAAAAAATTCTTCAGTTTTTGTTGTCTGAGTAAATATTTATTTTTCTGCCTTTTTGATCATAATGTAACTGGGTATAGAATTTGGGATTGACATGTTAGACAATTTATTTTCCACACTTTAAATTTACCATTCCATTGTCTTCTTGTTGCGATTTTTCTAATAAAAAAAGTGGTATAATTCTTTTATTTTGAGTGGGGGGGGGTGGGGGTCACACCTGGTGATGCTCAGGAGTTACTCCTGGCTTTGCATTCAGGAATTACTCCTGGTAGTGCTTGGAGGACCATATGGGATAATGGTTATAGAACCCAGGTTGGCCGAGTGCAAGGCAAATGCCCTACCCACTGTGCTATTGCTCCAGCCCCAAAAGTGGTATAATTCTTATGTTATTGTTTGTATGTATTCTTTCTGAGAATTCTTTTCTGCTTTATTAGAAAATATTTTTAATTGAATCACCATTTTCTTTTGGGGGGGTTGCAGGTAGGACCCAGGACTTCATTCATGTGAAGTATGTATTCCACCACTGAGCTATATCCCCTCTTTGTCTTATAGCATTTGAAGTTTGAATTTACTTGCTTAGAATTTATGCTTTTGTTTTGTTCATATACTACTTTTTAAATTTGGGGGGAGAGGTCCAAACCCAGCTATGCTCAGGGCTTATTCCTGGTTCTATGCCTAGGAACCACTCCTGGTGAGACTTGGGGAGCAAACCCACAAATGAATTGCCCACTGTACTATCTCTCTGATTCTTAAAAAACACTTTGGTATTGACTGTTTGTTGTTTTCTGAGCCTCTTGAAACTTAGTTTGTCTACCATTAATTTGGTTAAATTTTGGTCATCATTTATTGACACATTTCTTTAGACTTTTTCTCTACCATCTTTCTGGGTTTACAGTTACTTATATGTGGTACTATTTGATATTATACCACACTTCTAGAATACCTATTCTATATTCACATATTTTCATCATTTTCTTTTATTACCACATTTGGGGGTAATTCACTGGCCTAGGTCTAAGTTCACCAATTATTTTCTCAGCAATCTTGTATGTACTGAAAATTCCATGGAAAGTTTTCTTCATTACTGTGTCTTTTTTTTTTTTTTTCAGCATTTCCACATGATTATTTCTTGGTGTTTTATTCTTTGCTGAAACTAATCATTTTGATCTTGCATGTTGTCAGCCTTCTCATGATTATTTTAAATATATTAATCACAGTAATTTAAAAATTCTGGTTTGATGCTTCCAACATCTGTCACATTCCATTTAGTTTTGATGATTACTTTGTCTTTTTTTACCCCCTTGCCTTCTCTTGTGCTTATAACCTTATATTGACAGCTGGACATCTTTTGTAGGATGATAGATGTGGAGGTAAAATTTTATTTTTATGATTGGAGATATGTGCACCTTTTCTTCCGCTATATCCTTAGTGTGGGAGTATGTGTTAATCTAATCAGGGGAAGGAACCGCGTCAGGCAGAGCTTGAGGTCTGTGGTTGCTATGGTTCTCAGCATAGCAAGTTTCACATTCTTCCTATAATACCTTGTGTTTTGGGTTTGGGCTGCTTGTCCAAGGGTCTGTTTCCTGGTTTCCTGCTTTTGGACCTTTTATCTGTGATGCACCCCAGAATCTATTTCTTAAAGCTATTCTAAATTAAGTTATTATTTTTATTCAGTGCTTGCTAGTGAGTGTGGGAGGGTCTGTTTCTGGTGATGTGATTAGTTTTCATTTTTAAGTCAGTTCTGTGACCTGGGTCATCTAAAGTGGACTTCAAAAATCGTGATTTTTCTCTTCTCCAGCTGTATCACCGGGTCTATTGGACATATGCACTTAGGTTCCTGCACAGGGCTCGTGTTTATTTTTGCCGTTTCCTTTTCTTAGCTGCAATGTATTTCCACTAGTGCCCTAAAATAATAGTTTTTGTTTCCTTTTGTTTTGAAGGGACTGGAGGGATAGCATAGTGGGTAGGGCATTTGCCGTGCACGTGGCCAACCTGGGTTCGATTCTTCTGTCCCTCTCGGAGAGCCTGGCAAGCTACTGAGAGTATCCCGTCCACATGGCAGAACCTGGCAAGCTACCTGTGGAGTACTGGATATGCCAAAAACAGTAAAAACAAGTCTCACAATGGAGATGTTACTGGTGCCCACTTGAGCAAATCAATGAACAACGGGATGGACAGTGCTACAGTGCTACAGACAGTGTTTTGTTTTGAAGATTAAGGGCTAATCTGCACAACAATCTGGGTGGATTTTTACGATCAGCTCTACCTCTCATCTTCCCTGTGGTTTGAGAAGAAAACTCCAAAACTTAGTTTATCTGTTTGTTCATATCTGCTTACAGCTTATGTTCTTTTTTGGCTTGTTTGTTTGGGGGCCACATTCAGTGGTGTTCCTGGCTGACTTCTGGCTCTTCGCTCAGGGATCACTTCTGGCAGTACTCAAGGGACCACATGTGATATCAGGGATCAACCAAGGTCAACTGTATGCAAGCCAAGTGCCTTATCTGCAGTACTAACTCTTCAGTCCACATCTTACATTATTACACCTATTTCATATATATAAATGCTTCTTTCTTTTTTTTTAAGTTATAACATGTCTTCATTACTCACAGCATAAAATTTAATATTGTTGATACAGGTTCATATGGTGTGACACTGAATCTGTATCTACATCTATGTCACACAAATATGTCCTTCTGAAAGTTGTCCTCTGTTTCATTTTTAAAATTTATTTTTAATTTTATTAATTTGCTTATTTTTAAATTCTTTCATTCTTATTTTTCCCAGCAAGATCCAGTCTTTCCTCAAATGCAAGTCATTTGCTTGTATGAGATGGCAGATCTTTGATGGGTCATACAGAGACTCTCCACTCTCTGGGCCTCAGTTTTCCCATCTGCAAAAGATCAACTCCCTACCAACTTCAAAGTTCTAACCCATGAGAAATAGTTTTGCCGTTAGAGAAATGATTTTCTCTAACAGTAAAATGATAGCAAGAGGGTCTAGGGATCAAGATCAGGTAACCCCCAGTGGAGCTCTCTGTGTGGAAGCTTCCGGGAAGAAACCTGGGCCTTTTGTCTTCCCTCTGTAGGGCCTTGGTACACAGCAAAGGGTTAATGCCTGAGATGTTATGGCAGGGATGTTGGGGTCTGTTTGCCACCTTCTCACCCATGATTAATTCTGTTTGGTCAAGTGGTATTTACTCTGGAAATTGAATCATTATTTCTGATGGCAAAGGAATTGAAAAATAAATAAGAAGTGTCAGCTGGTATATTAAAGTGGGTGGCAGAGTGGAAGCAGGGGCCACCCACCTGGCTTCCCCATTGGTTGATTTTCTGACCCTCACAATTAGCCTGGTTACCAGTTAGACTATTGCAGGATCAAGATTCAGCCACAGAAGGAGGAGAATGATGGGGACAGGCTGTCTGAGCACAAATAGGAAGAGGAAGGACTCCAGCATGGAGCAGGAGGGTGTGAGAGATTGTTCGTTCCAAGTCCCAAACCATGGAGGAAGAACTGCATCGGGAAGAAACCAGGAGCTGGGCATGAGGGCACAAATGGAGAAGAAAGCCCTGGACCCTGGCAGCTCTGTTTCAGGACCCAACCTCTGCCTCACATGGCATGTGCCTTAAGTTCAAGTTCCCCCGCTGACTGTGTCAGGGTTCTGTGAGCACGTGTCCATGCTTGCAGATGTTCACTATATTCTGTTGTACCTAGTCTTCTCAGGGACTCTTGGTAATATGAGCCATTTCTGATACAGGACTGCTTTCAGAAATGTACTTCCCAGGGGTTGTACACTTGGTTTCACTGCTCTAACACTTGGTTGTGGTGCCTGGGCATTCAGCAGTGCTCACTGAGGATTGCACACTTCAGTTGTGGTACTCACACATACTTGGATGCAGTGTACTGGAAACTGTAGTTGTGATACTGGGGTTCCAATGATGGAGCCACATGGAGCACACTGAGTGTACGTGGTGGTGCCGGGGACTGAACTCCTGGCCTCAGGCTTGCAAGGCAGGTGCACTACTGCTGCACTATTCCCTGAGCCCTGCGGGGCATTTAAAAACACCACATGTGCTTGAATGAATGAACACTCACTCTGTGTACTGGGGGTGAAGAAGAGAACCCTTTCTAGTGTGGATGAGTTCGGTGTCTCTAGAGCAAGCTGGCTAAGACGAACTTTAGTCAGAAGAGTAATACTAGAAGATTTGGAATTTTTTTTAAATTGTACATTTTATTTTTATTTTTTAAATTTTTTAATTTTTTATTGAATCACCATGTGGAAAGTTGCAAGATGTGGATTTTAAAATGAATGATTTTTGGAATTAGTTCTGTGGTCTCTATCTGGCTCTCCAAATCTGATTACATTCTTTCCACTAGTACAGAGAGTGCAAATAGTCCTCAGCGTGATCTGCTGAGAGAGGATGATGAAGAACTCCCCAGGATCTACTCATCCAGCTCAAGAGACAGGAAGCAGAGGCACCATGGATGGCACAGTACCCCTTCCCCTCTCCCCCCATGCTGCTTCCTGAAACTGATGAATATAATGAGATAGGATGGTTGTTCCTCATCTCCATGGGAAAATACATGAGTGGGGAAAGAAAAGGAAGATCATAGAAATGTGGGTTCTCTCTCCCTCTCTCTCTCTCCCTCTCTCTCTCTCTCTCTCTCTCTGTTTGTGTGTATTTGTGTATGCCCAGAAAGGAGACTTCCTCCCTCACAGCCACTGAACACCATACCCCAAGTCTTCTTGTGAGAGATGGGTCCACCAAGTCAACAAACCCCCAGCCACTGAGTGCCCTGTCAGGTGAGCACATGGACTTTAGGAAATGGGAGTGTGAACAATGAGAATGGGTCACGGGGGACACAGGGCCTCTGAGTCTGACAAGTCTCTCTGCCAGGGGCCACAGACACTCCATCCACTCTGAGCTCCATTCTGACTGAGGCCGTGAGCCCTGCCTCGCCTGAGGAAGGGGTGGTGTGAGACAACACTGGGTCTCCTCAGTGACGCCCACACCACTTACTCTCTGAGACTAGATTCAGCTCCTAGTAGGCTCCTAAAAGTGAGGTGCTCAGTGTGACCCCCTCCGTGAGGGGGTCCACCACTTTCCGGAAGAATCTCTTGGCTTTTCTAATCTACACAGACAGAAATTAAGGGACTATGTTTGGAAGGGGCGTTAGGTGTGAAGATGGGAGGAACATGCTGGTGAACCAGGTGAATCTACTGACATGGGCTCCAGCAATGGACCCTGCAGTTAATGGCCCCACTAGAGGGGGCAGAAAGGGCTCTCACTGCTCAGTTTGTTGATGACCCAATGGTGGCCCACAGTGAGCAAGTTGGAAAACTGGCTTGGCTTGGTGTAAGGGAGGAAGGGCTCCAGGGCCTTGGCAGGATTGGAATGGTGGAGAGATCTGTCACTAAGTCCTACTCATCCACACCGGCAGGGTCCAGGACATCGCGGCCACCACCAAATCTCTGAGATGGCTTTTCCCTATAGGCTGGGTCTTAGAGCAGGAACTGCAGTGGCTGAATGGGGACACTTAATGCTGGGAATAATTGGATGCTGGGTGGGTAGTGGGGACAGAGTCCAAGAAGCAGCTCTTGTCCCCCATATAAAGGCCCAGGGGTTCTACTGTCTGCCAAGGGCCACAAAGTCTATGCCGAGGGCTTCAAGCTCTCGTGACCGCTGGTGCAGGCTGATTTGACACAGTGCTCCTAGAAAAGAAATAAGCAAGACATCTACTCAAGTTTTGCCTGATCTGTGTAAGCAGAAATGTGCCCAGTCAAGCGAGCAAAATTCTAACCTGAGTCTTGTAAACCGTGACACACTCCTCAGTGAATTCTCCTACTGGAGCCAGTTTAGATGCAGGACGCCTGGAATGAGGGGGAAGCTGCTAGGCTGGGAAAATGTTTGTATGTTAATCTTTCTCTAGGCTGTCCTGCTTGATTCTGTCCTGTCATGAGGCCAACTTTGTGCTGGGGGAGGGGAAGTAATCAAACCTTCTGGGGCTCTGAGCTCACATCAACGCCCACAGATTCAAATAGCCAGTGTGGCTCTTTAGCTGGAAGAGGGCTGCAGGAAGCCAGGTGATGAATGGAATTTTATTTATTTGGTCAGGAATGGAGGGAGCCACACCTAGGAGTGCTCAGAACTTATTCCAGAGGTATACTGCTCAAGGATTACTCCTTGCGGGCCCAAGGGAGCAAATGGGATGCCAGGGATTGAACCAGGATCTGCCTCCTGCAAAGCAAGTGCCTGATCCCTGTACAATGCCTCTGGAAATTTATTTATTTGCTTTTTTGGTTTTTGGGCGACATCCGGTGATGCTCAGGGTTATTTCTGGCTTTACACTCAGGAATTACTTCCCTGGCAGTGCTTGGGGGGCTATTTGGAATGCTGGGAATCAAACTGTGTGCAAAGCAAATGCCTGACCTGCTGAACTATTGCTCCAGCCTTCCTCCTCCTCCCTACCTTGGAATTTGAGACCAGACCTATCTTACAGTGGGTCCAGTGGGTTCAGATCTTCCTTGTTGTAGAATACGGATTGGATAAGCTTTGCTCAGCAGACTCTGCATGCTGCTGCTCTGACCTCTAAGTGAGAGCTGATGTGGCGAGAAAGCCCAGTAGAGACAGAACTTTCTCTCCTTAGAAGAGTGATAAGCCAGACAGTAACACTATATTTCTGGCTGAGGGGTGAGCTGGGGTACCCAGGTTAGTGCTGCCGTCAAAGACTTGTGATTCCTACCGCATCCCTCTCAGCTCACCTCGCAGGTCTGCGGGGATTTCAGAGTGACAGTAGATTGTCATCACTTAATCTGGTGGTGACTCCAATTGCAGCTACTGTACCAAATGTCATTTCATTACGTGAGCGAATCGATGCATTCCCTGGTAGCTGCTCTGCAGCTCCTGATCTGGGAACAACTTTTATTTTTTTCTCCATGTCTGTCAATAAAGACCACAGGAAAGAGCTTCCTTTCAGCTACAGGGCTATTCATGTGCTTTCAAGGTTCTGCTCTGGCACAGCAACACGACACTCTGTACCAGAATTTTCCTTGCAGGGGTCTTGAGTGCCTTCCATTTCCATGACACATCACATTGGCCCATTACATGGATAGTGGTACGCTGATTGAACAAGTGAGGAAGATAGAGCAATTACTCTAGATGACCAGCTGGTAAGACATGTATATGCCAGGGCCAGGGAGGTAGCTGAAAGGACTAGTGTGTCTGTCTGCCTTTTCATTCCAGTGGCCCAAGTAAGACTGTGGGAGGGATTCCCCCAAACACCAAGCTGGGAGTAGCCTTTGAGCATCACTGAGTGTGGCTTCAACTGCTCCACTCCACTCTCACTCCAGACATTTACATGCCAGGAGGTGGGAAATAAATCTAACAAGAATTCAGTGGTCCAGTGATGTGGGGCATCTTGAGATACACCCTCTAAATGGGAGGAGAAACTCTTCCTGCTTTAAGAAGCGCAAGGTCTACTGGAGCTTTTTGTGACAGATTGCTTCTGATTTGGGTAACTAACTCTGATTCACTTGCTGAGTGAGCTGAAAAGCTCACATGGTGAGGGGGTTACGATCCCACAAACCCGGCCATGCCTCAGTGTCAGGGCCAGAGAGGGTGCTGCTGGGAGCTTTTGGAGGCACCTAGAGGTGAATGAACACCCTTAGTGTTTGGGAGCAAAGCCCTGCCATCCTCTGAAGATTACACACTTTCTGAGCTCTTGGTCCAATACTTGGCCATGGTAGAAACCAGACACTTGACCATAGGTCAACAAGTTACCAGATGGCCTGAGCTGCTTCTCAAGAAGTTTGGCTGCCTGATCACCAAGCCTTAGAATTGAGTGTGTGTTGCATGAACGTTCGTGTGGTTGGAGGCGCTGAGATAAGGAACTCGGAAGAAATATGTCTCATGGAGGACAAAGGCTCGCTCTGGCTCTTGGCAAAGGCAGAGGGCTTCGTGGACCTCCTTTTATTGATCATGGTACCTCTAAAGGGCACAATACAGTACCATCACCAAAGGCATCAAAAGAAGTTACAGGAAGAACATTGAGGCAGTAGAATATGCATTAGTTCCTTGCATCTGCAGGCCAGTAATCTTGGCCTCCAGAAAGAAGATACAAAACCAAAATTGAAACCTTTCTTGGACTAAAAGCACTTGGATTTACACCCCAAAGACAAAACTGGGCCCCTGTACCTGAAATCTACCTCCCAAAGACTAGGCTGGGCCAGAGCCTACAATGTACAATATCAAAAAGTCAGGCCTGGCTAACACCATCTGCATGTCAAAGACCAGCCAGGCTTCTGTGAGAGAAGGAAAACTGCTCTTTTCAATATACTGAAATTATTTTTCTGAAGGCAGCTTGAAGGGGGAAAATGTTCAGCTTCATCCAAACCAGTCAGGACACAAGAGAAATCTCGCCCATTTTCATGGGTCCCTATGTTCCTGTCCGTAGTATGGTACAGTCTACATGGGCTCGCCCTGATAGCTCAGTCCAGCCCCAACAGGTGTGTGCATCTATATTTCATTTTAGAGTGAAATAAAATAGACAGGATTGGGGCCTGCCAGACTTTGAAGACAGAAGTCAGGCACATGAAGAAGTGACCCAAATGCCCTTGGTTTTCACATAGCTACTCTGCCTTTTCTCTCCAAGCCTGCCTGCATTCACTGTGACCAGTTAACTAAGAGAGAGAAGACTCAGCCTAATTATGAACGGTCCTGAACTTTGTACGGGCACCAGCTGTATGTGAGAATTCTGTACTGGGACATTCTATCCCTGAAAGAGGGAAGTGCTGAAGGGAGGTTCTTCCAGACAGAACTGCAAGAATTGCGCCTGGTTGTTTTCTTCACACTTGGAAGGAGATGTGTGATTATTTACCAGTTCATGGACTGTGATCGAGGTCTTAGAAGGAATATGGGTGGAGCTTGGTGGCAGGGGTGGGGGGTTAAGCATGGCTCAGCAATGTGGACTACTGCCCCTCCCCAAAGCTGAGCTAGCTGTGGCTACTTCAGAATGCCAAATCTGCCAATTACAGAGGCCAATACTGAGTCCCCAAGGTGGGGTCAGTGCCCAAGGTGACCAGCTGCCTACCTGGGGGAAATATATTGCATATATAATTGCAGAAAGCATTATGTTTTATCCTTATGGTAATAGACTTTGATGTGGAATATGAATTTGTCCTCCCCATATGCATTGTTTCTGCCCAAACTATCATCCATGAACTTGAAGAATGCCCGACGCACTGTCATGGCATCCCACACAGCGTTGTGTCTGGTCAAGGAGCTCATTTCACACAGTGTGGTAGCAGACCCAGGCTCATGGAACTCATTGGTAACCATGTTCCCCAGCATTCTCAAACAATTGGTTTGATAGAACAACAAAGTGACTTTTTGAAGACTCAGTGCCAGTACCAGTTAGGTGACAAATCTAACACAGGAGGCTGCACATGCTCTGTCACACATCCCAATACATAACATTTTCTCTTATAGCCAGAATTCAGGGTGCAGGTAGCAAGGGGGAAAAAATGGGGAGGTCACTATTCACAAGGCCGATGGCTGTCCCATCAGCCACTGTTTTGCTCTTGGTTGTACATAGGGAAGCTGCATCATGTCAGAGTAAACTGTGGCCTTGTTTGTTATTCTTTGTATTTCAAGGTTAAATTTGGTATAAGGAGTTATGAAAGGTTCCAGGTTGACCTGATGCTCTGCAGGACAGGAAGTCTTTGTGCGGGGGAAAGAATGTGTCCACCAGAAGAGACAGCCCCAGTTGTATTGAACTGGAAGTTAAGAATGCTGACTGGCCTCTTTGGGGTCTTCCTGCCACTGAATCAACTGGCAGAGGAGGGAGTCACTATGCTCAGTGGGATGAATAGTCCTGACCATCAGCGGGAAATTGGACTGTCACTTCTCCACGGAGTGAAGAAGCGTGTGTCTGGGATACAGGAGATCCCCAGGCTTTCTTAGTATTGCCAGGCCCCAAGATTAAGGTCAATGGAAATTAGAACATCACAGTGTAGGCAGGACTATGGATGTATCAGACCTTAGGAACAGAATCTGGGCTGGCCTGCCATGATCAGCCACTTGCTGAGGGCTAAGGGAGTACAGAATTGGTAGTGGGAGAAGTTAAAAATACCAGACAGGACCACAGAAGCAATTATAGAAAGGAGGCCTGTAATGATCATGAGAAGTTCCTCTTCATTTGCTATGTGTGTTGCTATAGATCTGTATAAATGTATAGTATGTTTAATACCATATCAGGAAATCTTGGCTTCTTTGCATCCTATCCCTTAGCCAGGTGCAAAGAGATATATTGGGTTCACAGCATAGTGCTTGAGTGACGTTAGCCTGATGCTGGAGTATTTGAGTTATGAGACATCAAGAAGGATAAACATGATCAAGGACTCTGCAGCCTCTTCTGGGGAAAGATTTGTTTCAGGGATGCGTGTGCAGGTTCAGTGGTGTGTCTGCTCCCTCACCTCCGCTTGCAGAGATGGAATGGCATGTGGAGCATGTTGTGATTTAAGATGAAGAGCACTATAAGGAGAGGTGCTTAGTGCCAGGCTGATGAGGAGGCACTTGCAACGGGCAAGTTTCCCTGTCAACTGGGAGGGCGTTGCTGAATGAGATAAACGAGAGACCATTGAACCTTAGGTGTGCAGAGCTATGGGCTGCCTGAGGCGGTGTATATGCTTCTGTCCCATGGAACAGGTGTGGGGTGCATGCCTCCACCCTGTGGAAGGTCAGGGGAGAGCCCCAAGACCCCCATACCCAGGGAGCTCCCCCAGAAGCCTGTTTTTCCACCAGTCTGCCTACACAACTGCTCTCTATCATCACAGCGGCCTTGAAACAAATCCCTTTTACTCTCTGTGCATCTGAGGGGCTCTGTGTCTCAGAACCCTGACCCCCTGCTGACCCTCTTGCTGTGTGTCTGGGTCACTCTACAGCCTCGTCACCTGTGTGCTTGTGTCCAAGTACCTCCTGGTGGTGGACCCCAAAGTGCCAGCTCAGGAACCAGGCGGAGCTGCCTGTGGTCAGGGCATGAAGTGCCACCTTCTCACCCTGGCTTTCAATGCTTCTGGTACTGACCCAGCCTTATTTTCCTTCCTCCTCCTGCACAGCAAGGGGGTCTGATGAATCCTGAGATTCTCAGAGTGCCTAAGGTCCTGGTGTGGGAATAGGTTTCAGTTCTGGGCTTTGTGCTAGCCCAGGGTACTTTTGGCTCCTTCCTTTGCCCTCCTTGTGCCTTCTTTTAGGAGCTCAGGGACACTTCTCCACCCAGAGGGAGTCCTTTGAGTGTTTGCAACCCTTGAAGGTGGGATTGGATCAGCACCAGGGGCAGGTGAAAGACCAAATGAATAGTTCCCGATGTGCACATTTCAGGCTGTCATGATGGGGAAAGGGAGACAGGGTTCCAGCCACTGGGTTTGGAAGACTTGTGGAGAGGGAGATGGACTCTTGGCAGTACCCACGCCCAGTTAGGAAGAGGCCAGAGAGCACTGGGGACAGAGGCCTTCAGCCCACAGGCACCGACTGTCTCACTTATAGGGGATCTTGAGCCCTACCCTTGATGGGGTCTCACATTCGTTCTTACTGTCACAGCCGGGTAGAGCACAGGCCCTACTCTAACGAGGGTGTCAGGGACCACTGACTCTGAGCTCCCACTTTGTTGTTAGCCTCTCTGGCTGGGTGTACCTGGTGGGGTTGAGGAAACAGGCCTGGAGAAGGGAAATGAAAGACTAGGAAGTGGGGAATCTGAAGCACTCAGAACCCCAGACATTACCGCTAGGGGCAGATCTGTCCCTGAAGTGTCACTCACTCCTCAGCAACCTTCATGCCATTGTCTGTCCCCTAGGCACATCTCCTGAACCCTGCCACTAATATTCAGCCTGCACCCTGCACCCCATCCCCCACTCATGGCACATGTTCAGAAGCACGTGCTCCTGGCACACTCTCAAGGCACACACATCCATGTGTGGAGGCATGGTGGCTCTCAGACACACATGCCAGGGTGTGCATGGGTGCAGGTATGTGGTCATGCATGGAAATACACACACACATGCACACACACACAGCCACACACACGAAAGGCCTGCATCCCATTCATATCACCTTCCACATCCTTCCCTGCCCCCACTCTCCTGTCCAGGCCTCTCCTCTGTCTACTTTCTCCTAGGTGTGCTATGAAATTCACCTTCAGATTTAAACCTCAAAGGAGAGTAGAAGCCTTGCAGAGTCTCATTTCAATCATCTATGGCAGGAACCCAATTTCTCAGGTGATAATTATAATGATTAAAATTTTGTTATCAGAACGATGAGGGAGAATCACGCACCTCTGGCTCCGGGACAAGGTGTCCGATGTGGAGACCAGCTCAAACCTCTTGTTTCCCAGCTTCAGCTTCAGGTAATGCTGCAGGAAGTTCTGGGGGCAGAGTGGAGGGAGCTGGGGGCTGGGTCAGGGAGCCAAGGATACTGTTTCAGAGATGCTACCCCGCCAGGGGAGACCAGAGAGCAGCAGAGCCTGTCCTTCGGGGCCCTGGGTCCAGGCTCAGAGCTGGGCAGAGAAGGGGCTGACCTCACTGCACCCTACTGACGAGCAGCGCTGCACTGTCAGTGGGCTGCAGGGTGGAGTCAGCAGCAGGCTCTGGGGGGTCTGCCAGCCCGGACTCTGCTGGTGATTCCCTGAGGACTCTCTGGGGATGCTCTAGTCCATTCCGGTCAGCTTCTAGAGCTTTCACCCCCAGGTCCTCATAGTCCTCTCAAGAGGACTCAGAGGGAGCAGGACCTGTGTCCACTGCCACCCCAGAACAGGACTTGACACACCACGATATCGCTAAACATCTGAGGACTCTAGGAAGGAGGAAATCAACAGTCCAAACCCACGGGTGCATCCGCAAGCTCACTTCACGGAGGGGAGACTGTGCTCAGAGATGGGAGGGACCTGGGTGTACAGGGATTGGAAGGAGAGAGTCAGTGGTAGGACGGGGGCTTACCTTCAGCAGCTGCAGCCAGCTGGGGCCGCTGGGGAAGCCCCCCAGAGGAGGGGCAGAAAAGCCTCATTTGCATGGAGTCCTCCTCCAATCAGCTGGACTCTTCAGGTTCTGTGAGACTAGACATAGCCAATCACCAGGAGGCTGGGAGCAGAGGCAGAGCAGGGCCAGGCTCCGCCCCTGTGCCACAGTGGCCTCCTGCCTCTGGCTTTTTCCTCCCTGGCTTCCATGTTCCTCCCAACAATGTCACTTTCAGGGCAGAAGAATCTGTGCCTAGGGTGGTAGTTGAGGCCCAGAGAGGTCATGTGACTTCCCCAAAGTCACCCAGCCAGTGAGCTGCAGGACCAAAACCACCCAGGGCCAGCCGCTATGGCTTTCTTCTGGCTGTTGAACCTGGATCACTCCCAGAGCTCTATTTCTCCACAAGATGCCCTCAGCCAGCCCTCAGCTCAGAGCTGCCTCAACTTCCAGGTCTATCTCCAGGACTTATGCTTCCAGTATTCGGTCAGGAATCCCTGTGTGCTTGGCCAGGCAGGGCCTCAGGAGTCCTCAAGTCCATCCCTCGGGCTACATAACACCCTCGTCCCCCCGTCCCCTGCCCCAGAAATCCCCAGGGTCCTGCCTGTTCCACACATCTCTGCTGCCTCCTGCCTGGCATCGCCCATTCTGTAGATCAGGTTTAGGTTTGATTTACTCCTCCTCCAGAAGGGGGGCAGCCATCTGCGCCCGCATCCACCACGAGGCCCATGACTCACTCTGCCAGGAACCGTTTGCTTTTCCCCGAGGGATCATTTCAGACTGTCATCCTAGAAGCTGGGATTTATGCAAGCTTCCTTCCCCTTTGCAGGGAGCCACGGTGCACTCCAGGGAGGTGGGACGGGCAAGAGAGCTGCGGGTTCCACAGAGACCCCCCAAAATGTGAAAATAAACGTAAAAAGGTATAGTCAGAAAGAAGATGGACTGGGGGGGATGTTAGGGACCTAGATTCTACCCACTGTAGTCAAACTGTCCACCACGGTCAAACTGTGTGACCTTGGGCAGGTCACTGGACATCTCTGGGCTTCAGTGGCCTCATCTGGAAACAAGAGCAATCACATCTATCCCATGAGGTGATAAGGTTCAGGTGAGAAAACATAATAAAGTGCTCAGTCTCAGTGCTCAGATAAGGGGCTGGAGTGATAGCACAGCGGGTGCTGAGTGCTGTTTGCCTTGCACGCGGCCGACCTGGGTTCGATTCCCAGCATTCCATATGGTCCTCCAAGCACCGCCAGGAGTAATTCCTGAGTGCAGAGCCAGGAGTAGCCCCCGTGCATCACTGGGTGTGACCAAAAAGAGGCAAAAAGAAAGAAATCAGTGCTCATATAATCTACCCCCCACTCCCAGCCCCTGGGAAGCTCCCTGATCAGAACACACCTTTGCGTCCTGCTGCTACGACGTGCTCCTCCACTGTCCAGGTTGGCCCAAGCCCCAGGGACCTTGCTCTTCTCCCTGGTTCCATCTCCAGTGCAGCCGGGGGGAAGGAGCCTGATCCTGGGGCGCTGCTGGCAGGAGCAGACTGGCAGGCTGCAGTGGGTCCAGGCTGCCAGGCACAGATGGTGGCTTACTTGCCCCGGGATTGCTTAGGATGCAGCCTCTCCTCTGCTACTGAGTTAGCACACGGCGCCGGTGGGAGGGCCCTTGGCAGAGGAAGGGGTTGCTAGGGCCCAGGGCTGGGCTGCGACTAAGGTCTCCGCAGGATTCTTGAATGCGTCTGATTTCTAGCGAGGAGAGGATGGGTGGGATCTCTTGTTATATGAGTTATATGACTCAGGGTCTCAGTGCTCAGGACTCTCCTGGTGGGAGTGAAATGGGCTTGGTTTCACAGTGAAAGCCCAGCATGCTCTTCTGGGCAGGGGCTGTTGAAAATGTAGAGAAATATGTCTGTTATTTTGTCCTTCCTCCAAAAACCTGTTATAAGGTTGGTTCTGTACAGGCTGAGCCCTTAAACAGAAGCTTTAGTTTGGACTTCCAGACACAATGCAACATGTGGACCTTAGCCCATGGGGGTCAAGTCAGCAAAGAAATCTGACCCCCTTAAAAATGGTTTCTTCCCTCCCTCCCTCCATCCTTCTGTCCCTCCCATCCTCTACCCTTCCTTCCTTCCTTCCTTCCTTCCTTCCTTCCTTCCTTCCTTCCTTCCTTCCTTCCTTCCTTCCTTCCTTCCTTCCTTCCTTCCTTCCTTCCTTTTCTCTCTTTCTCTCTCTCTTTCTTCCTTTCTTCCTCCCTCCCTCCCTCCCTATCTCTCTTTCTCTCTCCCTCCCTTCCTTCCTCCCTTCCTTCCTTCCTTCCTTCCTTCCTTCCTTCCTTCCTTCCTTCCTTCCTTCCTTCCTTCCTTCCTTCCTTCCTTCCTTCCTTCCTTCCTCTCTTTCTCTCTCTCTTTCTCTCTCTCTTTCTCTCTCTCTTTCTTTCTTTCTTTCTTTCTTTCTTTCTTTCTTTCTTTCTTTCTTTCTTTCTTTCTTTCTTTCTTTCTTTCTTTCTTTCTTTCTTTCTTTCTCTCTTTCTCTCTTTCTCTCTCTCTCCCCGTGTCTTGACTAGAGAACTGTTCTCTAGTTCACCAACTTCCAACCTTGTGAACAATAAAGCTTTTTCTTGATCTGCTGGAGCTGATGTGGACAAATTCCAGGAGCCCCTCTGCCTCCTGGGTCTTCTCAGCTCTACAGTCGAAATGCTGATCCTTCCTCTTCGGGTTCTGGCTGAGTAAGGTGTGCAAAGCCCTGCAAAGCCTTTTGCACAGAGCAGCTTGGGTGCAGAGCCATGTTCATATTCCAGGTCCCAGGCGACTCCAGGGCAGTCAGGGGGCAGCAAGTGCAGATCCCGTTTGGTTACTCTCAGCACTGGGGGCTGCAGAGGCAGGCTAGGTTTACTGTGCTTCAAGTTCCTCTGAAGATGGGTTCTTAGGTTTTGTGAGCGCTAGAGAGATGAGGCATGTAATGTGCTCACAAGAGGCAAGGGTAAGGGGGATGACAAAGCCCACAGAGCTCACTTCTTGACCTTTTAGTAATGCTAGTGTCCAGCCCTTTTTCTTACACCCCTCCAGACAATCTGGACAACGTTTTTGTACCCCCATGGTTTCTGGTTTCCTCTGGGACAGGTCTGCCCTCCTGTAGCACCTTATCCTGACTTACCACCCCATAATTAACCTGCCACCAGCACAATATGCATACAGATGCACACACATATACATGTGCATACACATATACACTTACATGCACTCATACCTTTCAGTACACACCCTCCTGTCACACACATACATACTGACCTCACACACGTTGCACACTCACATACACACTGGTTGCAGGAGACTATTGTGAAGTGGGGAAGAGAGAAGCAACTGCCACTTTCCTCTTTGCCCATTGGGGAAGTGGCTGGGGATGTGTAGGACAGGCAAGAGTCTGCTATGAGGCCCTGCACGGTGCAGCCCTCCTGGCTCACCAACCCCACTAGGCAGCTGTCAAGATGCACCTGAAGTCCACTTGATCTGCCCGGCCTGGGAGATGACCCCTGCCACCTGATTTCTCAGGGAGCCGTGGACTCAGGCTGGGGCAAGGAATTGCTCTTTGCAGCACAGGAAAGTCAGTCCTAAAATCTTACCAGGCTTTTTGGGTCAATCACCTGGCCCTCAGAGAAAAGAATTTCTGGAGGATAATAGTGAATTAAACAACTTTATTTAGAGGAGAAAGAGGAGGAGGAGGAGGAGGAGGAGGAGGGAGAGGTGGAGGAGGAGGAGGACAACTAGGAGGAGGAGGAACAAATGCGGCTCATCCCTGAGAAGAGGGAGATGTGCCGCTTGCCTCTGTAGAGTTGGTTTTATAGGTTTTTCTCCCAAGCTACCCCTACTTGGGGTTTTCTACCTAGATAAGGGTCCATTGCTATGGTGTCACCAAAGAGAAGAGCTTGAAATTTTGGGTGGTTCACTTTATGTCCTTATCATAGCACTTTGCTCCTGTTGGAGTTTCTCTCTGGTAGGGGGATCCAGCCATCTCTGGGCCTGTGCTGGCTCCAGTTAGAGTCTGACGAGAGCTCAGTTCTTGGGTCTCCAGGGTGGGCCCAGGCATCGTGCTTTTAGCTGCTTTAGAGCTAGTGACAGTAACTTCTTCAAATTCTATCTTGGTTTTATTACATCCTGAGAACCTATTGCCTGGGATTTCCCCCACCCCCATCTACATACTGGCGTCACGCTCACACAGATTATATATACACACTCACATCTATACACACACAGATGCATACTCACATGCATACATACACTCACACACAGTCACACTCATACACACTAGTACACATACACACATGCAAAGCCACACACATATACAACTAGCACACACTCACACACATGTATACACCTGAGTCAACAGGCCCAGGAGCATCTCAGGTTTATTGGCAAAACATGATGGCCTCTCCCGTCTCAGGAGCCCCTGATCACGGCAGAGAGGATAGCAGGGCCTGTTTCCCTTCTCACCTTTCCACAAACTGCCCCAGAGTTCATGGATCTTGTCTCTTTGGTGAATTCTGTGGCTGTATTCCAGGGGGGTGTTCTGTGCAGGTTCATCCCATCCGTAACCAATATCATGGTTGGACAGACCTTGGCGGTCTCATTATGATTGCAAGATGCCCTTCAGCAATAACCATGGGGAAAGTTTGGAAAAATTTGAGCTTTATTACTTACAAGACCTGAAAATTGCAGAGCACACCTGAATTCCAGCAATGAGGCCATGGGGGTCAGGACTGAAGAGAGAGAGAGAGGGAGGGAAGGATAAGGAGCAAGATTGGCCAGTTTAAACCTTAGAGTGAGAATTTAAATCAGGAGGAAAAAGAAAGAATAAAAAAGAAAAAGGGCTCCAAGCAAGCAAAACAAAGGCACCCCAGGGGCGGGACCAGGGCTTTGGCATCAAATATGCAACCAAGAACTTGCACTTCAAAGAGAAAAGTGTAGAGTCAGGGTCTACACACTGTGGGGGCTCCTGACTGTTAATCACAACCCCCCACTGATACCAGGTGCTCTGTGGGGGCCTCCAAGTCTTTCACTGAAGGAGGTCATTGCTGAGCAGACCCACGTGCAAAAGGTTAGGGCTTTCACTTTCTTTTTTTTAAATCTCCCTTTTTTCTTTTTTTTTTCTTTTTTACAGTTACAGACCTACTTTTTTCCTTTTCCACTTACTTTTTTACTTTTACAGTTACAGACTTACAAACGTGATTAGATCCAGTCATACAATGATTGAGTACCCATCCCTCCACGAGTGCCCATTCTCCACCACCAATGTTCCCAGTATCCCCCCTGCCACCTCCCCGTCCCACCCAGCCTCCCCACCTCTGCAGCAGGTGCATTTCCTTTTACCCTCTCTCTCCTTTTGGGTGTTATGGTTTGCAATACAGGTAGTGAGTGGCCATCATGTTTGGGCCATAGTTTACTTTCAGCACGCCTCTAACCTCAATAGGTTCTTTTAGTTTTGCTTCATTTGGAGGGGACCACACCCAACGGTGCTGGCTATGAGCTTAGGGGTTGCTTTCAGTGGCACTGACGGACCATGTGGTGCTGGGGATCAAACCTGGACCTCCTGCCTGCAGAGCATTTGCTCCCCTTAGAGCTCTCTCTCTCTGGGCCCCTCTTTTAGTTGTGTTACCTTGAGGGGGAAACCTACTGTGTTTCTCTATATCCACCACTGTCCCCTGTGGAAGTATCTCAGGGATTCAGATTCATGAAAGTCTGCTGTGAGCCCTCCCCAGCATGGATGCTCATGTCCCGCCAGCTGCTCCTGATGTTCGCTTGTTTTGCCTGTGTGGGAGAAGATCTCTGGCCACCCGATTTCCCCGGGAGCCATGGACTCAGGCTGGAGCGAGGAATTTCTCTGTGCAGAAAAGGACAGTCAGTTCCAGCTCTTACCTGGGCCTTTGTGGTTCATTGCCTTCTCCTCACTGAAAAGAATTTCAGGAGGTGGGGAATGGTGAAGTATTAGCAAGGCTATTAGGGAAGTAAAGAGAGGTAAGGAAATGCATGTTCAAGAGAGAACATGGGCTTCTCCAGAGCAGAAAAAGCAAGTAACCAACCCATTGTGAAAGTATGAAACTGCACATCTCAAGAGGGGAGATGTGTGTGGTGTGTGTGTGTGTGGGCACCATATGCCCAGGCAACATGGGTACCAACAACATGGGTGCAGGCAGCATGTGGGCACCTCTTTCTCTGCATGCTAATTTTTATGGGCTTTAAAAGAAAACGTTTTTAGTTTGGGGGCCATATCCAGTGATGCTCAGGAATCATTTCTGGCAGTGCTTGGGAGACCATATGGGATGCCAAAAATCAAACCCAGATGTTTCGCACACAAGGCAGGCACCTTCCCCACTGTACTATTGCTCCAGCCCCTGCCATGTAGATTTTTATACGCTTTTCCTAAACTTCCGCCACCAGGGTTGTGGCCAGTGGGGAAAGCTGGGAGCAGTTGCTGGTCTTTTGATATTCTTTACATGGCCTTTGTTCCAGCATGAAGCCTCTCCTCCCAGAGGGCCCAGCCTCCTCTCCTCTCAGATTCCTCCATGCCTGGACTTGGAATCCTGCATCTCAGTGGTGTTCTGGGCTCCTGAGGTGGATCCTTCGTGTCACAGGCTTCCATATCCTCAAGTTAGTTCTGGTTTCAGACAGTTATCCCAAAACATATCCCAAACATACATTACAAGTCCCCTCCCACCCCATCTGCCTGCAACAGTTGTAACTCATTGCTAACATTTAAAACTCTGAATGTTTCACAAACATCAAGGAAGTCAGCTTACAGGCCTGTCTCCCAGCAGCTGCAATCCAGAAACAAAGAAACAATCTAGAAACAGTCCAGACCCGAGGTCCTCGGAGAGCCTGAACTTCATAGCTCTCGGGTCATCTGCTGAGCTCCTGGCCGTATTTGAGCCTGAGACTTCAGTGCAGAGATCCACAGGCTGTCCTCTGTCCAAGTTATCCCACCGGGGAATAGTGTGCCCCCCTACACTGACTCTCACCTGCTTGGGGTAAAGATCATTTCTCTATTTGTTCACTGCTGTAGCCCTCCAAACACACACCCATAGGCACACACACACAGAGCAGAGCCCAATGTGGAATAGATGCTCAGTAAATATTTATTGTGCATTAACTCTTCTAAATGCCACCAAGCAAGTTTTAGGCAGTCATGCCTCAGCGTGATTTCAGTCCAGCAGCTCAGTTCCCAAGCTGGGCTCCTCCTTCCCCAGGCACGGCTGTGCACCTGCCCCCATGGACCCCATCTCAACGTGGATGTGTTGAGAGCCTGCCCCAAGTTAGCCTGGAGCGAAGGTGAGCCTTGTGCAGAAACCTCACTTAGCACAGAGGTAGCTGTAATTCTGGCCATCTCCCCTCATTCGCCTCCTCCCCGCTGCCCCAGCATTAAGGAAATAAAGTGTGAAACTTCTTTATGACATGGATTGTTTTTGTGAGTTCAAAGTGTGGGTGCATCCAGTGGCCAAGACTGTCCCCCCAGATGGCCAACGGTAATGGATGAACAAAGGATTGGACCACAGGCTGGTTGGTAATCAGTGACTGCTTATTCAAGTCTCACAGCATTAATTATATAGAAATAGTATATGTAGGTGGGGTTGAACATTATCATAACAATAAACAGATTTTTTTCAGGGGAAGTTTTTCTAGGAGATTAACTCAAGGAGTTCTCATCTCATCTGGGAGTTCTAACTTTAGATTGCTAGGAGATCCACTCAAGGGTGGGATTTCATCTAAGGGCGCATTGCTTTCTACTTTCCTTAGCTAGTAATCCAGTTAAGCAATCATATTAAATTTACCTCTACTAATATTTCCAGTCATTTTGTATGAACACAGTAAGAAATATATGAAGCTTAAAGGTTGGCTCTTCCTGGGGACATCTTGCTATATATCCCAGACTACAGCTCTTAGGCCAGGTTAGTATTTCCTATCCCCAGCAGGGTCCTTTCTTTTTGGGTCATGACAGAGTTTGTTTCATGGACCTTGCTCTTAACTTACTATATTTCTTATGGTGCTTCGCTCTCTCTTTTCAATGCCAGGGTAGCTTAGAGCTTGCCCTGGTTCCATCCTTGTTCCTCACCAGGACCCTCATTTTGGGGTGTTAGGAACTAAAGGCAACTGGGGCTTAAGTCAACTGCATGTTATGGATACCCAGGATTAAATATTATTCAAAGTCAGTGAACTCCTAAATTACAAAAGCATAGCATCAACTGTCTTCCTGTGTCTATACAAAAAGGACATTGCTCTAAAATAAACTATGCAAAGGACATAAAGGAAAGGGAAAAGCAATATTTCACTTACATATACAAAATGCAGAGCCCTCAGAAGAATTTGTCTCTACAAGTTACAGGGTCTGATTTGGGGATAAAAGTGATTAACAGATGCGGGAAGAATAGCGCAAAGAGGTCAAAAATAAGCACAGAGGATTAGGAATGCCTGATGGAATTGGGTGTGCCTTGGGTGCACTGTGGTGGGAGTTACTCGATCAACCTAATCTCTCTTCGGGGGTGAGGATGGGGAGAAGGGATAAACCAATGTAAGCCAAAAGTTCTTTTTGACTACATGCACTCTAGAATGATGGTGAAGGCTCTGGTGTGGCGGAGTTGGGCTCAAACTCTGAAGGCATGCTGGTGAGGGGGCCCAGACCAGGTCACTTTCCTGAGCCAGTTTTCTCAGACATGAAATGAGAATACAAACCACACCCAATTCCTGGCATAGTTGTGAGGGTTAAATAAGAAGACCTACAGAATCAGGTCAAGTGCCCAGCTCACTGTGGCTCAGGCGGCTGCTATCATGGACACTGATTACTGGTGACTTGGAGAGGAAAGATGCAGTGGGCTCCACACTCAGTGGAGGGCTTTTGTATGACGCTTTTCAGAGAATTTACTACCCTCATAATCACAGTAGCTTGTACACACAATGAATAGTGGGTCTGGTGGGTCAGGGAAGCGATCTCTCTGCGGACAGAGCTGGTATGGATAAGAGTTTCAGAATCCCTTGCAGTAAGCATCCTGGGAGTTTTTTTTTTTTAACATATCCAGCAGTGCCCAAGGTTTATACCTGGCTCTGGACTAAGCGATCACTCATACCTGGCTGAAATCAGCAACCACATGGGATGCCTGGGATCGAACCCAGTTCAGCTGCATGCAAGGCAAGCACCCTGTCCACTGTGATATTGCTTGTGCCCCACCCTGATAGTTTTAAACCCTGGACTAAACCACAGGGATTTCTGACATCCACAGTTCTGGGGATGCTGCAGAAACAATGAATATTTCTCAACCTCGGCCTCCTCCCTGCTTCACCACAAACAGAGATTAACACCCCCTCCCCACCCACCCTGCAGCAACTCAGGCCCTTGCTGAGACAGAATCAGGCCCTCTTTCCCCCAACTCACCCCAGACCCTGTGCACAAGGAGCTGAGGTTTGTGGTTCTTTTTTCTTTTCAATGAATACATAATCGCCTCCTAGGATGGGCAGAGATGATGGTTGTAATAAAATAGGTTCATTACATTCCTTACACAGAGCCATTTAATGAACATGCAGCCAAAGGCACTAAGGCCTCGGAGCCTAATGCAAATGAAACATGTTCCACAGTATCATTCAATTAGCTGGGGAATAGGGGAGGGGGAGGAGGAGGCAATAGTCTAAGATACAAAGCAGAGAAGGGAAGATGGGGAGACAGAGATGGGGAAGAGAAAGTAGGAGAGGGATAGGGAAAGAGAAGGAGAGAGACAAAGGGAGAGGGAGAGAGAGAGGGAGACAAAATGGAGAAAGAGACAAAGAGGGAGAGAGGGAGAGAGGGAGACAGAGAGTGAGGAAGAAAGACAGAGAGGAAGAAAGGGAGAGAGAGAGAGAGGAGAGGGATAGAAAGAGAATGAGGGGGAAAATGGGGCAGGATGGAGAAAGTGAGCCCAAAGCAGTAGGGGAAAGGAAATGGGGTCCCCTCAGAGAGAGTCAGGGTTTGGCAGCCTCACTTTCCCTGCTGGATCAGTGATTTCTCCTTTGTGCATCCTGATGAATGTGGGGGACAGACACCACACAGGCATGATAGAGGGTCCTCTCTGTGGTGGTCACAGTCGGGTACAGCACAGCTGTGTGCACATCATTACAAAGCATGTGTTCATACAGGTAAGGGTGTGACCTTGCAAGTCATTCCTGACCATCAGTCCTGGAGCTGGGAGATGGATGGTCCCCAGGAGTGCAGCCTTGGAGCTGCCCATCTGGTGGGGAGGGACATCCTGGCTGAGGCCTTGAGCCAGTCACTTGACCTTGTGACTGCTCAGTTCCTCAACTAGAAAATTGAGAAAATCAAATAGCTATCTACTAGGATTGTTATGAGAATTAAATTTGTTAATGCATGTAAAACATTCGGAACTATTTGGTATTACTAAGGATTCAATAAAAAAAACACTATTGGTATATTAAGAACTAAAAAGGGGAAGAAAAGCATTGATGAGCCTGGGGTTGGATCAGAAGAGAGTTCTTCCAAAGTAAGCTGCTGAGTGAGAATCAGTCATGGGAATAAGGGGATGGGGGAGAGAGTCTCAGGAGTGTCTGTTTCATATTTTGGCTGCCAAATCAGTGTTCAGGGGAGTTGGGGGAATCACTCATTGTGATGCTCAGCCAGTCAGGTGGTTCAGTGTGAGGACCTGAGGACGTGATGTGCTTGGGATTTGCTATTCTGGGAAGCATCAGGGTCATATCCAGTGGTACAGGGGAACTCCAGGACTATATTTGATGGTCCTTGGAGGAATCTGGGTGTGTCTGTTGGTATCTGGGGGTCTCAGAGCTTTATCCAGTGATGCATGGGAGGCTGTGTGGTGCCAGATTGTGTCCTAACCTTTGTACTATCTTTCTGACCCCTATTAAAAATGACTTGCTGTGCCTCCTCCAGCTCTTCCCATAAAGCCCCTCTAATTTTCCTTTGGGTAACAATGCCCTTCTTTATGCTCAGTCCCTCTGTGAGGGGCAGACCCAACTTCCTGCTTCACATTGGAGATACCACCCAAACCTGACTAACTGTATATTCCACTAAGCTATGTCAACAGAGAAAATACCAGAGTTTCAATGCTTATTCTTGCTGCGAAGATATGATAATCCTGAATGATAGAGATTTGAAACTACCTACGACTATCTCCTACTTAGAGAGCAGAACCCTCCTGGGAATAAAGCTCATGGAAAGGAAAACCTAGGGATGGATGGAAGAGAAGGTCATTCCTTGACAATATTATTTGACTCCCTCTGTTATGTTATTCTATTATACCTGATGGGACTATTTGGTTGAAAGATCCAGTTAAACCCACCTCTCTTTTCCTCCCTATATTTCTGTTTTATAGACATTGTCCTGAGTGGAGTTTCTGGCTCTTGCAGCTGGAAGAGTCCCATGTGAGGATGGAATGGAATGAGGCCCAAGATAACGGCACATGATTAGGCTCATGGGATGAACCAGGGTCTGTTACAGAAAGTCCAGGTGACTGTGGTGCAGCAAGCAGAAGAAAGTGGTGGGCATTGAGTCCCCAAGAGTCTAAGATCTGATCCTAACAATCAAGTTATTCTGACTGATATTCTGGGGAAACATTGTTATTCTGGGGCAAGTAGAAGCATGTGAGGCAAAGACTTGTAACTCCTTCCAGTAGGCAATGGATGCACTCTCCAGGGGTCACTGTTCTAGCCCCTTCCTTGATGAATTATTGGAAACACACAGATCCGTTAGGTCTAGAAAGGCCCTTAAGTGCACATAGTGTAAAGTCCTCACTGCCTATTTTGGGGTGCGGAAACAAAAGAACCACAGGCTTAAGTGGTTCATACAACAAAAGTGTCTCTCTCATGATTCTGGAGGCTAAAAGCCCAAGATTAGGGGCCAATGTAGGACAGTTCTGTTGAGTGTTCTTCTGGTTTACAGATGACTGTCTTCTTTCTGTGTCCTCTCTTGGCTAAGAATAAATTTTAGTCTTTGTTTCTTCTTATAAGAACATTAACCCCAAGATGGAGACCCCATCCTTATGATTGAAAATAAACTTGGTTGTCCTCAGAGGCACCCTCTCTTAGCCCTATCCTCTAACCCCTTCTATAGGGTTTCAGTAGACAAATTTTGGATGAACCAAGCCTGCAATCTATAACTGCATTCATAATAGTTTCTAACTGATGAAGTAATAGTGAATATAATCTCATAAAACAAGGAAGCAAGCAAGGAAAGAAGGATGGAAGATAAGATGGGAGAAAATAAAAGGATTAGAAAAGGAAATTTTAGTTCTATGGAGTAAATAAAGTTTCATTTTGACAAGCAGAATAGATTACAAGCAGGTTATAGGATCCATCTCAAAGCGTAGCTGCTTAAAGTGGGGGCTGCTTCAGAAGACTACTTGTGGGGCCTTGTAACTGAATTTGAGGTCATGAAAAATTTGCAACAGTCTAAGTTTTCTAAATGCACAAGGACCAAAAATCAATTCAAAATCAATCATATAGCGAATTCAACATATTTCTGGCAGCACTTGCCCATGTTGCATTTTTGGGGGTGAAAGGGGTCATGAGTGGAAAAAAATTAAGATTCCCTGTTCTAAAGTAACCTAGCTCACTAAAGGTATCAGAATCTTGGTATCAAAAATTGGATCAGAATCTTTATTTGGCATTTTCTTACTTCATGAAATATTCTTCTGTGGATGGAATGTTTGTGACCATCCCCTGTTCATGCAATTTATATGTTGAAACTCTAATTCTCATTGTGATGGTGTTTGGAGATAAGCCTTTGGGACGTAATTAGGGTGAATATGTGGAGCCCTGATGATGGGCTACTGCCCTTAGAGAGGAGACGGGGAGATGGCTGTCCGCCAAGGAAGGGTGTAATGAGGAGACAGACATCTATGTCAGGAAGGCAGATAAGCCAATACCTTGGTATTAGCCCTCCCAACCACCAGAACTGAGACATAGATGATTTATTTTTTGTTTGTTAAAGCCACGCAGGCTATGCTAATTTTTTATAGCAGTCTGAACTGACTAAGATCTTAAAAATCTCTGCTCCCAAGCATGTCTTCCCCGGCAAGCTTGTCAGACCCCTGAGGACATGAATGTGACACATCACACCTTCCTAATTGTGTAGAAGGTTTTGTGTTTGTCTTTTTTATTTTCATGGAAATGGGGGGAGATGATAACAGCACACTCCTAAGACACCATGTACCAGTCCCTATAATAAGTTCTCTCTTCTAATTTTGTGTAATCCTCATAATAACCTGATAAAGTAGCTAACTTTATTCTTATCTTTATTTGCCAGACACAGCAAACAAACACATTTTAGAGGTTAAAATGTGTGACTCAGAGCCAGAGAAATTGTACAGTGGGTAGGGCATTTGCTTTGCACGTGGCCAAGCGGGATTTGATACCCGACATTCCACACAGTCTCCCGAGCTCTGCCAGGAATGATTCCTGAGTGCAGGGAGTTGCTAAGGTGGAACCCAATGTCATTGAACTAGGGAGGGCGGTTGTGCTGAGAGTGCCCTGGAACCTCCCAGGCTAGGAGGAGGAAAAACAAATTTCCAGCAAATTAGAATGAATTGTATGCAGAGCCAGGAGAAACTCCTGAGCATCACTGTGTGTGCCCCCCCCCCAAACAAAACAAAACAAAATAAAACAAAGCAAAACAAAACACCAAACCAAAACTTGTGGCCAAATTTACATGGGACATATTTGAAGCTCTGACTCCCTGCCCTGATTTGCAACAGCAAAGAGCAGTTTTCAAGAGCAAATTTCCTTTATCAGTCAGGTAATTCCCCCTAAACACGGGAGCAAATGAGTGGTCACAAGACCTGAGGGAGGGGCTGGAGCGATAGCACAGCGGGTAGGGCGTTTGCCTTGCACGTGGTCGACCCGAGTTCTAATCCCAGCATCCCATATGGTCCCCTGAGCACCGCCAGGAGTGATTCCTGAGTGCAGAGCCAGGTGTAACCCCTGTGCATTGCCGAGTGTGACCCAAAAAAGAAAAAAAAAAAAAAAAAAGACCGGAGGGAAAGCCTCTCCTTGACCTTTAGAACTCTCCGGGGTGCTGAAACACAGCCCAGGCAGCTCTAGCACATGTCCACAATGGCCTTTCTGGAACTTGACCCCCTGGGTTCTGGCTGTCCTTGATAATATCTTCTTACTTTAACTTGATATCAGATCACTCATATCCCTTCAAATTAAATCTTTTCTCATTATTTTCATTTAAAAGTAGAAGAGGGGAAAAAACATAGTCCCTATCTTCAGAGAGCTCCAGTCAACGTGGGGGGATAACACTTGCCGAAGACCTAAATGTCTTTGCACAACATACAAGACTCAGTGGTGCCTACCATTGTTTTAAGCAGTGCCCATCACATGTGTGCCTGTGCTGCTCCAGACACGGGGCCACAGGCCATGTCTCCCCTTTCGGCTACTTATATATGGCCAGATAGGGTTGGTGAGGTTGGCATGGAGAGGGAACAAAACAAACACTATCAATGAGACCAGGGAAGGGGCAGGCCAAGGCTTTGTGGGGCTTGTTAAGAAGTTTTCACTTTTCTTCTAAAGCCCATGTGGTGCCATTAATGTTTTAAGCAAGGAATAAAATAAACAAATGTGGGTTTATGGAAACCAGGCTGGAGAGCAGCAGACCGAGCAGCTTGTTAGAATATTTGTGCGAGAGATAATGGTGCCTGGGCAAGCTGAGAGGAAGTCGCTTTGCATGCCCAAGTCCCAGTTCCTTCTCGGTATCCACCACACTTTGAATTTTTCCGTTGCTTTTGTTTTTTGATGCTGCTGTTCTGTCCTGCTTGTTGTTGCATATCTCTTTTAAAAAATGAAATGCTGGAAACAAGGAGCCAGGGACATCATCTGCCTTGTTTGATGCTAGATCACTGGTTGTGTCAGATACAGGGCACTGGTGAATGCAAGAGAGTGAAGTGCGAGATTGATGAGAGCCAACACAATTGGATAAAACTTAGGGAACAGAAATTCATGAAGAGTCCCCAGGCCGTGACTGGAGCCCCACTCCACTGCTCCAGATCAGGGCTGATCCCGAAGTAGGGCGATGAGCCTCAGAGGGACACAAGGAGACCTTAGCCATGGAGACAGAGAGTGGAGGCGGCCTTCTTAGGCTATGCAAGCATATCTGACTGCCTCTGATAATGACCTGTATCCATTAGGATGTCCAGAAGGAGTCAGACCAGAGGGCCATGCCAATCCCTCCCAGCGCCTCCAAATTCTTTGATCAGGGTTTCCTGGAACTGTTTCCCCTTCCCCATCTCTTTATGTGTAAGGAGCTCAGTGATTTAGGATTGGTGGTGAGAGGCAGGGAAGATGAAATGCCATCTGGGAGATCTGCTCGGGCACTTCATGTCAGCTTTGGGCTCCTCCACTCCCCTGGGTCCTGACTCACCATCATGGCTGTGGGGAGGTGGGTCTTTGACTCTGGTCTCCTCTGGGTGGGGTTTGCAGACCAGACACTCTGATCTTTGGGGTTATCTCAGACGCCTCTACCCTTGAGGAGCTCCTGGTTCAGAGGAATTGGGAAGGAAGACATCGCCCTACCTCGGGATCAGCCCTGACCTGGAGCAGTGGAGTGGGGCTCCAGTCACAGTCTGGAGATTCTTCATGAATTTCTGTTCCCTAAGTTCTATGCTATCTCCATCTGGGAGAAAGTGCTAGAAGAAGTATAAACCCAAAGATAGAGAATTCTGAGGAGGTCCCTAACCATGCCTGCAGATCAGTGAAGGCTTCCTGGAGGAGGTGATACCTGGGCAAAGACTTTAAGAGGAGTCAGCCTTAGAGTGGTGACAGGTAGAGGGAGGAATTCAGGGAGGTCAGTTGGAGGAAAGAGCTCAGGTGTGGCAGGGGTGGCAGGCTGACAAGGAGTGAGGCTGGAAGGTGAGAGGAAGCTTCATCTCACCTGCCCCGGGGTTCCTGCAGGTTACTGAGGGACAAACAATTCCAGTCTCACAGCCATAATTCTCAGTGACCCAAGAGGCCAGAGGACATAGACTTGCCATCAGATGGAGTCCCAGACCCAGTGCAACCCTGACCTCCAGGCAGCTCTGGCCTGTCCCTCCTGGCCATTCCTGGAGGTCTGGGCCATTGAGGCCTGGGCAGGGGTCCTGCCATCAGGACAGATGCCTGCTCCTCTGCAGGCAATTGAGGATGTTTCCAGAAATGGTACCAGCGACAAACTCAAATGAACTCTACTACTCTATTGGCTTAAAGGTCTCTCGACTAATAACATTGGATGCAGGAGGGAATGATCGTTATAATAGAGAAGATGCTGGAAGCCAGCTGAGCTGCCACCAAGTCCCTCTATCAGTATATCCTGGCCCCTCACTGGACTCGGGGTCAGACATAGCTGAGATGCAGAGGCCTGGGGGGCTCAGTCCTGGCCCGGGGAATCAGTCAGGCCAGGGCCTGTGGAGGAAACACATGGGTGGAGGTGAGCCATGGAGAGCCATGTGCTACAGGGAACGCAGATCCCGGGCTACTCCTGCTCAACCCTGACCTTGGCTTTGTCTCCAAGCCCCAGTTTTCTCTTTTGTAAAGTGGGGTTCTCATCACACCCCTGTAGGGTTCTCGTGAGTGTCATGAGTCCTGGAGGGTGTGCACAGCGATGTGCCCATGGTGGCCATGAGCAGGACAGGGAGACACTGGACCCGGCGGGACCAGGGCAGGGGCTGGAAGGGGTCAGTGTATGCCCAGCAGAGCATGGGGCTGGGCCCAAGTGGCTGGTGTCAGGGCCCCGTGGTGCTTGTGACTCGACGGGTGGTGCCCCTAGAGCAGCGGGAGCTGTGGAGGACTCAAGGGGGCCATGGCATGTTCCCAGGAGCTGGCACTGTGCACTGGAGGGGGGAGTGGGAGCTGCCCTGTCTGGGGGAGGATGTGGGGTCTGGCCAGGGGATTGGTGGGGTGAGGAGAGAGGCTGTCAGGGCAGGGAACCCCCCCCCACACACACACATAGGTCCTGCCAGAGAGACAAGATGAGCCCAGCTTCCACTCCAGCAGCAGGAGGGAAGGGGTGCTAAGGAGGCCCAGGACACCAAGGAGGAACAAGCAGCTCTAGTGTGGGGGGTCTCTTTCCCAGACAATATGGGGGGCATTGACCAGGACACCCCTTCCACCAGCTTGGTCCCCTAGACCCCCCTCTCTCCCCCTCCCATCCTGCAGCTGCCTTTCTGGCTGAGGGAGAGGCTGTGGACAGGGTTTTACAACAGAACCGCTCAGAACCCTGCAGTGAGTGCCCCACCTGGTCCACTGTTACCCCCTGAGGGCACTCAGAGACCTGGTCATCACTGAGCCCCCCCAACTGCTCTGGAGGGCGACCTTGACCCAGTGACCTCTAAGCTGAGGCTAGTGCCAGGCTGATCTCCTGGCAGAAAGGGGCCACAGGGGCAGGCCCCCTCCACATCAAGTTCACTCCGGGGCCTCAGAGAGTGGAGACAGGGAGTCAGAGGGACTCTGTCACTGAAAGAGAGGGTGACAAAAAGCCAGAGAGAGAGAGAGGGAAGCCCAAGGGGCCTTGGGACTGACCCTCCATGTCCTGGACAGCCTGCTATGGGGGTGCAGGGAGCCAAGGGGCTGCACGTGGGCCCCCTCTTCCCTGCAGTTCACGTTTTTGGAGAAAGGAAATCACTCTGCTTCCAATTAATCTAATTAGACGTAATCAAGTTGTGGAGATCTGAGCAGCAGGGCGAGTGATTAGGAGAAATTACCGCCCTGCAAAGAGTTTCAATGTGATTTCAGTTTCATAATCCAAAACCCAAATAAAGCAGAATGGGCTTTCTCCCCACCCGCGCTCCAGCTGGGGCCTGAGTTCCCCAGAAGGACAGAGAACTCACACAGAGGGTCCCACTAGGACTGGCACTGTGCTCATCACACACATACACTTAGGTGTCCTCACCACAGGGGCTAATGTGTGCACACACACAGACACATATACTCAAACACATTTGCACATGCATGCATAGGCATACACAAACATCCATGAGAACATGTCATCGTACATGTGTGCGCACACGCACACGCACACACACATGTGCACACACAGAGAGGCACATGTGTGCACACCTATATCCCATGACACTAGTAGCCAGGAGTTCTGGCTCTGCCGCTGGCTGGCAGGGTGAAGCTTCAGCGTTTTTGGAGCTAATTTCCCCACTTGCAACAATAAGAGTTGTAAGTGACTGGGTCGAGGAGCGACTGACTGTCCCATCCCTACATTATTAACCCTCGTGGGTTTGTGTTTGGAATCAGCTCTCTCTGCCTTTCTCTGGAAACCCAGGCGGCTGGGAGAGTGGAGTTGAGGTTGGTAAGTGGCTTTCCATGCTGGGAGGGTACCCACAGCAAGGTGGGCTCCCCTGGGGGCGCTTGTATTACCTCACAGGAAGGTGCACCTTTCTGGGACACTGGTGACCCAGCTCCAGGGAAATTACCTTGTCTCCCAGATCTGGTCTGAAGCCACATTGCAGCTCCTCTTACCCCTGGTCTCTGAGGACTCCCAGTGCTGAGAGAGTGGCCAGAGCTGAGCATAAGAGAGTCTCAAATCAGCTTAAAAATGATTAACTGGGGGGCCATAATGATGGTGCAGCAGGTAGTGGGCTTGCCTTTTACAGAGCTACCCGGGTTTGGCCCCAGGCAACCCATATGGTCCCCCAAGCACCACAGGCATGTTTCCTGAGTGCAGAGCCAGGAGTAAGCCCTGAGCACTGTGGGGTGTGGCCTGCAAACAAGACAAAGCAACAAAAAAGACGATTAATGGTGCTTTGAAGGTGGGGAGGGGACAGAAGTGATCAAGGCCCATGTCACCTGGGAGGTCAGCCTGGAGAAGCAGAAGTGGTGAGTTTGTCACTGAGGGGTGACAGCAAAAACCTGCTGAGGGTGACAGGATCCTGTGTGTCACTGAGGGTGACAAGATGCTGTGTGTCGCTGGGGGTGACAGGACCTTGTGTGTGTCACTGAGGATGACAGGACCCTGTGTGTCACTGAGGGTATGTGTGCTCTGGATACTTGGTAATGGTTGCTCCCTCTTCTTCTCAGCTCATCTGCCTGTTCGGCTCTCTGCTGGCTTGGGGAGGGTCCTGACCAAACACCCCTCAAGAACACCCCTTCCCCACTTGTCCTCCCTCTGTTTCCAGGCTGCGAAGAGTCTTCAAAGGGACAGGCAGTTTGGGTCTCTGAGCTGCCCCCATGCTGACCCAGGAAGGGACTATGCCAGGAAGGGGAGGGTTAAGCCTGGAGCAGCCCTTCCTGGCTGGTGTCTAACTTGCAATTTCTAAAGGTGTTAGGAGGTTCACAGAGAAAACATTTTCTCTCATAATGACACTGCAGCCAGTTAGGGAGGGGCCTTTCCCCTAGGCAGCATTAAGGAGGGGCCATCCATCATCCAGAATGACCTGGCCTGGCAGCTGGAATAACCTTCCCGCAGACCTGGGTAGAGGAGCGACTGTCCCATCCCTACCATCAGCAAACTTTGCCTGTTCCCTGGGTGTGGGGTCACAGGGTGGGGGACACTCAGGTCTAGAGGACACTGATATGGCTGCGGCTTCTCCACATGAAAAGTCCTGCCATACTAGCAGGCCACAACATGACCACCACTGGCCTCATCAGCCACTGTTATGATGAAAGTTGGTGTAGGGAGGGAAGCCAATGGCTAACCTGAGGAGGGCTTTTTCCTCTTCATGTTTAGCAGGTGGGGCACCCAACAAGCAGCCCTAGGTGAGTCTCCCCAGCTTTGCTGGAAGTCTGTAGTGTTTAGAACATGTTTGAGGGGTGACAGCCAGCGCCTGTGTCTGGCCTTTGGGGCCTTGAAACAGGTTTCCTCACCTTGGTTTCCACAGTCCCTTTTGGAGCACCTTCTGCACACCCAGTTTGTGCCGGAAGCACCCGGCTGGCCTGTCAATCTGCACAACAGGTTGATATCTGCTGACTTTTCAAACACAAGAGGACAAACCCAGAGATAAGGGGCAGACCCAGACCCAGTTGGGGAGAGTCCTCCAAGCTCCTGTTCCTTCTCTTGTATGCCTGCCCTCTGTGCTTCGTCTGGAGTCACTAGGCCAACCCCTCATAGTGGCCTGGGAGGTGCCAGTGAAAGGAGGGATGAGAAATCACCAGTCTCTCAAGAGCGTGGCTGCACACACACACACACACACACACACACACACACACACACACACACACACATGCACATGCATGCAAGCGTGCACATGCACACAGAAATGTGCACCGACAGAAGCTTGAGACCCAGATCCTGGCACCAGCCCATTCTAAACCCAGGAGGACCCCCAACTCAGTGTCTTCTCTATTTGTCAGCCTTAACTTGGTACTTAACCATCTTCAGGTGATTCAGCAGCCACAAGGTAAATTTGCTCCATTACTAAGATTATGAGGACATGAGCACACGCCTTTGAAGATCTCACCCTTGGAAACCGCAGTGGCCGCTGAGATTCCAGGCTATGAACCACAATGCTCCCTGCAGCTTTGAAGGTCACAGGCAACAGCCCCAAACTACCCAAATGTCCAATACACAGCAAACCAGGTTATCACGGGTATGGCTGGTGGGACCCTAAATGCTGGCACACCAAAAGCAGTCAGGCCTTGGGCTCATTTCTTGAGCCAGTGAGGAGAGGACAGAACCAACACTGTCTACAATACACACTTGTCACTAGGTTTCTCACCAGCTAAGAGGTAGGTGGTAAGTCCTTGTTTGTGTTCTGAAGGAAGCCAAGAGCCTTACATCAGGATCAGTCCATGCACCCCCAAGCTCTGTCCCCAGAGGTAACTTTACCATTGTCCCTGGGACTGGAACTTGTGCTGACCCATGCCGTGCACTCAGGCCAGGACTGGACCCACACGGTGTTCACTTGTCTTTCCCGTTCCTCCCCAGTTCCTTCCTGCTGGTATCAGTGCACTCTATCTCAGTTCCCCTCTCCCCAACCCGCTTCCATGCCTGCCATGGGGAGCAGAGGAGCTAGATCATAGGCTCCAGATCAGGGGTGGCTGTGGAAGTCTCTGGTGAGTACATCTGACTAAAATAACAACAATGATGATATCATCATCATCATCATCATCCTCACCATGACCATCATCATCATCATCACCATCACCACATCATCATTATCATCACCATCACTACCATCATCATTATCATCATCATTATCATCATCATCATCATCATCATCATCATCATCATCATCATCATCATCATCATCATCATCATCACAGCCATTTGGGTTTAAGAGCATGATTCATGTGGTTTGTGTTTTGGTTGCTTAGGGACACTTGAACTTGCGGTTTGGTTCCAGAAGCTCAGGGTGCTGCTTCAGCATGCAGGAGACGGGGTTGGTTGAAAGCTGCAGCAAGAATCCTTTGTATCCACTCACCAATCAATTCACAACAATCTGGGTTCTAATTTGTGCCAAGCCACTGTCTAGACACTGGCCAGAGACTACTAAGCACAAAGCTGAGGGTGGGAGGTGGAGGTTGGGTGATAAACAAGCGAACAGAAGGCATATGCCCAGGTGCTGGTAAGGCCAGGAAGTAAGCAGGCAGTGACGGCTGAGAGAGCAGCTGGCATGGGCTGAGGGCATGTGAACACATCCCTGCGGCCCAGAGACAACTCTCTCTCAGCCACATCAACTCCTGCCCTCACCACGGTGGGAGGGTACCAGCTGGCTGGGTCCTGTAGGAGGTCCAGCTGGGAGGCAGGTCTGGGGGCAGGCGGGGGTGCAGGTCAGCAAGCAGAGGGAAAGCAGAGACAACGGAGCTGTGAGTGTGGACAGCAGGAACTTCCTCTGCCTTCTAACTTCAGAGTCCAGGTGACACGGGGGCCTTCAGTTATGCTGCAGGGAGCCTAGATCAGAGAATCTGGCCACTCTGTTGGCAGGGCTGTAGGCCGAACACTGTGCTCTGTTCCAGAACCCCCATGTGACTGTGGTAGGAGATCTCTGTCCCCCAGTTAGAACTACCCTATCTGGACTCTGCCCATGTCTGGATAGAAAACAGCTCCGGCTCCTGTCTGTGTATGTGTGTGTGTGGGGGGCGCGGGGGGATAATTTCTCTGTGATGCCAGAGCACCCGGGTGCATGTCTATGTGCCTGTGGGCATCTGCTCCTGTGCCCTTTTCTTGTGACGTAACATGCACTCGAATATGGCTCAGTATGTGGGCCAGGGTGTGTCTGCGTGATGAGGACCCCCATGTACTAATGCATTCTTTTGAACTCCTGTTCTGCTCATGTGCCTGTGTCCTCATGTCTGTCTGCTCTGAGGCTTGCTCTGCAGATCCTGGGTGGACATTCTGGGGCTGCAGCGCCGTGTTTCCACAGGCATTGGCAGGAGTCCACTTGCATGACTTTCTCTGCTCTGTTTCTTATGCTTTGCGTTTGCATTCTTTTGGTCATTGTTTTTTAATCAATGTATAAGTCTCTTTGGTAATGACATGGGTCTGTGGGGGATGTCTCTGGGCCCAGGTGTGACTGTCTGTGCCTGTATGACTGGGTATCTCTGAGGGTTTCTCTCAGAGTCATCTGCATGTGGCTGTATATCTCTTTGTGGCCCTGATCTCTGCCCGTGTCTGCCTGTCTGACTGCATTGGGTGGGTCATAGGTATTTTTTCAGTTGTCTAACTCCGTCCCTGATTGCCATGTGTTTACATATCCTTTGGAGTGTCCTCTGACTGTGTATCTGTCTCTGTCTCGGTGCTCATATGTATGTATCTTCAAATACCTCAGTGAGGAGCATCATCCCAATGTCCGTCATGGGATGAGAGACTCAGAAAGGTTCACCTAGATGCCTTCTCCATCAGCACTTTGCCTTTGAATTAATGGCATGAGTAGAATATTACATTCAGCAATGGCAGATCACACATTCTTTTCGAATGCATGTGAAATAATCACCCAATTGAGTCCAGGGGCTAGGCTATATACAAAGCACACATCAGTTGATTTAAAAGAATGGAAAGCATGCAGGGTCTTTTCTGTAACTATAATGGAATTATAAATCAATGACAATAATGTATCTGGAAACCTCACTCATATTTTGGAAATTAAGCAACATGTGTCTAGATAATGTGTGGATCAATGAAGGTCTCACAGAAGAGACTGAGAATGTTGTGTGCTGAATAATAAGAAACTCCAACATATCAAAAGATGTGAAATGTAACTAGAAGAATTCTTATAGTGCAGTATAGAGGTTAAATTCATGTTACCCCCCAAAGTTTAAAATCAATGCTCTGAGTATCTGAAAAAGCTAGGAAAAGAAGAGCAGAAACCAATATAATACACAGACAACACTAAAGAATACCAACATAGCTAGAAGTTGGTTCTCTAAATCAGTAAACTCCCTAAACTGGCAGTTATTAAAAAAGGAGATCAAAAGTTTTTAAGATGAGGATTAGTAAAAGGGTCATCACTGAGATAGTATGGTCCTTATAAAGATAATAAAAGAATATTGAAGAGTTTATGAAAATAAATCCAATACCTTCAATGAACCAGGTAAATTAGAACTTATAAAAGAAGAAATAGAAGCCTCAAATAGCTCTATGTCTGGTAAAGAAATGGAACATGTAAGCTGAAAATTCCAGGGTTAGATGACTTTATCTTTGAATTCTAATCAACATTTAATGAAGAAATAATACCAGCCTTAAACAAATTCTTCCAGATAGTAGAGGGGAGAAAGACTTCTCAAGGTTATGAGGCAATTATAATCTTTATACAAAACTTAAAACAAACATTAGAAAAAAGTAAACAGGAAATCAATGTGATTCCAGAATATTTTGCAAAAATTAACACATACAAGCAAATTAAATGAAAACGTATGAAAATTAGAATGTATCGTGACCAAATAGAGTTTGTCTCAAGAGTTCAAGGTTTATTCTACATTTGAAAAAGGATCAAATACATTTACCACAAATCTACTCAACTTACAAGGGTATCTACATAAAATATATAGCTAAAATACTGCTTAGAAAGGAAACACAATGCATAAAATCCTTATCAGAAACAATTCAAGAATACTCACTCATGCGAATTCTAATAGATATTTTAGTGAAGGTTCTAGACACTTATTTTATTTTATTATTTTTAATTTTTTTTATTGAATCACCATATGGAAAGTTACAAAGTTTTCAGGCTTAAGTCTCAGTTATACAATGCTCAAACACCCATCCCTTCACCAATGCACAAATTCCACCACCAGAAAACCCAGTATAGGCCATCTTGCCACAATCAACAGAGAAGCGGCCAGGCATTCTGGTGAGCAACGTGGCCCAGAAAATGCTCCGGACCCGAATTGGGGCCAACAACACCGGGGAGCCGGAAGGAGGAGGTGCAGCCAGCACACCTTCTCCAGATGGAGCCCTGGCGACACTAAGCAGCAACTAACATGGCTCCAGGATTCGGGACTGGGACACATCCGAGCCGCGCAGTCGCGGTAGCGGCCTTTTCTAAAACCCGAAAACATACAATCTTTTAATGGAAAACTAATTATCAAATGCTTCCTTAATAGGGTTATCTTGTTTGGGGGTATAACTCCCACAACAATAGTGAGTTTTGTGTTGAAATATGGAACGTAATCAAGGTGAAGAGAAAATCAAGTGAAATTCATCAGTTATACAGTTGGGGTGGGGGGTGGGGGGGTATACCGGGGATTTTGGTGGTGGAATATGGGCACTGGTGAAGGGATGGTGTTTGAATACGGTATAACTGAGACATAAACCTGAGAACTTTGTAACTTTCCACATGGTGATAAAATAAAAAAAAAAACCCAGTATACCTCCCCCGCACCCTGCCCCCCACCCCCCGCCTGTGTAGCTGATAAATTTCACTTTACTTTGATTACATTCAATATTTCAACAGAAAACTCACTATTATTGTTTGGAGTTTCTCCCCTAAAGTCAGACCTGTTGAAAAGGAAGCATTTAATAATTTGCTTTCCATTGCTGACAATGAAGAGATATGAGGTCTTGGATTTCTGTATTTTAGTAACTAAGTCAAGAGAAATTTCTGCCAGAAATTGCATCACTGCAAGCTTGTACCTCCCTTTTGTTGTCGTCATAAGATGGCGGCCGTGGCTCAGTTCACAGTCTAGAGACATTTCTGCAAGAAGCTGCTGGTGCCCAAAGTAGTTTAGCTGGCCTCCGTGGCCATGGTCATGCAGTAGCGGAGAGGCCACACATGTGCGGCCACCGGGGTTATATATCGGTGGAGGCCCGATTCTAGACACTTTAACAAAACAAGAAATAAATAAAAGACTTAAAAATGTTCAAATTAAGGTAGAAGTGTGATTCCAAAGCTACACAATTGTTTTTTAAAGAAATCTTGAGGATGCTACAAGAAACTATAATAGATATAGAATATAAGTGAATAGCAATAAGCAATGGCTAAACAATATTTTTTAAAATACTAGTTATCAATAAGAAATATGATATTTAACAATGTTAATTTTTGTTGTTGTTTTAGGGTTCACATCCAATTGTGCTCAGGGATCATACTTGGTAGAGCTCTGGGGATCAATAATATGTAGTACTGGGGATTGAACCCTAGTGGGTTGCATGCAAGGCAAGCACCTTACCCACTGTATCTTTCAGATCCCTTTAGTAATACTTTTCATGTGCCAGACAATTTCTGAGAATTGTAAAACTGTGAAGAAAGATATTAGAGAAGACATAAAGTCAAGGTTTTTGGTTTGTTAGTTTGGTTGAATTCTTTTTTGGGGAGGGGACACACCCAGCTTTGCCTAGGGATTATTTCTGGTTTTGCACTTGCTGGTTTTCAGTTGCTCATGGCAGTGCTTGAGGAACCATATGTGTTGCTGGGGATCAAACCAGGATTGGCCATGTGCAAGGCAGCTGCCTTACTTCCTGTACTGTCTCTTTAGCCCCAAGGGAGAATCAATGTTGTTGAGATACAACTCCTCTTATCTTGATCCAGAGATTCAATATGAAAATCTATCTTTTAGAATAAAATGGTTCATAAAGGTGTACATAAAATTAAAATACCTCTAAAATCTGAAAAAGTTTCTAAAATAAGACCAAATTTAAAGTATACAGGTTACTTATCTTCAAGACTAACTCAAAAACTATTTTAGAAATGATAGAGGTAGAATGGACAAGTAGATCAATAGAGTAGACTAGAGACATCAGAAATAGACTAATACAAATAATCTATATTAGATAATTATTAAATATAATTCAACGGGGGACTTTCAACAAATGCTATTATATCGATTGGATATCCATTTAGAAAAATAGTATTCTCACAATCTTAGCTAGTACCATATTCAAAAATTGATTTGAGATGGATCATAAACCTTAAGGTAAATGCTAGCATGGAAAGTCTTCTAAATTAAAAAAGGAACAAAATCTTTGAGACATTGGAATTGGAAAAATAGGATACATCCACTGAAAGTACTAAAGAAAGAAATGATAAAATGGACTTTATCAAATTAGACATGTTTACTGTTCAAAAGATACCACTGAAAAAATTAAAACACAAATCAAACTATGAAGAGGTACTAATATTGTATATAACTGACAAAGAATTTCTATGTACAACATGTTCAATCTACAAATAACTTCTGCAAATCAATAAAATACAAACAACTCAATAAAACATGGGTAAAGTACCTGAATAGACATTTAACCAAAAAAAGGATCTATTAATGGCCAGTAAGCACAGGTAAATGTGATAATGGTTCAGTTACCAGGGTTATGTATGTTGAGAATGTCATGTGAAAGCAGAAATGGTTAAAATTAAAAAGTTCAACAATACTGAGTGTTGTTAGATATGGGAGAAAACAGGGGTTTTTGGACAATGCTTCTGGAGGGTTACATGGTACAACTATTTGGAAAATTTGACAGTTTTGTTTATTTAGCTTGAAGTTTTAATGTCAAGGTGAGCTAATAAAATGATCCTTTCACAAAAATAAGGTGGCTTTATGCTGAAGAATTGTTAGCTTTGTGTCAAAGGTTAAGTTCTTCCATCCTCATCTTTAAAGATAAGTATTTCCTTTGAGACACACTTTGGTGGAACCCACTGGCTATCTAGGCATGGTTTACAGCTGAAATGTATCACCCTGACAGTTGCTTATAAATATACAGCTGCCTTCTAGCCCAGCAGCTTTGCTTCTAAAGCGCTTCCCCCAAAGTGCTGAGAATTCATGTACACAAATAGACTTACAGATATTTTCACAGTATCTTCATATATCCATTCCCCACCGAAGGACAACTGAGTTCCTTCCAGGTCTGGACTGTCATAAATAAACTGTGGAATGTGCATAAAGTGAACAATTACTGAGTAGTAAAAAAAGAACAAACTAGGAATAAAGATAGCAGTGCATGTAAATCTCAAAACACCATAGAGAGCAAAATAGCCAGCTGCTGCATGATTCCACCTATACGAGACTCTTGAACATGTCAAACAAATCTGCAGTGGTAGAAAGAAGATCCAGGGTTTCCAGGGACTGGGGGAGAGGAGAATGGAATGCCCTGGGGCACCAGGCAAATTACTGCTGTAAAGAAATGTGGTTGATCTTAACGGGACATTGGTTAGCGGGTATCTACGTGCTTGTATAAATTCAGGAAAGGAGCACCTTCCACCTGTCAATCAGTCTGGGTCATGCTGACCTCTATTCATTCCCCATTCAGTCTTCACAACCTCTCCTTTTCTTCCTGAATGACTACCAGGTCCTCCCCTCCGCTCCCGCCTCCCCAAGACTGCTGTTCTGGAATAATCTAGTACTGTGGATGTGGATGCTTCTAAAGTGCACAGGTGGGGATATGGGAGGTGGACCAAGGAGGTCAGTGAGGAGGAGAGCAGACATGGACAAAGAAGAAAAAGACTGAATCCGTCTCAGTCCTGCTGAGGACTTGGAGGAAGCATGTAATCACATGCTTATTAAAATAAATTTGTCCCCCAGAGTGAGACTGAGTGTCTCTAGTACCTACTCATCGTTACATGCTATCAGATTGAGGGGTGTCTCTGAACTAATCCCCTGCCCAAGGCTCATCACTTTTCTAGGGATCCACAAGGTCTCAGGGAGAGAAAAAAAGGGAAGCAGGACCTATTAGGGGGATTGTGTGAACTCTGTGACTGACCCATCATAACCTTGGGTGGCCACATACTCGCACAGATGCAAGGTGTGGACCAGTCATCAGTCTGATACTCCTTGACTTCTCCTGCCCAGTCTGTCCTCAAGGCAACAGGAGCAGGATTCCAAAGCACAAACCTGGCCACATTAAGCTCTAATAGTTGTTCAGTTGACTGTTGGCTTTGGGTGTATCCCACTGCTATGCCAACAACCTTTCAGCTCATTAGACTGAACAGAAACCGACCCTAAATCTGCCAGGTAGGCCAGATGGCCGCTCTTGTGCAGTCTTTCCTCTTCCACCATGGTAGCTGTTGAAAAGATGGCTCCTGTTGGCTCTTGCCTCTTGGCATCCACTTCCCCTGAGTACTATCAGGGACATAATTTGAACAAACACAATATGGTAAAAGTGATGGGCTGGCCTTTCTGAGATTCGATCATAAAAAGATGTGCCTGCCATTGTGAGATTGGCTCTTGCATTGTTCACTCTGAGGGAAACCAGCTGCCACTTCCTGAAATCACTATTTGGAGGGTCTCCCACGAGTGTGCCTAGGGAGAGCTCCTCCTGTTGACTATAGCTCCATGTGTGCCCTGAGGTAGAACCAGCCAGCGGAACCACTCTGAGATTCCTGACCCACAGGAAATGTGAACTAGGGGGACTGAGAAATAGTTAAGAACTTGCTTTGTGCACAGCCAACTCTGGTTTGATCCCCAGCACTTCATCTGGTCCTCTGAGTATTGCCAAGAGGGATCCCTGAGAACTACCAGGTGTGGTGCCAAAAAATCAAAAGGAAAAAAATGCTCGTTGTTCCTAGCTGTGAAAAGTTGTTAAACAGCCATAGATATTCCTGGACAGGGATGGCATTCTGGAGCTCCAAGGCCCGGAGGCTCTCCCTGTGAGGAACACCTTTTCAGAAAGGAACCTGTGCCACTCATCCAGCATCGTTGCCATGGCTCCCTGACAGCAGCCCAACATCATTCCTTCTCCGTCCAGCACAGCAACCACAACTGCACATGAAATGTGTAATTTACTGCAAATTGAACTTAATGGGACGAGAGTAATTATGTTGACTTTTAGAAATACTTTCAGATAAATACATAATTAAATATTTCAGAATATAATCTTTTTGTAGTGTGTTCCTCAAGGGAACAGAGAGAAGTGGAGCTGGGGGTGGTGGTGGGCATGTCAGTAGAGAGACAAGATGAAGGAGATGAACAGGAGGCATAAGAAGTCTTTTTTGAAAACCTACTTAGACCCCACGTGGTAGTGAAACCTTCTGGAAAGTCAGATTTCCAGGAGGGCAAGTGTATAAGATATATCAAAAATGTTAAAATGCTACTATCCTTTGATTTGGTGAGGCCAGAGTAGTGATCAGAGATGAAGATTATCAGTGATGGGGATTCCAATGCAGGGGACCACCCTGCATCAATCATAACAGTCAGGCACTGGGGACTGTCAAATAGCTTAATAATGCTGAATTAGTACAATCAATCTTAGATGAAAAATAATTGTGATGGAATATTGTGCTGCCATTCAAAATAAAACCTTTGAAGTTAATTTATGTTGAATTGCTTCTAAATTAAGAGCTAGCAAAACAGCACTGATACAATACAAAGCACATTTTAACTTTGCTTAGATAAACATTACATGAGTAAATTCCACCAAGATACAATTGAAAATACCAATAGATGCTATTTTAAGGGGGGATTATAAGATATTTTACATTTCATTTTGATTTCTGTTATACTTTCCAAATTTTCTACAGTAAACATCTGCTACTATTACTATGCTTGCAACTTTTAAATGGATATGTGTACTAAAGTATGGCTATCCATTCTTACTCCAAGACAGGGATTCCTAGATTAAACTTGGGCTTGAGCTCTGGTGATGGCCTCCCTCAGCCCTTATTCTAGGACCCTGGCTCTTCTTAGAGCCCAGGCTATAGCCCTCCCCCAACACTCCCATTCCCTCTTTCCCCTCAGTTGCAGAAAGCTGAAGTCATGGTCCAAATCAAGGTGCTTTACTAACAAGATAAATATCTACCTCATCTCTGCATCCCTTCTCCATGCCAGTGAAGGACTAGCAGTGGAGGATAAATGTAAAATTTGGGGACTTTCCCCAGAGAACTTCTTTGATGGCAACTTGTGCAGCTTACTGCTCTCTTTTCCTCCTCCTCTGATTGTTGGCACTTCAGGAGTGGTACTGTGCCCATGACATTGTTTTTAGAATGAGTTCATGTGATACAGATGGTAGAAGAAAACAAGGAGGGAGGCTGGAATATTGACTAAATTGGGCAGGAAGTTGCCAGAGAAACCCTAGAATTCTATCACCAGAATTTTCTTACTCGCGAGAAAAATAAATCTTCAATTTGCTTCAGAGACTCTTTGAGATTCTATTGACATCCTAATTTATTTCTTCACAGATACACTCAGCCAGGGTCAAAGAGGAGAAGATAAAGCAAACGCCCCCAAGTAAGCCACAGGAATCCTAATGAAACTTGAAAGGATTTTTGTTTGTTTGTCTTTGAGGCAAGGGAAAGAATCTGAGGCTCCCGTGATGCCAAGGATCTCTCTTCAAGGAAAACTCAGTAGGTTGGTTAAACGGTTCCAGCATGTTGGACCACAGGAATTGTCAGCAGAGGTGAAAAAAATGGTGTTTTTTTTTTTTTTTGGTGAGGAGGTGCCCAAGCGGTGCTCAGGGAACCCAAGGGTCACTCCCAGAAATACTCAAACAATGAGTTCAGTGGTTCAACTTGAGGGTCCAAGGGTACAGTGTTGCTCATGCTCTGTAGTGCTGGCGGTCACTAGGGTCACACCCAGTGATGCCTTTGGTTATATAGTGCTGGAGCTCAAGCACATTAACCTTAATTGTTATTTTATCCTCTGGCCCCCTGAGGTGAGATTCCTTAATAAACCAGGCTCTCCCCTTTTCCTTAATTCCCACTCAATTCCTTTAGCCTCCTTTTGTTCTTTAAGGTACCTATGTGAGAATAAGGAATCTAGCAAAAACATCCAGAGGAGCAGTCAACCAAGGAGTAACAATGGCAAGAGGTGGTGATTCCTGGCAAGCAGTGAAGGGTAATTTCTTTTATCAAATTTTAAATTTTGAAGAGATCTTGGTCTTCTAGCTCAATTCTCTATGCTTTTGTTTAACCATTAACACACTGTCACTGTCATCCCATTGCCCATCGATTTGCTCAAGCGGGCACCAGCAACGTTTCCATTGTGAGACTTGTTACTGTTTTTGGCATATCTAATACACCACGGGTAGCTTGCCAGGCTCTCCGAGGGGGGCGGAGGAATCGAACCCGGGTCAGCTGCATGCAAGGCAAACGCCCTACCCGCTGTGCTATTGCTCCAGCACATTAATACACAATCATGACTAATAGCATCCCCAACAATATCAGCACCACCCTTTTCACCTCATCACTACCATCACTGTCACCTTTTCTCCCATTTTTATTCAGCATTCACTGTATACCAGGCATGGAGCTGGTTAACCTACCTATTGACTTTTCTTCTAAGATTATACCAAAAAATATTGGAAAGTGTGTATGTGTGTGTGTGTGTGTGTGTGTGTGTGAGAGAGAGAGAGAGAGAGAGACAGAGAAAAATGTAAACTGTAACAGATCGAGGGAAGTTGTCAACTTCTTTACTTTTCTACTTCAGGACCAAGAAGAGAAGAGGACATGGAATGTAAGAGCAACCTAGGAAAACTTGCTTGAATTAATTAGTCCACATGACCCTGCAAATTTATTTTCATGCCCTTTCCTTTTCCGCCTAAACTAGCTCCAGACTGAAAAAGCTAAACTACAAGCTCCAGTTTGCTCATAAGAATAGCCTGTACCCCTGAGCCTCCCAAATAAACAGGACTCTCACCTCCCTCTTTCCGGTCTTCATATCTCTATCCACATGTCCTTTTTTTTTTTAATTTTTTATTGAGTCACCATGTGGAAAGTTACAAAGTTTTCAGGTTTAAATCTCAGTTATACACATGTCCTTAAAGGCTGTAAGATGTATACAACAAAACATTGGATTTGGAGTCAGACCGAAATTCAAATCTCAGCTCTGCTGTTATGAACTCTGCACTACTGAAACTCTCTAAACTTCTGTTTTCTCTTGTGCAAAATTATGTGATTGTCACCAATCTGGGGTGTGCTGAGAAGATGGAGAATGTGGGGACACAGTGCCGTAAACATTCTGAAGCTACAGTGATTTTATCTGTTCATTATGTTATTCCCCTAATCACCAGCATTATTGCTGTTGTGTTCTTATTGAGCTAACCAGCTTTAGGGACCCCCGTCTCATAGACTGGAAAAGGACAGGACTGGGGTAGCAAAACAGTGAAGGGACAGGTGACACTGGAGACGCTTCACGTCTTGGCTCACAGTCCTGTCATCCCCGTGTCAGCCCTGTCTGTCTCTCCTGCACCGGAGCTGCGGGCTCGCAGCTCTCAGCTCAGCTCAGAACCATGTCAGCGCTGTCTGGTGGGTTCATCTCTCAGCTCCGCTGAGAACTGGGGGCCGCATGCTAATTCACATTTACACAGAGACAGGCCCAAGCTACCTCTATCGTGCCAGCCTTTGGGATTTTCTCCCTGCCCTGGGTGCATCCATCTATAAGAAATTGTCTGCCATCAGGAGCTGGTCACCTGACAGCTGAAGAGCCTATCTTCCCATTATGTTGGCCTGATGGGCGGAGCCTCTTCCTCTTCCTGGAGCTGTGGTTTTTATTTTTAATTTTATTTAATTTTTGGTGAAACAAGGTAGTTTTTATTAAAACTATAGAAAAATATAAGGGGAGAGAAAAAGAGGGAAGTATGTGTTCAAGAGAGAACACAGGTTTTTTTCAGAGTGGAAATAGAGAGCAAAGAAACAGAGAGACAAGGGTGTGAGATATGTGTCCAATGGAGAACACTGGAAGAGCAAACATGGAGCTGTGGTTTTTAGGGGCAGAAATTGCATCTGAGATTTGGCAGAAGAGTCCGGGACCAGCAGATCAAGCTGCTTACTAGTGGGCAGTGAGGTCCTCAGGAGAAGGACCTAGATATCGGAGGGGTAGGGGACAGCAGGAAGAGGCAGCACTGTCTGAAGGAAAGTGCCCTGTCAACACACCTTTGGGCATTGGCATCCCTCAGTCTAGGGGCCAAATCCCAGGTTTTTAGTTTTTCAACCAGCCAATTACCAGGAGCAAATTCTCCCAATTTAATTTTTTTTAAATAATGTAGGAGCACTGCTATTTATTCAGTCATTGATTCAGCTGATTGTGTTGGGCATGAACTCCACATTACTTTTCATTTTTTTAAATTTAATTTTATAAGTCAGTTCACAATGTTTGATTACATTCAATATTCAAACACCAATCCTACCACCATTACACCTTCCGACCACCAAGCTCAGGATGTTTCCATCCCAAACCCCAATCCCTGTCCCAAAACACAACTGAAATATTACCCATTGTCTGTTATGAAGAACTGCTGAACATGCTTACAAAAAAGTGTTCAGATAGGAAACAGTGTGAAGATTGTTCTATTGTGGCAGGAGCCATTAAGATAGTCTATAGGATATCACTAATATGTTGTTAAAGTTTGGGTATTGTGAGCTTTGGTATATATGTCTGAAAATATGTATATATGCATACCACTATGGCAGGGTATTCCCTTTTGTTCTCTCTCTCTGATTAGGTGTTGTGGTTGCGATAAAGGTGTTGAGTGGCCATTGTGTTCAGTCTCTAGTCTGTATTCGGCCCGCATCACCCTTCCCCCACATGACCTCCAACCACATTTTACTTGGTGGTCCCTTCCCTGAGTTACCCAGAATGAGAGACCAGCCTCCAAGCCATGGAGACAACCTCCTGGTACTTATTTCTACTATTCTTGGGCGTTAGTCTTATAGTCTATTATTCTATATTCCACAGATGAGTGCAATCTTTCTATGTCTGTCTCTCTCTTTCTGACTCATTTCACTTAGCATGATACTCTCCATGTTGATCCACTTATATGCAAACGTCATGACCTCATTTTTTTCTAACAGCTGCATAGTATTCCATTGTATAGATGTACCAGAGTTTCTTCAACCAGTCATCTGTTCTAGGGCACTCGGGCTTTTTCCAGATTCTGGCTATCGTAAACAGTGCTGTGGTGAACATATAAGTGCATATGTCACTTCGACTATACTTTTTGGCTTTTCTGGGATATATTCCCAGCAGTGGTATTGCTGGGTCAAATGGGAGCTCAACCTCTAGTTTTTTGAGAATCGTCCATATTGTTTTCCAAAAGGGCTGAACTAGCCGGCATTCCCACCAGCAGTGTAGAAGGGTCCCTTTCTCCCCACATCCTCTCCAACAGTGGTTGCTTTTGTTCTTTTGGATGTGTGCTAGTCTCTGTGGTGTGAGGTGGTATCTCGTGGTTGTTTTGATCTGCATCTCTCTGACGATTAGTGATGTAGAGCACTTTTTCATGTGCCTTTTGGCCATTCATATCTCTTCCTTGGTAAAGTTTCTGTTCATTTCTTCGCCCCATTTTTTGATGGGGTTGGATGTTTTCTTCTTGTAGAGTTCAACCAGTGCTTTATATACCCTTGATATTAACCCCTTATCTGATGGGTATTGTGTAAATATCCTTTCCCATTCTGTAGATAGTCTTTGTATTCTGGTCACTGTATCTTTTGCGGTGCAGAAGCTTTTTAGTTTAATGTAGTCCCATTTGTTGATCTCTGTTTTTACTAGATTGCTTAGTTCCGTGTCATCTTTGAAGATACCTTTATCTTCAATATCCTGGAGGGTTTTGCCGACCTTGTCTTCAATGTACCTTATGGTTTGTGGTCTGATGTTGAGGTCTTTAATCCATTTTGATCTGACTTTTGTGCATGGTGTCAGGTCGAGTTCTAAGCCCATTTTTTTGCATGTGGTTGTCCAGTTGTGCCAGCACCATTTGTTAAAGAGGCTTTCCTTGCTTCACTTCACATCTCTTGCTCCTTTATCAAAGATTAGATGATCATACATTTGAGGTTGTGTGTGGGGATATTCCACCCTGTTCCATTGGTCTGCAGCTCTGCCTTTGTTCCAGTACCATGCTGTTTTAATTGTTACCGCTTTGTAGTACAGTTTAAGGTTGGGGAGGGTGATGCCTCCCATCATCTTTTTTCCCAAGAATTATTTTAGCTATCCGTGGGCGTTTATTGTTACATATAAATTTCAGGATTGCTTGCTCCGTTTCTTTGAAGAATGCCATGGGTATCCCTATAGGGATCGTGTTAAGTCTGTATAATGCTTTTGGGAGTATTGCCATTTTGACAATGTTTATTCTCCCTATCCATGAGCAAGGGATATGTTTCCATTTCCTCATGTCCTCTTTTATTTCATGGAGTAGAGTTTTATAGTTTTCTTTGTAGAGGTCCTTTACTTCTTTAGTTAAGCTGATTCCAAGATATTTTATTTTCTGGGGCACAATTGTGAATGGGATTGCTTTTTTCATGTCCCTTTCCTCTGTTTCATTGTTTGCATATAGGAAGGCCATGGATTTTTGGGTATTGATTTTATAGCCTGAGACTTTACTGTATAGGTCAATTGTTTCTAAGAGTTTCTTACTAGAGCTTTTAGGTTTCTCTAGGTATAGCATCATATCGTCTGTGAATAGTGAGAGCTTGATTTCTTCCTTTCCGATCTGAATCCCCTTAATATCTTTTTCTTGCCTGATGGCTATTGCTAATACTTCCAATACTATATTAAAGAGAAGTGGTGAGAGTGGGCATCCTTGTCTTGTCCCCGATCTTAGAGGAAAAGCCCTTAGTTTTTCTCCATTGATGATAATGCTTGCCCTAGGTTCATGGTAGATGGCTTTGACTATCTTGAGAAAAGTTCCTCCAAAACCCATTTTGGTGAGAGTTTTTATCATGAATGGGTGTTGGATCTTGTCGAATGCTTTCTCTGCATCTATTGATATGATCATATGGTTTTTATCTTTACTTTTGTTGATGTGATGGATTATGTTGATTGATTTCCGAATGTTAAACCATCCTTGCATCCCCGGGATGAATCCCACTTGGTCATGGTGTATGATCTTTTTGATGAGTTGTTGGATTCTATTTGTTAGTATTTTGTTGAGGATCTTTGCATCGGTGTTCATCAAGGATATTGGCCTATAGTTTTCTTTGTTAGTGGTGTCTTGTTTGCTTTTGGTATTAGTGAGATATGTGCCTCATAGAAACTGTTCCGAAGGGTTCCTGTCTTTTCAATTTCCTGGAAAAGCTTGAGGAGAACTGGCAACAAGTCTTCTTTAAATAAAACATCTAATTCTTAACAAAATCTTTCTTTAAATTTTTTTTCATTAATACACCATGGGTTACAAAGTTGTTCCTAATAGAGTTGTTTCAGGCGTACAATGTTCCAACACCAATCCCACCAACAACATCCCCTTCCTCCCAATGACCCATAATGTACTCTATGCCTCCAGCCTGCACCCTTGGTGGTCATATAACAAATTTATTTCATACTACTTGCTCCAACAAAAATTAAAGGAATGGCCAATGGAATTTTCAGAAAATAAATCAATTAAAGTGAATTTGTGATGCTTGTAATGTTTTTAATCTTTTGAAATCTAGCAGAAGGCAACAGGCAACACTATGAACCAATATGGCAAGTGCCAAACTCAATGCCACATTTGGGGAAGTTACATTAGTCCTTTAAAGGAGCTTTTTAAAGGCTTCTTGTAAAACTTGTTTCATGACTATGAATTCCCTAAGCTATTGTCTGTCCATAAATCTCTGTATCATTTCTTCAAATCTGAATGATAATCCAGTTTGACATAGTATACTCCATGAGTTATTCATTTCATTGAGTTTTTATGCTATATCTTTTAATATTCTTCTGGCTAGTAGAGTCTCATTTGATAGATCTACTGCACATCTTATGAGATCTCCTTTGTATGCAAGTTCTTGCTGTTTTCAATATTCTGCCTCTATCTTTGGGTTTTGTCATTTTGAGTATAATGTGTCTTGCAGTTTTCCTAGTTGGGTCTATCTTCACTGGGACCCTTCGGACCTGTTGGATCCTGGTGCCTGTAATCCAAGGATTCCAGTGAGTCCTACATTATTCTTCTTGAACTCATTCCATAGTTCTCTGATATTACTGATCATTTCTTTTCAGACTATTTTTGCTTTCTGATGTTTCCTAGTGGTTTCCTCCTTCTCATCTTGAAGCTCCTTGATCTTTTGCTCAGTTTCTGTTACTCTGCTCTTTAGAGCTTCTTTGAGTTTTTAAAATATCACTTACCATGCTCTTTATTTCTGTCATTTCTGATTGTAGTTTTTTTTTTCATTTGACTCACACTTTCTTGTGCTTTTCTGACTACCTGTGTCATCATTTCTTTGAATTCACTGAACATCCTCATCATGGTGTCACTAAAGACATTGTCTGAGGATTTACTGAACAGGCTGCCGTTTAAGTCTTTGGTGATTTTTGCTCATTGAGCTTGGTGGGGTGTTATGTGTTTTCCCCACTGTTTTTCTAGTGCCTTTGCTGTGCTGGGGGGTGAGTCTTTGTAGTTAACCCCCCTGGAAGATGTGGAGAGATTAGTTTCTCTATTTCTTCTCTGACTATCCTCACAGTATGACAGAAAGCATAACTGTAGCACGTAATTTGCTAAGTAGATCTGTCATGTGGCCACGGGAGCAGTCACCATGGGCTTCAGGAGCTGTGGCATGGGCTCTTAATATGGCACAGATCAGGTCTGGAGGCTGCTGGGACCTAGCTAGAAGGGCTTAGCTTCCTGTTCTGGAGTAGGTCCTGTGATATCAGCGGGAGGCAGAGCGGCAAGAAGAAGGTCCAGGAGGAGCTGTGGTGTGTGCCCTTAATATGGCCCAGGTCAGGTGTGCAGACTGCTGTGACTTAGCCATAAAGGAGGGAATAAAAGTTTTCTCATGCTCTTTTGCAGCCAGCCTCCTTTTTTTAACTCCTAGTCCCTAGAAACCACTGTTTTCAATTTTCTGGTTTTGCTTCTGGAGACCATTTGCATTTGAAAGAATTATTTAGCCGGTTACATATACATATATCATCTAGCTATTTGTTGACCATTTGAATTTGAAGGAATTATTTAGCTGGTTAATTATACATATGCCATCTAGCTATTTGTTTTCTTTTTGTTGTATTTATCTTGCTTCTCTTTCCCCATCTTATTTTGGATCAATCAAGTAGTTCTTATTATTCCATTTTATCTTTACTTATTAGTAATATGTTTTGGCATATCAGTAATACTTCAGTAGTTATTACTCCCATCTTTAATTTATTCTACTTTCATGCACTACACTTCTTCACCTATAGTATAATAATGTTATGATAAAATAGTTCTATTTTCTCCCTTGAATCTCCTGAGTTATCTTTGTCATAGATTGTACTTGTACATGTTATAAATCTCCAATACAATAATTAATCCAATAAGTAACTATTTTTTCTTTATAGCATCAGTTGACTTTTGTTGCAGAAAAGGGGAGGGATTTTCCCTTTAGAAATAAAACCAAGATGTGCTTTAAAGAACTCACCTGGTCACTAGACCTGAAGTAGTCCAAAGGTGAGAACCATACCCCATTGAGGTGCAATCCTGAGCCCTTTGGAGAGGGAGAAAATGAGGCAACACCCAGAGAAGAATAGAATCCCTCAGAAAAGGAGAAGCTTTTTATAAGTGTATGGACCTGGAGAGTATCATGCTAGTGAAATGAGTCAGAAAGAAAAGCACAGGCATAGAATGACTGCATGCATTTGTGGAATATAAAATAACATAATATGAGACTGACACCCAAGGACAGTAGACACAAGGGCCAGGAATATTGCTCCATAGTTGGAAGCCTGCCTCATGACCTGGGGGAGATGGCAGCTGGAATAGAGAAGGGATCACTAAGTCAATGATGGTTGGAGGGATTGTTCGAGATGGGAGATGTGTGCTGAAAGTAGATAAAGGACCAAACGTGATAGCCTTTCTGTATTTATATTGCAAACCATAATGCCCAAAAGTAGAGAGAGAATATGGGGAAAATTGTCTGCCATAGAGGCAGGGAGATGGCTGGGAAGGAGGGTGATACTGGGGACATTGGTGGTGGAAAATGTGCACTGGTGGAGGGATGGGTGTTTGATCATTGTATGACTGAAACTCAAACACGAAAGTTTTGTAACTGTATCTCATGTTGATTCAAAAATTTAAAAAAGGAGAAGCTTCAAGGAAAACTAAAGGCCATGATGATAAAAATTTAAGACCATCAAAGAGTCCAAGGCTCTTCTGTTGGACAATGCCCTTGCAACCAAAGTAGAAAGCCTCAGGCAGGGGCAAACGGGGAAAAACCCTAGTAAAAAGTCACCTTTGGAAAGACAGTCAGGGCACAGCCTCCATGGGTGCAGGAGAGAGGCTCTCTATCTCAACCTGGAGAAGCCTGTTTTCTCTGGAACACCTCTGCCTGTCTATCTGTCTGTCTCTCACTTTATCTCTCCTCCCACATGTGTTTCTCTGAATAAAATTATTTTATTTCACTATTTCTTCCCAAAATTATTTTCTGCAAGGGAAGAAAATGGTCCTGGAAACCTAGGCCAAGGTTGGAACTGATTTTCCTTTTCCTGCAAAGAGCAATAACTTGCTCCAGCTTGAGTCCACAGTTCTCTGAGAGCTCAGGAGGTGCCTAGGGAGGCCATGTGGTGCCAGGGTTCAACTAGGGTCCTGGTGCCCCTCACCACAGAGATATGTCTCTGACCTCAGAATTTCTATTTTTGGGTCTTTGATTACTTTTAGCAATGAGATTAATTCATTCATTTACTGATTTAATTTAGGTTTGGGGGCTACACCTGGCAGTGCTCAGGGGCTACTCCAGGTGCTAGAGGAACTGGTGGTGCTCAGGGGACCATGTGGTGCAAATGAGCAAACTTACCTTAGGCATGCACTGCATGTGCTCAGCCCCATTGAACTCTCTCCTGACCTCTATTTTATTTTTTAAAGATGATTCTTTTAGGCATAGAAATATCATTTTGACAGGTCTTCCCATTATTGCTCTAAAGATGGCCCTTTATTATCTCTGGAATTATAGAGAGTTTCTGATGAGAAGCTAGAATGACTTGCCTTTGTTCCACTTTATGTATACTTGCTTTTCCTCTGACTTCTTTTAGTATTTTCTTAATGTCTTGATTTTAGAAAATTTATATTTCTGTACCTAGGTGTTTATCTGAGCTGTTTTTGAATTTATGATTTCTATTAAATTTGGAAAGCTTTGGGGCTAGAGAGATAGTACAGCAGATCATGTACCTGCTTTAGCCCAGGTTCAGTCCCTGCTATCCTATATGGTCCCTTAAGCCTGGCCAAGAGTGATCCCTGAGAGCAGAACCCGGAGTAAACTCTCAGCACTGCCAGGTGTGGCTGCAAGCAAACACACACGAAAAACAAAAACACTCACCAATATATAAAATTGGAAAGCTTATTGACTATCATCTTTTCATGTATATCTTTTATCTTATTTCCTTCATTCTTCCAGGAAGACAGTGATATGTATGCCAGACTATATCTTTTGAATGTTCTATTCTGCATCAACACCTTTTTTTTTCTCTTTGTTTCTTAGTTTGGGCAATTGATATATTTTGAATTCACTAATTTTTTTTGTCACATAGTCTGCCAATAAGTCAATGAAAACAACCACTTATCTCTGAGAGCACTTGTGTAGAGTGAGTTTTTGCACTTCCACTGGCTCTTCATAGTTTTCTATTTTGGTATGAAATGTTTCAGATTTTGAAGAGTTTCTCCATATTTCCTAATATGTCTCAATATAGTTTTCTTAACATAGCTATTTAAAATTCTATGCCTGAAAATTGCAACCTCTGGGTATGATCCTGTTAGAGTGGGTGCAAGCACACAGGTTCTTGTCCTCAAGCAGTCAAGATTGAAATCAAATGGCCCAATTCAGAAGAGACTTTATTGAAGGCAAGATAAAGGAAAGCAGGGAATCTTCCAGGTTATGGCTGGGGTTTTCTAAAGAAATATTCCAGAGAAAGGCAGAAGCTTTTCCCCCTTTAGGCCCCTTTAACATAGGTGGGTGTGCCAATATTTCTTTATTATATTCTAAGAATGTGGGCCATTACAATGGGAGAGAAAATAGCCTAGGTCATCCAGGTCATCAGGCACCACTAACCTTCCTTTGTGATATTCTGTACCAAGATTCCCTTTCTTCAGGGCCATAACCCTAATCTCATCCTGCCTATTCCTCCTTTGTCCCTATCAATCCTGCTGAATGCTTTTCTTTTCTCAAGAAATTATATAAAAATGACTATATGAAAATGTTTTTTACACAATAATATGTAATTATACAAATATATAAATACTATCATATAGCAATAAGTTGTACAATAAGTGCATCTCAGACTTCAAATCCCTCCATTCTTAGGCTTTCTTGACTATATGTAAGCTTATGCCTGGGGTCGACAGCTAAACTGTCATGCTAACCCATGTACCGACATTAAGAACTCATTTTTTAAAAAATCAACTGTTTTTCTTCCTTCCTATCTTTATTGTGCTTGCCTTTTCATTCATGCTTTCCCCAAGGAAAATCCATTCATGTACATCTCTCAGCTCACAGGGACTAGCTGCCCTTTGGATTTGCATTCATTTGTTTATATTGTACTGTTTTAACTTTCCATTACTACTATACACATTAACACAAATTTAATAACTCAAGTCAACACTCATTTATTATTTCACACTCTGAGGGTCAGAATTCTGGCACTGTGTAGCTCAGCTATTCTCAGCTCTGAGTTTCAACAGCCATAATCTGAGTAAGGACTAAGTTTTGTGTTTAAGGCTCTACAGATGAGTTCTCAATTTTTTTTCAAATAGTTGACCACATTATGTGTGTGTGTGTGTGTGTGTGTGTGTGTGTGTGTGTGACTGAGATCCCCACTGCCTTGATGGTGCTCAGCTGGAGATGGTCATTGTCCTGGACATTGCCCCATGCTCACCTGCTGGAAGCATGGCTCAATCTCTTCTCTTTCCTCCTTCATTTTCTACTGACACCACTTACCTTTTTGTTCTGCTGGGTACTCTGCTTTCTAGGGCTCAAGATATTGGGCTGACCTGGATAAATCAAGACAATCTATTAATAAGTCAGATGCTTATGTTGCAGGCAGGCAGAGAGGCAGTCCCCTGGCTATGGATTTTTCAGAAGTGCTAGGGATGTCACCCAAAGGCACAAAGGCTGCACCCCTTTAGAGATGCAGAAACTGAGGCACTGCCAGAGAAGAGTGGACCCTCTCAGGAAAGGAGAGACCTTAAAAAAAAGACTAATAGAGTCCTTAAAAAGAACAAAAGACTGATAAGAAGAAAAAGGTCCATCAAAAATGCAAAGCTGTTCCCTAACTGACAATATCCTAGCAATAGATGTTTGCATAGAAAGCCCCAGTCAGGGAAAGTTTGGGAAATGCCCTATAGGACCAAATTTGCTAAGGCAAGTGCAGTGCATTCTCCATTCTGAGGGTGGGCTGCATCTCAAGCTGAGATGTATAATTCTCTTCTTTTTCTCTGCTCTTTCATTTTATTTTATTTTTTGATTTTTGGGTCACACCTGGCGATTCACAGGGGTTACTCCTGGTTCATGCACGTGGAAATTACTCCTGGTGGTGTTCGGGGGACCATATGGGATGCTGGGAATCGAACCCGTGTCAGCTGCGTGCAAGGCAAACGCTTTATCCACTGTGTTATCACTTCAGCTCTCTCTGCTCTCTTGCCTCTAGAGAAGCCTGCTCTCTCTCTCTCCCCCCCTCTTGCTCTTGCTCTTTCCTTCTCCTCCTCCCTCTTGTCTTCCTCTCACACTCTAAATAAAACGGTTTTCCTTCATTATTCCTTCAGGATGTCTCCTGAAATTCTCTTCTGTAGGCTACACACCTGGAACCCTGGGAGGAGGCTTTATTTTCCTTGCAGAGAGAAATCCTTTGTTTCAGTCTGAGGCCATACCCTGAAAGAACAAGGGTAGTGGGGATACGGTCCTGGACTTCAGGTTGATTTATGAACCTGAGGGGCTGGCAGGATACCAGTGTTCACACCCTGCAGGGGCTAATCACCAACTTGCCCAGTCCATGTCTTCCCAGGTACTTTCCCAAGAGACCCTCGTTCCCCCTTTTCCCATCAACATCATAAATCATCTACCTCAGATGGCAAGAGAGCCAGGACTCAGTGACTTACACCAGTTAGCGAGTAAAATTTCATGTGAAGTCTTCACAATAGTCTCTAGCCGAGAATCCCAGAGTAAGAATCTTGTGGTGTCTGGGCTGGAGATTGTTTGGGTTCTGTCTCCCACACCTGGACAACTCAAATCTATGTTGAGTTGTACAAGTTGTGACTGTGTGAATTATCTGGCATTTGAAAATCACTGTTGGTGTGGGCATTGTATTCTCTTGTGTGTTTTACTCTAGGTAAAAGCAGAGTTTCCAATAGTTTAGCTTGGTTTACTGGTTCTGGCTTGATCTACTACTTGGCGCAGGGGTTTCATTTGTTATCATTTCCTTTCAGTCTGAAGAACTTTCTTTAACATTTAATGTAGTCCAGATTTGCTGGTATTAAATCCTCCCCAACTTTTATTTATCTGAAAATGTCTTTAATTTGCCTATACTGAAGGTGAGATATTTGCTGCTTATAGAATTCTAGATTTACTTTCTCCTTTCAAACATTGAAATGTCATTCCAATGTTCTGATGAGATGTTTGTATTCATTCTAATCATTATTCTCCTGCATGAGGAGTTTTTTCTTCTCTCTTGTTGCTTTAATGTTTTTCAACGACCTTTTCAAAAGTAATCTGATTAAGATACTGCTTTTGCTTGTTTACTTTGTGTTTCTTTGTGTTTGGACTTTTCTTGGGATGTGTTGAACTTCTGTTTTGTTTTTTGGCCACATCCAGTGATTCCTGGGACTACTCCTTACTCTATGCTCCAGGGTCTCTTCCAGAGCTCCTGGGGGGACTATGTGGTGCCAGGAATCTATATTATCTTTATCTCTCCGGCCTGGCAATGCACAGGGGTTTCTCCTGGCTCTGCAGTCAGTAATTACTCCTGGTGATGCTCAGGGGACTATGCGGGTTGCTGGGAATCGAACCCGGGTTGGCTGCGTGCAAGGCAAATGCCCTACCCAACTGTGCTATCACTCCAGCCCCTGTGTTGAGCTTCTTATATGTAGGATTGACAGTTTTCATATAAGGTGGCAATGTTCAGGCTTTCCCCTTCCCCAAACACTCCCCATTGATTTTATTATTTTCTTCCCCCGCGACCTCAATTTCAAGTGTATTAGATCTCTTGATATTATCTGTTGAGTCTCAGACTTCTGAGCTCTTTTTGTTTTGTTTTGGGGCCACACCAGCTGAGCATAGTACTACTCCTGGTTCATTGCCTTTCGGTAGAGGTTCCTCCCAGGGTGCTCAGGCTACCACTCGGTGCCAGGGATCAAACCCAGGCCTCTTGCATACAAAGTATGACTCTGAACCGTCTCCTGGCCTTAGGAGATGGTTCAGAGTCATACTTTGAAATGCAGAAAATTAGAAATTTGAAAACTTAGAAATGCATAAATTTGTCTGCAATTTCTAAGTTTTGTTTTTTTTTTTAATTTCTGCATTTCTAAGTTTTGTTTTTTAAAATTCTTGCTTTTATTTAGGTATTTTAACTCTACTATGTCAAATACATTCCTCTGTTATTTTGCATTTAAATCTATTATGAATGTTATTCTATGACGTTTCTGTATCACAGATTGTATTTTGGGACTGTTAGAATTTCTTTGATTTCTTTCATCAGTGTGTTCAGGTTTTCTGTATGTAGAACTTGAGCATATTTTATTACATTTTTACTGAAGCATTTTTATATAGTTATAAGGACATGATTTTTTTCTAATTGAAAAGTCACTGTTCATTGCTGTGGCATAGGAAAGTTACTGATTTTTGTATATTGAGCTCGTATCCTGAAACTTCTGTATCACTCAGTAGTTTGAAGATATTCATTATTATTAGTAGTAGTAGTATTATTAGTATTAGTATTATTACTATTGGCTTTTTGGGTCACACCCGGCGATGCACAGGGGTTACTCCTGGCTCAAGAATTAACTCCTAGCGGTGCTCATATGGGATGCTGGGAATCGAACCTGAGTCAGCCGAGTGCAAGGCAAACGTCCTACCCGCTGTGCTATCGCTTCAGCCCCTCATTATTATTATTATTACTATTATTATTTTTAAAAAATTTGTGGGCTACTGTATGTAGACAATCATATAATTTGTGAATAAAGTTTTATGCCTTCCTTTCCATATTATATATTTTTTATCCTCCTTGTTTTATTGCACTAGCTAGGACTTTCAGTATTATGCTGAAACAAATAGAGGATATTCTTATTTCCAGTCTGAGGAGGAAAATGTCTAGTCTCTCACTATTAAGAAGATTCTTATTTCCAGTCTGAGGAGGAAAATGTCTAGTCTCTCACTATTAAGAAGATCTTCCATTGGTAGATGTTCTTTATCCAGCTAAATTAGTTACTCTCTGTTATTGGGTTTCTGATAACTTTAAAAAATGATAAATGGGTTTTAGATTTTGTTAAAATTTGCATTATATGATTTTTAATTTCTGATCACATTATTTTTCTTCTTTAGCTATTGATATGGTGGATTGCATTGTTGTTTGAATATTGAGCTAGAACTGCATTGCTGGAATAATTTTCAGTTAGTTGTGGTATTCATTGGATTTGATTTCTGATTTAAAGATATATTTGAGGGGGTATGGAGCCACACCCAACTGTACACTGGGCTTTATCCTGACTATGTGTTCAGAGATCATTCCTCGTGGTGCTCAGAAACTGTGGTGCTGGGGATAGACTCTGGGTCAGACACGCACGGCAAGTGCCTTACCTGCTCTACTATCCTTCTATCCCTGGTTTCTAATACTTTCTGAGGATTTTTTATGACTAATTGATGAGAGCTATTGATCCAGTTTTTATTTCTTCTAACAGCTTTGTCTATGTGTGATATTAAAGTAATATTGGCTTCAATATGTTATTTGATATTCAAGATTATGATAAGTTAGAAAAAAATAAAGTTACTAGCATAACTCCTACTGTTTACATTGATATTGCATACTGTCAGTTTTGAATGAAAATACAAAAACATTTAATTTATATGTAGGATTTAAAAAATCACAATGTACATTTTGTAACTCATCATTTCCTTTTTACCAAAATGATGCAAATGCCACACAAAAAGATCTCAGCTGTGTTTCCTTCTCTTCTTGATATGTGCACAGCCGACCAACATTTGCTACACTCAGCTTACTAATGAGAAAGACTGGAAGATAAAGGAACTGTGAGCTACCCTACATGTCCCTTTGCTTCTAAGTCACCATTTTAAGAAGTAATTGGTTCATAACAGGAGGTAATGAGTAAGGATGATATGATAGGATTACTTGGCCATTCATATTTCTTAGAAACCGTATTGGCTGTGAGACAGCATGCCCCATATGTTGCAAAGCCCACATTGCTTCTGCTTGGAGGAGAAGGGAGGGCATGGAGGCTGGGTCAGTGGGTGATGCTGAGACTCTGTCTTGGTGTCCTGAATTCCTTATTTTTTTTTCAATTGCTGCAAAAGCTTTATTGGTTATTTGGTCCACTTCAGAAGCTGCCCAGGGAGCAGCAAGAAGGACTCAGGTCAAGCCCGTGATACCAGGGGACACCACTTTGGAGACACAAAGGCCACGGGGGGGTTCGAGAGGCGCCTAGTCGTGCTTGAGGGTCAGCCTCTCGAAGACATACTCGCCCAGCCCGGGCTGGGGGCTTCCTAGTCTGCGGAGGTTGGTCAGGTGGTCGCCCATCTTCTTGATCAGTTTTACCTCTTCGTCCAGGAAATGGCTCTCCAGGAAGTCACAGAGATGGGGATCCGAGCGGGTGGAACCCCAGGCATGCAGATCCAACAGGGCCTGGTTGAGGTTCTCCTCCAGGACCGTGGCGGCTTCCGTGGCCTCCGGCGTTTTCACCCCACTCACCCGGGGACGGCTTCTGCACGTGCTGGAAGAGGGCGCGGCCGCCACGCTGGCTTTGCATCTTCAGGGGGCGTTCGGCGCCCTGGCGCTTCCTCTCCGACAACTCGCGGGAGAAGCGGCCCACGCCCTCCCCAGCCACGCCGTCGCGGCTGAAATAGAAGCCCAGAGAGAGGTAGGTGTAGGAGGCCCGCAGATGCAGGTCCACCAGGCGATTGGCGGCGGCCTCCACGTCGGAGCAATAATTCCGACGAATCTGGGAGCTCATGGTTGGTCGGCAGTGAGAAGTGAAGGTCCAAAAAGGATGCTAGATGGTCCCGGGGTTTCTCGGGCGGCCGAAGAGTTGGTTCCGCAGGTTGCGACTAGAAAGCAAGTTGAGAGTGGTCGGAGGCAGGCTGGTAGGGTGTCCCCGGGTCTGTTCCGTCCAAATGCTCTTGAAGCAAGAGACAGATCCGTGGGACCACCGAGCGCGCTGCCCCTTTTTTGTTTTCCATGGTCGGTAACTTATTTATAGTGCCTTGTCTGCTCCTTTAAAAGTCAAGCTCTTGGGGGGCCGGAGCGATAGCACAGCGAGTAGGGCGTTTGCCTTGCACACGGCCGACCCGGGTTCGATCCCCGGCATCCCATATGGTCCCCCAAGCACCGCCAGGAGTAATTCCTGAGTGCAAAGCCAGGAGTAACCCCTAAGCATCGCTGTGTGTGACCCAAAAAGCAAAAAAAAAAAAAAAAAAGTCAAGCTCTTTCAGGCTCAGTTAAAAACTATTCACTAGTGGTCTTTCGGGATGGGCCAAAGTCCCTCTTCTAACTGTGATGCTGCCAATTGACCACATTCCCGGGGTGAACATTAACTCTGTCTAAACTCTCCTAGGGGGAAGTTATGTCTCTCCAACTAGATCAGAGACTCTGAGGGCAAAATGTGCTTCTTTGGATAGATCCTCATGACCCAATAGCAATACTTCTCACGCTCCACTCTCATGCTCCCTTCTCCTCACCTATTTGGGAATCCAGCTCTCTCACATGTCTTATCACTTGCCTACTCATATTCCTGGATTTTTCAGCCATAAATGTATTTCCTTCTCCTGTGTGTCTATCTAGATCCTATTCATTTTTTATCGACTAACACACTGCTGTAGAAAAGGACCTGCAACTTACAAGAGCCTAGAGAGAATCTCTATCTCTCTCTGGGTCTGTGGTCTGAGGGTTCCCTAACTCCCTTTCACTAAGCCTTTGCTGCCTTATTTGTAAAATGAGCAGTTGGTAATAATCACTGTGAAGGGCTATTCAAAAATTTAATGGGGGGGTAATTAAAAAAGATTATGGTAGAATGAATTAGCATATGCCATTAGCTTCAAAATCTAGATTAAATGCATAGCTTGCAAGTAAAATATAACTTACTAACAGTGACTAAAAAAGAAACAAAAGTATGTCTAGACTTATGTTAACTTAAATAAATTGATTCTGAAGTTTCAAATGGCCTCATAGAAACTAATGCCAAGCTTGGACTATTTCACAGATGAGTTCCGCCAAACTTTCAAGGAATATATTCCAACATTCCTGAAATAAGAAAAAAGGGTACAGCTCAAATGAATTCTATAAAACTGTTCTAGTCTTAATGGCAAAAAATCAGATAAGAGTATTACAAGAAAAATTACAGTTCATATACTTTTCATGACTATAGTTACAAAAGTCATAAATACTATTAAGTTCCTGGAAAAATAATCATGCATCACGACTGAGCTGAGTTTATCTTAGGAATATGAGGATCAATTAACATTAGAAAAATATATAAATAATATTTGCCATATTAACAGATTAATTTCAACACGTGCCTCTGGGAAATTTAACACCCATTAAAAAGCAATTATTAACGAACTGGAAGTAGAAGGGAGCTCTTTTAAAAACTGATGAAATGTTTCTATCAAAAGCCAACAGCACGTGTTGAAATGTCAGGTTGCTTTTAAAATCAGGAAAATAGGGCTAGAGAGAGAATACAGGGGTTAAGGCACTTGCCTTACAAGCGGCTGACCCCAGTCCAATGCCCGACACAGCTTATGATCCTTAAAACACCACCAGAAGTGATCCCTGAATATATAATCAGGAATGAGTCTTGAACACTGCTTAAGCATGGCACCCAAAACAAAATACAAAATAAAATAACATGTGGAAAACAAAGCACTATTTGCTATCAGCTTTTCCAATCAGTATTGTATTAGAAGTACCAACCTCTCATCCAGAACTAGCACAATAAGACAAGGAAATGACAGGAAGTCAAATAAATAGGAAAAATAAAGAAAATGTCATTATTCTCAGACCCTTTGACTCTATTCATATATAAAAGAAATAACAGGAAATTATTATAACTAATGAGAAAAAATAGCGCAGAGACAGATCTACCTAGGAGCATCATTTATTTCTGTTTATCAGCAACCATTAGAAATTATAGTTTAAAAAATACCACTTATAATAACAATATAAATGTGAGACACAAGGCCATATCTAACAAAAATATTCAAGACATTTCTGGAGAAAACTGTTGAAGGGTATTCAAGACATAAATATGAAGAGTGAGAGAGAGATAGAGCAAGAGAGATATCATATTCATAGAGGAAAAGACTTAATATTGCAAAGATGACAATTCTCCTGAAATAGTTCTACAGATTTAACAAAATTCCATCAAAATTCCAAGGCATATTGCAAGAAACTTGACAAGTTGATTATAAGAGCTATAAGAAAAAGAATAATGGGGAAACTAGCTAGAACACTCTTGAACAAGACGGTGACGTGCCTTTCAGTTATAAAGACTTAGACAGGAAGTTGAGATCTGCCAGCCATGTGGTCACAGACCTGAGGGAAGGGAGGAATTATGCAGCCGCCAGTGGTTATCCAGATGGGGAAAGAAAATCAAATTCCCAACTTGGCCTTCTATGACAATCCACTCCAGATGAATAAAGAGTTCGAATGTAAAATTCACAGCTTTAAATATTTTAGAAGAAAAATATAGGCAATTTTTATGACTGAGGATAAGGAAGGCTTTCTTTCCTAAAGCAAGAATAGTACAAACCACAAAAGGAGAAGATTGTAAAATCAGACTGCATTATAATGAAGACCTTCTATCATCCAAAGACTACAAATAAAATGAAAAGACAACTCTCAAAAAAGGGAGCAGATATTTTCCCCATGAAATTCATGAATGGTCATTACCTGGAATAGATAAAGGATCTTACAGAAGATGCCTGGAGACCAATAACCTTCTGAAAGCCTGTTTAGTGTCACTGGAAATCAGGAAAATGAAAACTACGCTCACCGGAAGTTGCTGTTTCCTACATACTACAGCAAAGATCTAGAACCTGGCCACTTGGGGTGGAGGACATGGATAAGGGAGAGAAACTCCTTCCCGGGCAGTTGGACATGGGAATGGCCACAGACACAGTGAGCAATTTGGTGGGTCTTAGAATCTTGAAACGCCCCCCCCCCTACACACACACACACACACACACACACACACACACACACACACACACACAACAGCAATTCCCCTTCAAGCCAGCAATTCCCCTTTGAGTATATATAAACCCCAGTGTCCAGTGCACCCACACCAGAGACATATAATGTACACAAATGTTTGTAGCAGCCTTGGTCATAGAACAAACAAGATGAACACCAGCAACAGCTATCTCAGGGAGAAGAGGTGGGCTGATTCGGTCACACGGTGAAATGCAGGCATAGTAAGACCTCTTCCAGGGACACGTCTGCAAACACTAGGAGTGAAAAACTCAAGCACAGAAAGAGTCGCGCCTATGAGCCCCAAGCCCAGGTCGACAACAGTGAAGGGTGCTTGGTTGGAGGGACAGAGATGGGGTGAACAACAGGGAAAGACAGTGAAAACTCTAGCTGCAGGGCAGGACTTACTCGAGAAACAATGGGGGCTGCTATTAGGAGGGACACCCCGGGGCCTCTGTGCTCTTGAAAACTTACCTCCCCAGCTCTGAATCACAGTGGCTTGGCCTATTTTGTTGATAGGGTTCATAATTTGCATATGTATTACTGAGGATTTAATATATTACACCATAAAAAGAATAGCCTTAATGAATATAGGACTAGGATGCGCCCTGGCACACGGGCCCCGCCCTTTCTGCGCCTGCTCTGCACCGCTTGCCCGCTCAGCCTTCACAAGCTGCTAACCTCGTTTTGCCCAAGCAGATACAGATACCCAGGAGGTTAGGGGACTGGACTCGGCCACAAGGCAGAGGGGTGTGAGGGGCTCCTCTCAGCGCTGGTCTGACTCCCACACAGCTGAAGCTCAACAAAGGGTGGGGCCCCTGTGGTCTCCCCACTGCGCCCTCTGTCCAGCCCGGGCCAGAGCAGAAATCGTCCCCATGGGGTCCCAGAGCAGCCAAAGGAGCCTTTGGGGGCAGGTACAGAGAAGCTTCATGGCTGAGCCCTTGGCCATCAATATGAGAGAGAAGGTGGAAGGAAGGGGAGCGGGGAGAGAATGAGGGTGCAGAGGAGAGGAGAGTGGGGAGACAATTAGGGGTGCAAAGGGAGAGTGGGGAGTGGGGATTAGGAGTGCAGAGGGGGAGAGAATGGAGCCAGGGGGAGCCACAGGGATGTTCCTAGGGACACCAGCCTCTATTTCCTCCTGCAACACCAGGCTCCAGTCAGCTCTCCTGTGGGGCCGCCTTTCCTGCTGAGGTGCCGGGTCTCTGTAGGTCCCATCATGCTCACTGCTTGCCCCTCTCACCCTGTCGCGAGCCCCCCACAGCTCAGGGTCTTTCCTCTGCAGATTGTCCCTCATTCCAGCCTCTGCTCCCTTAAATGAGGTTGCTTCATTATTTAAGGTGCTGGAGAAGGGAGAAGGGGCCCGGGGAGAGAAAGACTGCCAGTGTGGGGGTCAGTAAGATAGGAGAGGTCTCCCCCATGCGTCCGACTCTCACTGAAAAGCCCCCCTGGTCACAGGTATGAAGTACATTGAGAAGCCCCTGCCATGTCACTGCTCACAGCCTCCATCATGTCCATGTCGGTCTCGTCCTCTTCAAATAGTCCTGGAGTTCCCTCAAGTGACCCTGGGAAGACTTCCACTGTCCTCTGTCCTCCCCACAGGACCCAACGGTCTCTGCTCAGTTGCCTCTATTTCCCCAGATTACAGGAGGTGCCGACATCTCAGTGGACATTTGCTCAGCCCCATTATGCTGGGACTATGTTCAGTTCTTTACAGGCATGAATTCATGAGCCTTCAAGGTCACTTTCTAGGATATGTGGAGTCAGGACACCCTTGGGCCTGAGAAACCAACTAACAGTTCATATCTATGGGCTTGGAAGTTGGCCTTGACTGAGCCAACAGACGCTCTCTAAACCTCAGTTTCCTCATGCCAAATAGTCATGGCAGAAACTGCTTCTGGGGGCGGTTCCAGGGACTCAACACATGTAATGCAGTACCCAGCATGTCCCGAGGACTGTCTAATGCCAACTCTGAGCATCACCCTCATATACAGATGAGACGATCTTATCCTCCATTCGCTGCCCTTTCCCTAAGTGGAGCCCCGTGGCAAGCTCAGCGCTCATCTGATTGACAAAGGTGTCTTTGTCAATCAGAGGATGTTGGCTTGCTAACATACATAATACTTGGTAAATCATACAAATAGTCAGAATACTCCAAGGGCCACCTGGCCACAGATTTAAGATGAAAGAGCACTGTAGCACTTTAGCACTTCTGTCTCGTTGTTCATGGATTTGCTTGAGTGGGCACCAGTAATGTCTCCATTGTGAGACTTGTTACTGGTTTTGGCATATGGAGTACGCCATGGGTAGCTTGCCAGACTCTGCCATGCAGGCGGGATACTCTTGGTAGCTTGCCGGGCTCTCTGAGTGGGATGGAGGAATCGAATCCAGATCAGCCGCGTGTGCAAGGCAAATGCCCTACTCGCTGTGCTATCAAATGGACACAATTCCTAGCAACCAGGGAATTGCAAACACACCTCAGCAGACTCTGCACCCAGCCTGGCTAAAGGGATACACGGGCTATCAGAGTGGTGAGTTGGGGGCCCAGGCCTCCCGCCGCTGCTGGTACCAGCGCTTTGCAAAAACACCTTGGCAGCCTCCCATAAAGTTGAGCATGTCCCTGATCTGTGACTTAGTGGTTCCACCCGAGCTATTTGCCTTCGGGAAATGAAAACATATGTCCCCACGAAGTCTATTACAAGCGCGTTGGTGGCAGCTTTATTTGTATGAGCCAAAAATTGGAAACCACTCAAGTGCTCGTTTTTATCCAGTGTTTCCTAGACTCTCCCTCATTAAATTGCTTGCACAAAAGTCAGCTTCTCAGTGGCCGCCCCCATCTGGGGGGCCTCTTCCCTTCCCAAGCCCGTCACAAGCTGGGGTTCGTAGGTCTGGGCCAATGTCTACCCCTGAATCTGGGAGCAATGAAAGAAGTAGGTGCCGCTGAAAGTGACACTGAGTGGGCCAAGTTGTGGCCAAGTGCTGAGGTCTGGCCTGAGTTGGGGTGGGGGGAGGTGCTTCACTAGACAGCGAATCCACCCTCCCCCTGCCAGAACCAAACCGAACCCTCCCTCCCTGTGGCTCCACGTGGCCACTCCAGACCTCCCCCTCTAGACCTCTACCCTTACCTCATCTCAATTCTCCCCACATCTGCTCCAGGTCCTTCGGAGACTCCACGTCCAAATGTCTTCCAGCTCTCGCTTTGATTAAAGAAGGTTATAAACAAGCTCCAGAAAGGACACCAGCCTTCCTGAGCAACCAGTCTTTGGGCAAAGGCCATGTGCCTGTGCAACCAAGAGAGGACGTGCGTTTCTTTTATTTTGGTAGAGATAAACTGAGCCAAGCTAATTAATATATTTTTCTTTCCCCTTTCAGGTCTCAGATGACAATGAGAATCTTTTAGCCCCATGGTGAACTGGTTACCAGGTTTCATTAAGGGCTTACTTAATCTTCGCAATTAGTCCATTAATAGATTTACACAGAGGGCGGGTGGCAAGGACTGTCTAAGAGAATTGTTTTGCTTTCTCCCCATTTAATTACACAGTTGTTTCCGGGGACCAAAGCTCTTTGAAAAGGGGGTGGAGGGGGCAGGGAAGACCCAGCAGCCCCTTCTGTCCTACATATGAATAAAGGCTCATCCCAGAGACTTTGCAAGTTTGGCTCAGTAATCACCCCAATAAAGTGAGTCAGACATATGAATTTGGTGGTTTGCAACGCATAGGAAAGCTATGTTTACACTATGCGCAATCTATTAGGCATGCAATCGCATTATGTCTATTAAGTAGCGTGCTCCCCTTAATTAAACCTGACATAGGAAGTGAGGACAGACTTTTGTAAACATGCTGCCCTGGGCTTGCTTGAGGCAGGTCACCACAGAGCTGCAGCGTGTAAGAAATGAGCAGGAATGTTTGATAGCTTTAGAGGAGCCCCAGCCCTGCAGGACTGAGCTGGGCTGGGAAGCCACGGTTTTGCTCCGTTTCTGCCACTTCCACTGCCTCTCTGCTGCCATCTGGTGGCCCATTTTCAGCCTCAGTTTCCCCATCTGTTAATGGACTCCAGGAAGGAGGAAGGAAAGGACAGCTTGGGTTTTGGGGTGGTGTGTTGTGAGTTGAGGCTGGTATGGAGGGTCCGAGCGCCAGGGGGCTCTGTAGCCGGGAGGTGGAGGGTGGCTCTGCCGAGGGCACCAGGAATGGGCTCAGAGCAAGTTTGGAGCTGTTTGTATCCCTGACCCGGTGGTCAGGGCAATATAGGAGCTCTGTAATCTTTCCCAAAGGCCCCCAAAGGGTGCATTTTGATGAAATGCAAAATGATGAAAGAAGATTGAACTTCAAAATCAGAATAAACCGGAAGAGAACATTGCACCACCTTTCCCAGCCAGGTCCCCCTCCTGGAGCCTTCAGCCCACTGAGTTCGTATGAGGGTCCTCAAGGGACCCCTCTTCTTTCCTCACGACTGAGCTTCCCTGAGTCGCCCAGGGCTGGCAGATATCATTGATAGTTGCCAGGGAAGGTCTTGGGGGGCACTTGATTGTGATCAATGGAGCTGGCAGTTTTGCGTCTATAGCAGGAGCTGCCAAGCTTTTTTTCTGAAAGCCAGTTAGAAAAGAACGTAGAAGTTTGAAGCTGGAAAAGAATTAAAAAGCTGGAGGGTCCCGATTACAGTGTAGCACAATGCAGGTGCTTCTACAGCCAGAGAGGAAACAAATCGCCACCAGTTTTGAGTAGACATAGTTGACATCTTTCTCATGACACTGACACTTGAGTTTCACATAATTCCTGTCACGAAAGGACTTCCTTTTCTTAACCCTCTCTTCATCACAGGAAGAAAGGGGCAAAACAAAGCTGGTGGTAGAGCCTGTCCGTTGCATGTGTGAGGGAGGTCTTGAATTCAATCATCCCTGGCAGTTCCCCCAAGTAAGTCAAAACCGTTCCTGGGCACTGACCGTTCTTGGGTACCTGGAACGCAGGGGCAGGAGTTTGCAGAGCCCCGAGTGAGCGACGGTGGCCTCGGCGCGCAGCTTCGCCGTTAGAGGGCGCTGGAGGGACACTGCGGGGAAGGGAAGGCGGCCCCCGGGTCAGCCGCGCTCTTGAGCTTTCCCTGGCTCAGCTGCACCGTGTGAGCAGAGGCTGCCCCCGGCTGCACCCCCACCACGCATGCTCTTCGGAGGTGGTTGTGGGTATCTTCCTGCGGGTCCCTGGTAACGTGGTCTCTCTGTGCCCTAAGGGATGCTTCCTGCCCTGCCTGAGCCCGCCAGCCTCTGTGCCATCCCACCGGCCCCATCGGGGTCCGAACTGTGGTCTCTCCTGATTTCTCCCTCTACTGCTTGATTATTCTTGAGCCTCTCCTGTGCTGCGTGATGCTGGGCACCAGGCCAACCTCTCTGGGTCTGTTTCCTCAGCATGTTGTGCAGATGAAGACTTTGTCCCGGCCTGGCCTCCTCAGGGGCCTTCTCTGTTTTAATTCTGCTCCCCCTCCCCTCACAAACACGCTCTGCTCTGTTGCTTATGTGATGAGTCACAGTTCAGGTAGAGAAGGTGAGGGTGGTCTCCCTCCACGCCTCTCCCTGCCATCTCACCACACCCCCATGCACGAAGCTGGGGTCCCTGGGGAGAGCCCCACACTGACAGGCAGAAGGGCACCTGCCTGCCGGCCGTGAGCTCCCCTAAAAGAGACTGGACTCCTTGGCCCAAGGGCTGGGTCTGTGCCCCCAGTGTGGCGAAACCTCAGCCCTGATTTGGAGAGACGAGGAACTGAACCGCCCTGCGATTCACAGGGGCTCAGGCAGGACCCTCCTTCCTGCTGAGAACTAAGCGCAGAGGTGCCTTTACAGCAGCCAGCCCCTCCTGCCTCGCCCCCACTTCTCTCCAGTGCAGTTTCTTTCCAGAGGCCCGAGGTCAGCGGCGTCAGAGCCACAGCAAGGGCAGGAGAAGATGCTGTGGAGAGGACCAAGATTGGGGCTGAAGTGAAGGGGCGCCCGGCACCACTGCCCTGCTGCTGCCCTCTCAGGCCACATGGGGAGTTTGCACCCCAACCCCTCCTGGTTATGGTGCAGGGAAACTGGGTCAGAGCTAGGAGCAGGCTGTGGCTGGGAACTCTGTCATTTCAGAGCAAGGGGCTCAAGAGACCTTGGGGACAGATTGATCTGGGCTCTTACAGCTCAGTGCCTGGGGGGCTCCCAGCAGCCTGCACTGGATCCGGGGATGCACAGAGCAGCAGAGGGAGGGTTTGGCCCTGTTTTAGGGTGCCCCGGGGAGCTATGGAGACTGATAAAGGCCATTGAGAGAGATGTCAAGAAGAAGGCCACCCTTGCTGGCAGAGATGGGCTGGGTGGGGGTTCTGGGAAGGTTGTTCACCCCAGGGCCTGGGTCCTTGACTGGGGACACAGGGTGGGGCCAGGACAGGACAGGGAGGGGAATGTGGAGTCAGACCCAGCATGCTAGTATTGGGCGGGGCTGGCACACAGTCTGCCATGGTTGGACATGGAGGTTAAGGGGTGGGGGTTGGGGCACCTGGAACCTTCTGTCCCAGAGGCATGACTGGTCTGGTCCCTTCATCAGAGTCAGAGCTCCTTCCAGACTCAGCCACCTCCACGAGAGTGAGGTTCAGGGTTTATGAGCGCCTTGTCCCTCCCACCAAGCTCTAGGATTAGAGGGTCCCCCACTGCGCTCACAACAGGGCCTGAGACCCTCAGAACGGAGAATCAATTGGTCTTGAAATACGGGTGGATTTGGAGAGAAGGGCTGTAACTCCAGCTCCCCCAGTGGCACCCGCGCTGTTCTCTCCCACGACTCAGAGCTTGGGCTCTCGGGGGAATGGGAACGTGGAAAGGGAACGTGTCCTGTGGTGGGCAGATCCTCTCCCCGCAGGCCCTCCCAAATCTCCCTCCTCCCTCCGATGCTTCTCCCACCCCTGCTCCTTCTCTCCCGCCTTCCTCCTCCGTGAGCCCAGAGCCTCTGTCCTGTCACCAGGGGGCCAGGCTGCCTCCAGTCCTATCCTCTGAATTTTCTTTGCTGGACAGCCCCCTCCCCACTTTGCTCTGGATTCTTCCTTTGCCTGGTGGGGCATCTGCTGAGCCAGGGGCTGGCCTCCTGGCGACGTGATCCTGGCTAAAGCTCCTTAGAAAGAAATCCACACCCCAGAATAATTCCTGTTTTCCAGAGAGCAGGGGAATGTTAATTATGGCCAGCGCCTTGTCTCTTTTGAAAACCTTCGTCTCAGAGCACTTCAATAAAGGCGCTAAATCCTAATTAATAACAGACAACTCCATCCTGAGATTGTGTCTTCCGTTCTCAGACATCAGGCCCAGCTTGGGGACCGGAGCAGAGGAAGCCGGAGAGGGAAGGGACGGAGAGTGCAGCACAGAGAGGAGGCAGGAGCTCAGCTGGGGGAGGGGTGCAAGCTGGGCCTTTGGGGGTTCCTGGGGAAGGAACAGCAGGTGACCTGGGGTGAAGCCGGTAAGCCCTGAAAAAGTGGATCTCCTTCAAGACACAGTCCACATCTCACGCTTTGGTGCAGAGTTGATTGGTTCAAAGAAAACAAAGAACGCGGCTGCCTGATCTATCCTGGGCGCAGATCTGAGCAGGGTGGGTTTCCACACCGAGGGCGCCCACACCAGCCACCCAGCTGCCGCTTGGGGAGCCAGCACCTTCACAGCCATGGGGGCCAGCCTTGGCTGGAGACCTCTGTTTGTGTGGGCTGGTGGGGCGTCCCCACACAAGGGGCCTGAGGAGGGTCTCTCTGTCCCGTGGACAGAAGTACTGCTGAGGACCGAGACCATCTGGTCTTGCCATCTTCAGAGAAGTCTGTGGCCCCTCGTGATCTCCACCTGGGGCTCTCTAGAGAGTTCTCGAGGAGACTCGGAAACCAAGCTGCCCCGTCCCCAGGGGAGGCTGGTCTCCCTTCCCACAGTCAACCATCCAGCCCTACCCGGGGAGCCACTCCAGAGCACCCAGGTTGACTGTGTGCGAGAGAAGTGCCCTCTCTCTAGCCCATTTCATGCTCTCTGTGAGGAAGGGGGAAAGCCCCCTCCTCAAGCCATGGCACGTTTTGTCTCGTGGGACCCAGGCATGTGCCAGTCCTCCTGGCAACTTGGCATCACAGTTAAATAAGCAGGGCTCCTATCCAGAGACCCAAGGCTGACCTTCCCTTCAACCCTGGCTTCCCAAGGAGCAGCCCATGGCCAGCACTGTGGACAGACTGGGCAGCCACGGACAAGAGACACAGATAAATTCCAGGCTCCAGAGGTGAAAGTTAGGTGCTTTGGAGGCAAGGGGAGAGCTACAGGGTCTGGAAAAGCAGTGTGTCTGGGGGGATGCGGGGTGAGGCAGGGAATATTTCTAACTTGGGTCTGAGACATAAATAAGAGTTTGCAGAACAACAATGCCCAAAAGGAGAGAGAGAGAGAGAGAGAGAGAGAGAGAGAGAGAGAGAGAGAGAGAGAGAGAGAGAAGAAGCGCCTGCTATAGAAGCAAGCAGGGGTGGGGTCGGGGGTGATGGGAGGGAACCTGGGGACCCTGATGCTGGGAAATGTACACTGGTGGAGGGATGGGTGTTGGAATACTGTATGACTGAAGTCCAGGTATGAACAGCTTTGTAAGAGTCTGTCTCACAGTGATTCAGTAAAAGAGTTTTTAAGAAAGAGTTTGCAGGTGGGTAAGGCAGAAAGGGCTCCTTTCCCTACTGGGGTGCTAGGCAGAAGTGGGCAGAGGAGCAGGCAGGAAGGGGCACTCCAGCTCAGAACCTGCACCCCAAGGGCCTCTGCTCTCCTGGAGGGGTAAGAACAGAGAGTTCTTGGCTGATGGTGGATTAGGTGGGGAGCTGCCAGGGAGAGGAGGAAGATGAGAGGGAGGCAGGTTTCTCTGCAGAGCCGGGTGGCCGTGAGCGGGTCCCTCTGCCAGTCTGGCAGTCCCCAGAGCTGATGTCCACTTTCGCTGGGCAGTGATTCTGAGACAGGTGCCATTAGTCAAGCTCTGTCTGGGACAAATTCTTCATATGTGCCTTTTTTTTTTTCATCTCTTGATGCAGGTTTTTCTTTTATCTGTGAGGTGACAAAAATTGCCTTTCCACGGAATTGCCCTTCAGGAAGAGTTCCAGGCAGGTGAGCACCAAAGACAGAGAGGGGGACCCAGTACATGGGGACCCAGTACACGGGGACCCAATACACAGCAAGCAGGCACTGCCCTCCAGCGCCTCTTCGGAATTGCCCGGTGGTTTGCCACCTCTGAGTCTAGGTGTCATGGGACAGGAGGGGTCTGGAGATCACTCAGTACAGATTCTTCACAGAGGGCAAAGGTGAAGCCGCCTGTGGCGGCCCAGAGGCTTTAGGGGTACTCTCGGGGTATCCCAATTCATGGCGGGGGGGTCTCAGAGCCGAGCAGTGCACTACAGGCATGCCAGCACTCCATCTGCTTTGTGACTCGAGTCCCCTCCCCTGGCTTTCTGGGGCCTCGGCATCTTTGTCTCAGGAAGCAATTCACAGGAAAGCAGCCCCCACACCGCCCTCCCTTCGGCGGCTGGCCGCACTGTTTGAAAATGAAGACCCTGGCCAGCCAGGGCCCGGCGCCCACCGTCTCTGCCTTCTCAGTGCAGACCAAGCCTCAGCGCCCGCCTGCCTGTCGCGGTGCGTCTCACGCGTCATCGGGCAAATGGAGTTCGGTAAGTTGGTTGTTTGATGAATTGACTATTTGCTAAATGGATTTTCAGCAAATTAACACAGAATCTTTACTTCTTGGGACTGTTCAAGAGATATCAATAAGATAATGCACGAAGAGCATCTAGCTTAGAGCAGGCGCGAGGCTTGGGAGACGTGTCCACTGTTCTGTGGCTGCTGCGTTTCTCGTGAGCCCGGGCCTGGGGGAGGAAACGGGGAGTCTGGGCTGGCTGTGGGTGCAGGGCTGCAGGAGCAGAGGGGTCCAGAGACCCCTGGGCCACACTTCAGCTCTCAGAGCAGGACACAGGCCTGGGAACAGGGCCGCTAGCCACAGCATGGGACAGAAGGACCCCCGGGGGGGGGACTGACAGCTGAGGCCAGCTCAGGGGTCCTGAACCCCTTACGATCCTCAGGGCTGCAGCCCCAGCCCAGCCTACCTGCAAACACAAAGGCCTCCTGGGGGTCCTGCACTTGTCTCCCCTGAGGGTCAGCATTGCCATCCCAGAGCCTCAGAAGTGGGCCCAGACACCCCCAAGGCTGGCTGTGAGCCCTAGCGGGGACCCTCCCTCCCCCAGGACACACCTGCCCACCAAACCCAAGGTTCCCTTTATCCTCTTCATGGATAAAGGGCATCTTGGGGCCCCAGACTGTGTTGCCCCCAAATATGAAGCATGTCCTTGGGCTTCCAGTCCCCTGTGCTGAGCCTGGAGTGGACTCCCTGTTGGGTGCTCACACAGGGTCTGGGCCCGATTCTATGTCCTTCTAGGTGACCATGGACCCAAACAATATGTCTCACATGTGTCACCTGCCGGAGGGGCCTCGCTGCCCCTCGTGGGGGAATGCCCTCCCACTCCATGCTCAGTCCTCGCAGAGGGCTGGGGGACCTGCAGGAGACTGCCCAGGCCTCTGGGTCTTCTCCATGTGACCCCATCACCCACCACAGTCGTTGGGGGTCATCGCCCCTCTTTACCCGGAGGACCCTGAGGCCCCGGGAGCCGGGCAGGGGCCTGAGGCACGGGTGGGGCTGGGGGGCTCCTGCACCCAATGCCCTGCCCTGCTCAGCACTTAGACTCCAGGGCCCACGAGACACGGGGCAGTCAGTGTCCGCCTGGCTGGGTGACTACACCAGACACCCTGACCGTCATGGCGGTGGTTGTGGTGGTGAAATATGAGCACTGGAAATGGACAGGTTCTGACCCACAGGATGAAAGTAAAATACTTGAAAGATCTCTCAGGTTGATGAGCTGCCAGAAATCTTGGAGATGAGCCCTCCTGAGGCAGGCCTGAGCCTCCCTCCGCCTCCCTCCCTCTCCCTCTCATTGCCTGCTCATCCCTCCAAGGGTGACCCCTCCCCCCTTCTCCCCCTTCTCCTCCTCTCCCTTCTGGAATGATAGCTAATGAGGTTCCCCAGCAGGCTGAGAACTGGGGTGGAGGGCAAGCCCTCAGCAGGTGCTAACGCCTCCCCCCTCAGGCCCTCACTTGTCCCCTCTAAGGGGTCTTTGCTGGAGCTGAGGCTTCAGGGACCTTTGGGGGCAAATACCCACAGAGCCCCCTGCTCCCAGCCCTGCTTCTGACTGAGGTATGGAGGTAAGGGGTTCTGTCCTTCCTATCCTGAATTATTGCACCCACGTCAATGGCCAAGCAAGCAGCTGCCCCCACCAGCCCTTGACTGTGCCCAGGTCACCTCTCTTCCAGTGGGCATCTGGGCAGCAGTCCTCACAGAATGCTCTGGACAGGCCAGTTACTTAGGAGAAGGCAGCTGAGGACTCAGCTTCAACCCTGCACCAAGGAAGTTGTCTCCAGGCTTGGGCTGTCTCCACTGCTGTAACAGCTGGCACTGCTGGGATGTCTCTGGGTGCCTGTGCCCTCCCCCATCTCACTTGTCAAACTCTGCACTTCCCCAGGCTGCAGGTGGAGGTGGGCATCTAGCGAGGCCGGGAGCAGCTGAGCCAGAACCAAACCAAGACCTCTGCACCCCTTTCTCGTCCTTCCCATGGGGTAGGGGCAGATGCTTGGGTTCCCGTCTTTACCGTCTCTGTCGCTTGCTCTCTCACTCGTTCATTCACTCCTTCCACAAATAGGGCAAAGGGACCTGCCTTTAGAATCTTGGGCTCCATCCCTGATCTCCCCCAGCCTGGGCAAGAACACTGTTTGGAGAGAGGGGTCCAGAGGAGATCCAGGGAGGGTAAAGAGCTGGAGCACCAGGGAGAGGGGGTTTGGACTCTTTTCTCAGTGCACCCCTTACGGAAAAGCTGGGACCTAACTATCAGGATGCAGGAGAAGGCCAGGACAGAACTGAGAGGGAAGGAAGGACAGCTGGGCCTGAGCGGGAAAGATGGCCCAGCGCCTCCCTTCTGGCCCTGTGATATCTCTTGGTTTTTGTTTTGTTTGGTTTGGTTTTTGCTTTTTGGGTCACACCCAGCGATGCACACTGGCTCTGCACTCAGGAATCACTCCTGGCGGAGTAATTACTCAGGGGACTCTATGGGATGCTGGGAATCAAACCCAGGTTGGCCGAGTGCAAGGCAAACGTCCTCTCTACCTGCTGTGCTATCGCTCCAGCCCCTGTCATATCTCTTCTTTGCAGGTCACCTTCTCCCCTTCCTGTTTATGAGCTATCTTGAACCCAGATTCTGACTCCTGCCACAGCCACTGGGAAGAACCAGCATTCTCCAAGCCTCACTGGTCTGGCGTGGGTCAGGTGACCAGCCCTGATACAGTCAGCAGAGGCCAGAACACTTGGTGGTCCCATCTCAGGGTGCTGGAGAGGGAACCAGAGCTGGTAGGCAGGCGGCCACCTGGGCTCCATAGCAACATACGAATCAAAACCTTGAAGATTCAGGTAAAGAATTTACAACTGCAGCAGGGACCTATAATGCACCTTCCCCCTCTTCTAAAAACTTCTGCAAGGTGTCAACCTGGCATCACAATGACCTGAAAGCCCTGATCCGACAAGACTGCATTGGCCACTGGCCCACAGGACACTCAGCATCATCTGTTGCACCTGGGGTTCCACCTCCTGGGGTGGGGGAGGGGATATCTTTTACCATTTTTTTCAACTTGTAGTGTGGTTGGGACCTTCAGGTGTTCAACATCTGGATGGTCAGACCTGGACATACCTGGACTTGCTGTAAATGCATCTCTGGGGAGGCCGTGCTGGGAGCCCTCAGGGTTGTCACAAGTCATAAACTTTCCTCTACTTAACTGGGCTTGGCTGTGTTGATTATCCAGTGACATTCACCAAGAGGTAAAACCCCAGGTTCGGGTAACAGCTGGGCTTGCAGGGAGGAGAGTGGGGCCAGTGCGGGAGACACTTGAACGGCTGATGTGTGGCTGACCCCAGGTATCGTCAGACACCAGGAGCAGCCCTGTCCCACCTGTGAGCCGGGCAGGGGCCCCTGCAAACTGCCGCATGGCCCTGGGAGAACCAAGAGCAGAGCACCGAGTCAGCTTGCTCAGAGCCCCGGGACTGCCTTCACCTCTCTCCTCATCGTGACGCTTGTCTGGGCCGGGGCTCCCCTATCCTGTTGCTGGCCTGGGGGCAGCAGGTACCCAGAACCCACTTCCTGTGAGCAGGATGGGGGTGTCTTCTCTGCACCCCCGGTGGGAGCCTCCCTGACTCCTGCCAAGAGACAGTAGAGATCTGCGGACTCTGAAGCAGGAGCAGCTCTGGAATTCCCCATCTCCCCCTGTGAGCCGGGCAGAGGTCCCTGCACACTGCCACATGGCCCTGGGAGAACCAAGAGCAGAGCCGGAATTCTCCCTCTCGCACTTGTTCTGGGTCACTCTGCCAGCTGGACTCTGGCAGAAGAGCCCACGGGAAAACCACAGGGAACCGAGGTCTCCGTGCCTTTTGCTCCGGCTTTTACCCGCGGACCTCGCACTGCCAGAGGCCTGGCTGCTGCGCTTCTGGGGGAAATGTCAAAATTAGATGAAATCAGAGACATGAATCCACAGCAAGGTTGTCACCCACCTCCTGTTGTTCCCCGGGGGCTGCCACCACTCCCAAGCCCTCATCTCTACCCCTTGAGCCCTGAGAGCCTCACGCTCTCCCTGTCACTGCACAAGTGCAATTGGAAGGGGGGGCTGCTTGGCAGGAGAATTGAGGCGGTTCGTGTGCTGGTTCAAAGACTGCAGCAAGAAATGACAGCATGCAAGTCCCAGACCGGGGGAAATGGGTGCAGAGCAGCTCTGGATTCCACTCACTAAATAGCAGATGGCAGGAGTTACCTCATCCCTTTCCGCTACTTCCAATTAATATATTTCAACCATTTTATCGAGTGTCATTGGCATGTGTGTGTAGAGCTATCTTTTACTGTTTGTCCTTTTCTGACTTTCTGACTTCACTTAGCACAATATCCTCCGGTTTCATCCAAGTTGCAGTAATTGCATGGCTTCATCATTCCTGGCTGCTGCAGCGTAGTCCATTGTGTAGATACACCACACTTTCTAACTCACTCATCTGTTTTTGTGCACCAAGGTTGATTCCCTATCCTAACTACCCTACTAAGTGCATGATTGATGGTGTGCGTTTGTCCTTTGGAAGGAATGTTCAGGTGTCTTGGGGCTAGGTACCAAGGTGTGGAATTGCTGGGCCATAGGAAAGTTAGTCTTATATTTCTGAAAATTTTCTTTTTTTTTTTAAGTAGTTCATTTATTTATTTTATTTTTACTTTTTTTTTTTTGCTTTTTGGGACACACCCAGCAATGCACAGGGGTTCCTCCTGGCTCATGCAGTCAGGAATTACCCCTGGTGTTGCCCAGAGGACCACATGGGATGCTGGGAATCGAACCTGGGTTGGCCGCGTGCAAGACAAATGCCCTACCCGCTGTGCTATCGCTCCAGTCCTCTGAGAAATTTCTATACTGCTCTCCATTGGGGGTTGGACCAGACAACATTTCCACAGGGAATAAGTCCATGTTCATTACATCTTTGCCAACACTAATTCTTCCCATCTTGCTTTTCCAGTTGTTTTCTGTATGTGCCATTCTCACTAGTTCGAGGTTGTTGTCTTAATTTGGATTTCTGTAATCTGTGATATGGACAGTTTTTCATGTGCCTGCCGGTGCTATTGGGCATGGTGGCAGCTCAGTGGCCCCAGCCCATCTCACCCAGCTCATCTAGCAGCCCTCATGTGCTCTACCCTAAGCCACACTTCCGAGAGCAATATCCCATTGAGTGTGTGCCTTGCTGAGTTTGACATGTACACACACACACACACACACACACACACACACACACACACGGAACCAACTTTCGGTCAAGCTAATGAACAAAGCCATGTCCCTTACCGTTCCTCCTGCCCTCCTCTCTCCTCTGCCCCTCCTGTTGCTTATTGCTTCTTACCCTAGAAAGTAGATTGTCTTTTCTGCAATTTTATATCCATGCAATTATACAAGACACTCAGCACATTTATTTTGAGATTCATCTGTATGGTTGTACAAGCATTTCATCCCATTCTCTTTAAATCCAATTAGCATTTGTTTCCTTCTTTATGCAGAACTAGGGATGGAACCCAGGACCTCATACATGCTGGCCTGAGCTCTTCTTTGGAGTCACAGACCTGAATGCAGGTTGGTTTCTTTGTAACACTGAGTGGTACTCAACCATAGGGAACTGTTAGTGAACAGTAGAGTTCTTCTAAAATTGGGTTATTATTTTATTTTTTAAAAAAAACCTGCTACGTGTGGAAAGTAGATAATGGACCAAACATGATGACCTCTCAGTGTCTGTGTTGCAAGCTATAATGCTCCAAAGTAGAGAGAGAGTATGGGGAATATTATCTGCCATAGAGGCAGGGGAGGGTGGGAAAGGGCGGGTATACCCGGGATATTGGTGGTGGGGAATGTGCACTGGTGGAGGGATGGGTGTTTGATCATTGTGAGATTGTAACCCAAACATGAAAGCTTGTAACTATCTCACGGTGATTCAATAAAATTTAAAAAATTTTAAAAAACTGCTACAAACTTCTGTGCCAAGAATTTATATGGAAATAAGATTTCTCTTGTACAAATAACTAATGTGAGGAGTGACTGGGTCATGTGTTTACCATGTAGGTATGTGTTTACATTTCTTTCTTTCTTTCTTTCTTTCTTTCTTTTTAAATTTTATTGGATCACTGTGAGATAGTTACAAGCTTTCATGTTAGGGTTACAATCACACAATGATCAAACACCCATCCCTCCACCAGTGCACATTCTCCACCACCGATATCCCGGGTATACCCCCCTTTTTCTACCCTCCCCTGCCTCTATGGCAGATAATATTCCCCATACTCTCTCTCTACTTTGGAGCATTATGGCTCGCAACACAGACACTGAGAGGTCATCATGTTTGTTCCATTATCTACTTTCAGCACACATCTCCCATCCTGACTGATTCCTCCAGCCATCATTTTCTTAGTGATCCCTTCCCTATTCCATCTGCCTATCAGGATACCCATGACATTTTTCAAAGAAGTAGACAAAACACTCGTGAAATTCATATGGAACAATAAACCCCTATGAATAGCTAAAGCAATCCTTGGGAAAAAGAAGATGAGTGGCATCACCTTCCCTAACTTCAAACTTTACTACAAAGCAGTAGTAATTAAAACAGCACGGTATTGGGCTAGAAACAGACCTGCAGCCAATGGAACAGAGTTGAATATCCTGTCACAGAACCCCAAATATATGGCCACTTAATCTTTGACAAAGGAGCAAGAAATACAATGTGTTTAGATTTCTAAGAAATGAATATGCTATCTTCTAAAGCAGTATGTGGCACCAGAGATAAAGTTTTGATTTCTCCATGTGCTAGCCAATTTCTTGGTCTGGTCAGGCCTTTTAACTTCTGTTCCTTTAATTAGGTGTGCAGTAATATCTTATTGTGGTTTTAATTTGTGTTTCCCCAATGACTAATGACGTTGAACACTTTCCATTCTCTTAATTTCCATCCTTATTGAGTTTCTGTGTAAAATTTCTGTTTAAATCATTGGACATTTTTTATTGAATTGTTACTTTTTAATTATTGACTTTCTAGAATTTAATTATATATTCTGAATACAAGTCTTCTCTATGTATATGATTTGCAAATGTTTTCTCTTCATTTATGGCTTATCTTTTCAATCTGTTTTTGAAGAGCAGAAGTGAAAATTTTCTTTTTATGTGTCATGCCACAATTTGCTTATTCTTTTATCTCCAATCAGTATTTGGGTTCTTATCCCCACTTGGCCACTGTGTAAAATGCTGCTGTGAATACTAAAGCTAAAATGTCTGTTTGAGTTACTGATTTCAGTTCTTTGGTTCATGTAGTTTAGAGACGGAGTTGCTGGATTATGTATAGGGATTCTGTGTTTAATTTCTCGGTATGTGGTGCTGTGGAGTGAACCCAGGACCTTATATGTGCAAGATATCTATTAAGCCACCATATTATATAGAATATGCAAGAGTATAGTATCAAAAAGAGAATTATCTTTTTCAGTTCAAATAACCATGCCATCAACCTCTTTTCTCCGTCAATGAAATTGAAAACTGCCCATATTTTGGAGACTAACATCTGTACAGCTTTGCTTCTAGAAGTGAGCAGACATTGATAGATGTATACTCTAGCAAGTGCCTGGTGCGATTCCACCAAACTGGCTAATTTATCTCATTAGTTCCTATCGAAATGCATCCTGTGCTACATTTTAGTAAATCTACTACTGAGAATGGATCTTTTCATCTTCTGGGGATTAAATATATATTTAATTTGATTTTTTTAAAAAGAGACCTGTTTCTATTTGTTTTTGACATATAAAGTGAAATGACTATTTAATGAAAACAACCACATAAGTGTATAGAATAAGAAATATCAGGGGAAAAGAAAAATGAGCAAAAATATAATACAGGAGAACTAGTTGGAAATGTTTATGAAAGGTCATTTTAGCTGGTCGCTTGTGAGCAAAGGCAAGAAGGGAATATGATGTGACATGGCAGGGGGTAGACAGGAGTCCAATTCTGAGTCTTAATACTTCAAAAGTGAAAGTGCTGATTGTATCATGACTTATGTTCATATTGCATCGACACTCTTGCAGAACAACTAAGAACTGTACAAAACATAAAGAAAAAATAGGGCAAGAGAGCTCAATGGTCCTAAATGCATGCATTGCAGGCAAGAGTCCCCATTTCAACCCATAGAACCACATGGTTCCCTGTGGTCCCAAAACAGAACAACAAGAAACAAAAAACTATACTTAGATGAAGTTATGGGAAGTATACAAATGAAGGCAAGTTTTGTAAAAATCTCAAGTTTAGAAGAGAAAGTGATACAGGGTAGGTTTTTCATTTTATGGTTTCAGGGTTGGTATATAGGAATACAATTGATTTTCTTATATTGATCTTTCATGTTGCAACCTTGTTAAATCCAATTATTTCAGTATTGCAGATTCCATTAGATTTTCAGAATAGGCAATCTTGGCATCTATGAATAAAGACAGCTTTAGTTGGCCTTTTCCAATATGGTTGCTTTAATTTCTTTTCTTGACGCATTATATCAGCTGAAACCTCCCAAACAAAGCATAGTTAACTAGCAAGAGGGTCTATATTGCTGTACTCTCTTGCAGGTATAATAGGTAGCCAGATTCTACTCTTGCCAATTTTGGAGAGCATGACCTTTCACTAGCTAAACCTAGGCCCCAGCTTCCTTATAAATTCACCCTGGCCTGGCTCACCAGCCAGTGTCTGTGTCTTCGAGACATGGCAGACTCATAGCTGAAGGATATTGGTAACCTTGGTTCACTGATCACCTCCCACTCCCTCTTGAGTTCAGCACATAGATGGCCCCAGGTATTCACTATCTGACCCCCTAACTTCCACCCAGACCCACTGGAACATAGATCTCTGATCTCCACCCATGAAGCATATACATAATAGGATGAAGGAGGAACTCACCCACGTTGATTGATCAACAAAGATCTCCAAATACAACAGTAAGGTAAGCTACCCGAAGACAACTTCAAAGAAACAGTATGAATGAATCTCTATAAATGAGATCAACTGAGTAGAATTTCACCAAAGACAACAAAAAATTGAGGAAAAGTTTGGAAAAGCCCAAACAGAAATCATAGAACTAAGGAATATAGTAACTAAAAAAAAAACAAGAGGGACTCAATAATATAATAAAAGAAGCTGAAAATAGAATCAATGAACTTGATTATATAGCCAAAGTAGTTAAAACCATACAAATGTGCATGTGGAACCAGAGTTCAGATACCACCATTTACCTACCCCCACTGAGCACCACCCAGGTGTAGTTCTGGAGGCGCCTAGCACTGTCGGATGCTAATACTGCAAGGCCCTAGCACTGAACCAGCCCACCTGATTGGTTACCACCAGGAGTGACTCCTGCATCCCCTGACCTCCCTGAGGACTGCTTGGGAAACCTCATGAAAAATATTAAAGAGCTTAAATCAATGAAGATAATACAAGCTTTAATGAGACAACATCCAGTGGAAGAATATTTGCTTCCTAGGGTTTCCAGAAGTGAGAAAGGGGATAGAATTCTCATGTGGTTAAAGGATAGTTATCAACTTCTGCACACTGGGAAAGTAGTTGTATCTCAATCCAGAAAGCTGAAAGAGTTCCAAAAAATCGAAAAACAAAACAAAACAAAAAACCCCAAATAGATATGTACCAATATCCATTATAACTGGAATAGCAAAATTAAATCTAAAGAGTTGGAGTGACAGTACAGTGGGTAGTGGGTAGGATGCTTGCCTCGCATGCTGCCAACCTGGGTTTGATCCCATAGGGTACTTGGAGCTCTGCCAGGAGTAATTCCTGAGTGCAAAGTGAGGAGTAAACTCTGAGCACTGCCAGGTGTGGCCCAAACCCTCTCCCTCAAAAAATAGTTAAAGATAGAATCATAAACAGCAAGGGAAAAATCAAAGCATTGTTTATATTCTCTATTAAAATAATTTACTACATTTGCTTTCCTATATTTTTACTATCTGTAACTTGACTATTTTCTTGATGTTATTCTGGCAGAATGAAAGTCAAAAATTTTGCAGCCCAGTTTATTAATTCCCTTATGGATTATACTTTAATATCATTTCTAAGAACTTTTCATCTGAATCTAGATCATGACTGTTTTATCCTAAGAGTTTTATAGTTTCATATTTTCTTTCTTATGATCTACATGTAACTTAATCTTATACAGAGTGGTAAAATTTAAGTTTTAGACAAGGTATTTTTGGTTTTTTGTTTCGTCATGATGACTGATTGGTATAGGGCCACTTGTTGAAAAGACATCCTTTCTGCCTCTCATTATCTGTAATCTGTATTGCAAACCATAATACCCATAAGTAGAGAGAGAGAGTAAGATGGCAATTGTCTACCTAGAGGTAGGAGGAGGAGTGGGATGGGGGTTGGGGGGAAGATATAATGGGGACATTGGTGGTGGAAAATGTACACTGGTGGAGGGATAGGTCAATCATTGTATGATTGAAACTCAAACATGAAAGTTTTGCAACTGTAACTCATGGTGATTAAATTTAAAAAAAAATAGAAAAGACATCCTTTCTACATTTGAATTGTTTTTATATCTTTGTCAAATATTAAATGACTGATTCAAGTCAGTGTTTTTCTGAACTCTTCAGTTTTGTTCCTTTTTCAGTACCACATTGTTTGGAACATCTCAGCTTTACAATAAGCTTTAAAATCAAGGTTTATGTTTTCTTCAACTTTGTTTTACCTTTTAAAAGTTGTTTGTTTATTTTTTCCCTTTCTCTTTTTGGTACATTTTAGAATCATCTTCTCTGTATATATAAGAAAATTCTACCAAATTTTGACATTGTGATTTAAGTCAATTGATCATTCTGGATTATGTTTCCCTCTAACATTATTACGTAATCTGATCCATAAGGTGTTCCCATTTATTGAAGTCCTTTTTCTCTTAAAAAGATTTTATAGTTTTTTTAACAGATAGATATTCTACATGTTTTATAATGTATACCTAGATATTTCATTTTGAGGTATACATTTGGACTAATGCAAATGAAATTGTGTTTTAAAAGTTTTTTTTGCTGAGTCTAAAGTTATTGACTTACCAGTTAAGTGCATATGTGTTTAAATTATATTTGGAAGAAATATAAACAAGGAGAAAAGATTTTACATTCCTGGGACTCTATATTCCTTTATGTTGATCCATTTTTTTCCCCATCTGATATCATTTCCCTCTGTCTGACTGCTATCTTTAACATCTGTAGTGAAGATCACTACATGCCTGGAAAAGTTTTTTATCCCACTTTCATTTTGAAAGATATTTACTGCTGATAGAATTATAGGTTTACAGTTTTGTTTCTTTTTTCCCTTTCAATGTTTCAAGGATTCTGCCTCATGGTCTCTCTTGCCTTCCTTATTGCTAGAGAGAAGCCTGTTGTCCTTATTACCCTTGTTCATTGAGTTGTCTTTTCTTTTTCTTTTATTTTCCTCTTAGATTTCATTATCTTCTTCTTCTCCTTTTAAAATCCCTGGCCTTAAGAAATTTGATTATAGTGTGTCTGGGTGTAGCTATCTTCTTGCTTCTTGTGATTGGAATCTGACACTCAGATTACTGGGAGATTTTATCAAATTTAGAAAATTTTCTGCTATTACTTCTTGAAATATTTTTCTGCTCCCACTGTCACTCCATGCTCTCCTTTGGGGACTTAAATTGCATGCATAGCAGCTTTCTGGAAGTTGTCTCCTAGCTCATGGACTCTCTTTTTATTTTTGTGAAAGTATCTTATTTCTGTGTTTCATTTTCTATTACGATGCCTTTGTGTTCACTATTCTTTCCTTCAGCAATTTCTAATTACTCATATTATCTGAAATACTTTTCATCTTAGATATTATAGTTTTTGTTTCTGGAATATTGATTTGAGGCTCTTAGTATTTTCTTTAAGTAGTTTTTGAACATATGAGCTACAGAGAAAATAAGAATTTTAATGTCTTTGTCTAAAAGGTCTGGCATCTCTGTCAGTTTAGGGCTGGTTTTAAAGGACTACTTATCTCCTTAGATTTTTTTCCTTTGTGTGCCTGGTAAGCTTTAATTAGATACCAGATATTTTAATTTTGCCTTGTGGGGTGGTGGGTGTTTTAGCATCCTCATAAGTACTCTTGAGCTTTGTTCTGGAACTTGCCTGAGTTGCCTGGAAAGATTTTGATCTTTTTTTGTGTCTTGATTTTAAGTATTGTTAAGTGAACCAAGAGCTAATTTTCTCCAGAGGAGAGGTGAAATTATTCTCTACAGAACAGGCTCTTGTGGTGCAGGTGACAGAACCTGGGCCTCCTGAATGCAGAGTGCGTTCTCCTGCCCTCTGAAGGCCTCTCCCGCCCCTGGGTTAATATTTGCTCCAGGTCTGAGTTCAGGCTGCTGTAACACAATGCCGCTGCCTGGGCAGTGCGTCACAGCAATCACTTATTCCTCCCAGTTCTGGAGGCTGAGTCTGAGCTCAGGGTGCGGTGAGTGCCTGCTTTGCCAAGTGGCTCTTGTACTCACAGACTCTTCTTGCCTGGCAGACAGAGAGCTGAAGGGACCTCTGGGCTCTCCTTCATTCGGACCCCGCCCCGTAACCTCATCGAACTGGCCTCCCGAAGGCCCCACTTCCCACAGGCCACCTGGAGGAAAGGTTTTCTCTCCTATACACCTCGGGAGAACATAGACACTCGTACACACACAAAGTAATTCAAGAATGAACATGAGGGCGGCTTTTGTTTTGTCTGTTGGGGCCACATCATCTGTCTGCCTCTGATGCTGTTTCTCCATCACACACATTCCTGTCCAGAGGCAGGACCTCATGTTCAGGGTCCCCGAGACCCTGGCTCTGAGTGTGGGCAGTGTTAGTGACCAGGAGCTGAGGGTCTGCCTCTGGTCTTAACTGCCTGAGAAACACAGCCCTCCTGTCCAGAGCATGGAAGAAACTGTCCCGGGGATGAAGCACGCACCGTTTGCACCTCTAGCCAGCCCGCTCCTCGGGAACTTTTCTGTGCTGGGGTGAGGGGCACAGAAGGTGCTAAATGGGAGGTAGAGCAAGGTCCCCTCCTCCCACGGGGCAGGGCTGCATGTCCCCAAAGGACCCAGCTGTGGGCTGGTGTCCCCTTTCAGTATCTGATTCCTGGTCCCTGGGATTCCTGCCATTCTGTGCTTCCCCAGGTCTCGAAGGGCATCTAGACCAGCTCTCTCCTCTCCCCTGAGAGTGGGGTTCAGAGAGGGACAGTCAGCCCCCCAAAGTCACAGAGGATGGGTCAGTGACCCACAGGCAGCTGGTTCTGGGCCAGTGCCGGGAGGGCCTCGGTGGCTGCTTTTGTCTCAGGTCTGACTTTTATTTCTCTCTTAATGATTCCAGTTTCAGGAGCAGTTTTTGTCTGTTTTATTCTCCGTCTTTTCATTGTGCTTTCTCTGCGGGTAACCCGAGGTTTGCAGGCAGCTAAGTACAACGTGTACATCCCAATGAAATGCAATAAAATATAATTGAATGTATTTCTTTTATGTCTGAGCGGTGGATTAATCTCCCTGGCACATCCCATTTCCTCTCTACTCCCTCCGATTTCTCTCTGAGGCTTTCCCCCCCTCCCCAGATCTCAATGGCCCTGTGATGTCTGGGCATTCGAGACACGCAGGCCTCGGGGGTCCAGTGATGACGTTCCTGGGGATGAGGGCAAGGGGCTGCCTGGTGGGGGAATGTCGTGGAGGGACAGAGGAGTGGAATCCTGCCCCTGAAGAACTAGAGCATGTCGTCAGGGGCTGGAGCCATGGGGTAGTGGGGAGGGCACTTGCTTTGCATGCAGCTGACCCAGGTTGTTGTTGTTTTTTTTTTTAATTACAGTTTTTATTTGGAGGTTTTGACCGGGAGGAGGGTAAGAAAGTGGGAGAAAGTGGAGAGTAACGTGCCTAAGAGAGAACCCAGGCTTCTCCAAGGGCGGAGAGAGCCCTATGCATATCCCAGCATTAGATAGGAGAGCATGAAAGTCCACATCTCAAGAGGGGAGATGTGGGCAATACATTCGCTCAGCCACATGGGCACAAGCAGCACATGGGCTCAGGCAGACGTGCTTGCCCTTCCTTTATTCAAGGTGGCCTTTATAGGGTTTCTCCAACCTGCCCCCATGTGGGGCTTCTTCCTAGGACAAAGTCCATTGCTAAGGAGGTTACCAGGGGGGGGTTGGGAGTGCTGATGGTCTTCTTTGAAATTCCTTTCCTGGTCTTTTGTTTCTTCAGGAGCTTCTCTGGGTCTGTTGCTGTAGGTGAGGGTCTTACCAGACCTTAGTTCCTGCTATTCCAGTTTTCTGCAAGGTTGGATTTTGCCTTTGCTTTCAGAGGGGGCCTTCCCTATCCTGCCTGCATCACCTTGAATGGCTGTGGCAGCTGACCCAGGTTTTATCAATTCCAACATCCCATATGGTCCCCCAAGCCCACCAGGAGTGATTCCTGAGCACAGATACAGGAGTAACCCCCGAGCACTGCCTCGTGAGCCTTGAGCACAGCCAGGTATGACCCCAAAACAAACAAACAAAAAGATCTTAAGCATGCTTTGTCCATGGGTAGGACTGGGGTCTTCTGTGGGTCCTGCTGGCACCTATGCAAGGCATCCCCCAGCCCCCAGAAAAAGAAAACATGGCAGACACACTGGCGCCTGCATGTTCCTCGGGAAAGGACAGGTTCTAGAGCAGAGACGGAAGCTTGTGACCACGACTTTCAGCCAAAGCTGCCACATGGGTCCCCAGCGAGAGGGTGGGAAAGCCAGGTCCAGATGTGACTGACGGGGGTCCCAGGTGGGCAGGAGAGGAGGAAGTACGGGATGGGGATTGACAGGAAGAGCTTTGTTACCTCGGCCTACTCCGGGGTTGGCCAGGGGATGAACTCAACCTCAGCCTCAATTTCTCCTTCTGTAATATGGGCATATAATAGTACACAGGCCAGGGAAAGCAAGGAGGATTCCATAAAGATGATTGTAAAATGCCAACACAGGGCAAATGCGAATAGGTTCTAGAATCAATGAAGGCTAGAATTACACTTATTTACTCATCCATTCACTCACTCATTTGTCCATTTATTCCTTCATCCATTCACTCCTTCACACAGTGTGAACCAATGTGGGCCACAAGCCCGGCAACGGAAGGAGAAATTACACCCCCCTGTCCCCTCCAGGGACTGCAGTGTACCTGTGAGAGGGAAGGGAACCAGCCCTGGAAGAAGCACAACAGGCCAAGGGGGTGCCAAAGGGACGCAGGGGCTTTCCGGAGGAGGTGAACTTCAGCTGAGTTTGGAAGGGAACTTGCGTTTCAGAAGCCAGGGACAGCGGAGACCATCCCAGGAGCGGGACGGCTGGGCAGAGGCATTTGGTGGTGGGTGGGACAGGGAACTGAATGGTGGTCCTCGGTGCAGAGCAAGAGGCCTGTGGGAGATGAAGGACTCTGATATTTGCCATTTCCAAAGTTCCCACCTCGTGTGATCTCGACTGTTTCCGCAGACACAGGGATAAAGGTTTGTCTGGGGCCTAGGAAGGACGATGGCCCTGGGAACAGGTGTTTCTGCAGCCCTGCGTCCAGAGGGTATCTGGGCCCCTCTCCCGGGGCCTGGAGTTGGGGAGGCCCTGAAGGTCTCATCTGTGAATTATTGAGCTGCTCTGCATCATGGTGTTGCTCTTACAGATTAGGAAGTAGGTATCTGAGTAATGCCTAATCTCTTCCGTCCACTTGAAACTGACGGTTAAAGGAGGACAGAGGTCTTCTCTCTCTCTTTTTTTAAATTAATTTCTTATTTGATTGAATCACTGTGAGATAGAGCATTACAAAGCTGTTCATCATTGGGTTTGTCATATAATGTTCCAACACCCATCCCACCACCAGTGTAATTTCACAGCACCAATGCACCCAGTAACCCTCCCCCCAGCCACACCCCACCTCTCTTCTCTCTCTCTTTCTCTTTCTCTTTCTCATTTTGGGTATGATAGTTTGCAAGACAGATGCTGAAAAGTTATCACATATATCCCTTTACCTACTTTCAGCACTCACTTCTTGTCCAGGGTTACTCTCCTGTACTCTTCTGTCTCCCGATGGACCGAGGGCTGCTTGGCAGGGCCCAAACATCTTTCCCAGCCCCCTCCCCCACCCCGCCCAACTCCAATCCCGCTCACAGGAGTGCAGCACCTAGGAAGGACAGGCATCTGTGGGGAAAAAAATAAAGGGTTTTGCCAAAAACAAAAACAAACAACCAAACCCTCCTGGATAATCCATAGTCATCTCAAGCACTGACAGAATTCTCACGATAGAGAGAGCCTTACTTCATACCTTCATCTTATTTGCTGGAAAAATGATCCTGTCAAACCTCTTGAAGCCAACTGTCAAAGGAAGGCATTTGGGGGGAGACAGATCTCTCACTCTGATGGAAAATTCATTTGATTTGATTCTTTAATCCAGTCTCCCTGCAAAACCTGGAGCTGACAGTGTGAGGCCCGTTGGCCCCAAATGGTTTCTTCCTGAGCCTGCGGCATCCCCTCCCGGTGCCCGTTCTCCGGCTCTTACAGCGCAGCTCAGCACAGCCGTGCTGCGGGAGTGACGGCCGGTTTCCTCAGAGCAATTTCACAGGGGAAATGAGTGCCAAGCTGTCTCCCGGGTCTGGAGAGGGACTCGCTGCCAAGGATTCCTGCGGCCCGGGGAGGACTTAGAGTGGGTCAGGAGGTGGTGGGTGTTGAGTCCCAGAAAATCCGTTGAGATCGCTGATGATCTGACACACAAAGGTGTCTGCAAGGAAGTAATTGGAGTGTTGGTCAGATGCTGAGTGAGGCCAATAGAGAGGCCGGGCCATACTTGGCCATGTTGTCCCTTTTCTTTACCTAATTTTCCTCATGTCTGCAAAATGGCTGCCACAGCTCCACACCTCACATTTCAGCCCACAGCATTTAAGTGGACAGGAAGGAGGTGGCCGAGGGAGAAAAAGCATTCCCCAGAGCCCTTCCTCCATCAGCAGCTTTCCCCTTGCACCTCAGTGGCCACATCTGTCTGCAGGCTACCCTGTAAGCCACCGCTGGGGAGAGCTACAGTGCCAGCGACTCTGGAGCAGGAGGATCTTCCAGGTCCAAGCTGGTTTCTGACAGGGAAGGATGAGGGGGCTGCTGGGGACACCCTTTCCTCAGCGCCTGTGACTCAGTGTTGGGCAGTGTGGGGCAGGGTGTGGCCATGTTGCGACCCCGAGGACTCACCACCCTGCTCTGAGCCTCTGACTGGGGGTTCTGTGCCTGGAGCAGAGTGTGACTCCCCCTTGGCACCTCCCCAGGTGGGGGCCGTGCCAGCCTGAGGAGGGCGGGGCATACGGGGTCGTGTGTGGGCCCAGGGGTGGTTACAGCTGTCAGTGAGGGCAGTGAAGAGTTGTCTGTGAAACAGGCCCAGGGGCTGCTCTGTCTGTGCTCACTGGGATAGTCCAGGGCCAGGACACACAGGTGTTCCCTCCCTGTGCTGGGCGCCCTCCCTCGCCGCTCACTCACCGCCCTCACTGTCTTCACAAATACACAGCCGCGCTGTCCCCATTCTCCAGCTGGGGAAACTGAGGCTCTAGATCCTCAGGTTCCTGCAGGGCCTGGGAGCAGCCAGCACAGGCAGGCACTCAGGGACCCCCAGTCCTGCTGATGGATCGGCTGGGACTATCAGTAGGACCAGTTGGCAGCACCCTCTCCTGATTCTGCTTTCACTCCTCTGGAGCTCCAGGGCCTGGACCCACCCTGGTACTGGGGGAGTGGGTGAGCCCGTCTTTCCAGCTACCTCTCCTCCCCGGGGTGGTGACTCAGGTCCAGAGCTTGAGGTGGGGGTGGGTGGGTCCCAGGGGTGTCAGGCGGTATCTCGTGTGTTGGTTGTGAGTTGGCAGCTTGTGATCCTGGGGAAGTAGTCACCCATGGGTAAAACATACGGGCACCTGATGGTGAGGCGTTACCGCCCTTGTTCATAGATCGACCCCCCCACACCAAGCCCCTCTGACATTATACACGTCCACTGCACAGCTCAGCCGACAGTGGCAGCAGCAGCCCAGCCAGGCCGGCACCGCCCGTGACGGGGACCTGCAGCCCCAGGGGGACAGCACAGACAGTGTAACTGGGCCTCTGGTCTGAGCCTCCACACGCAGACTTCCAAGGATGAGGGCAATTCACTCCGCTCAACAGGCTCCGGCCACCTGTGAGATCACCTCTGGTCACCGGCTCTCCACGCTGCGGAAGAGACCTGAGGACCCCAAATACAGACAGTGTCCCCGGCCCCTGCCTCCCTTTCAATCCCCTTCAAACTATCCCCAGTTGAGCCCACCCTGGATGCCTCAACCCTTCCCCCCGTCGCCCCTCCTCCCCTCGAGTAAAGTGGGTCACGGAGCAACAAAGTGAGCCTGGCCTTTTGCCAATTAAGAGTTACTCTGGCTGTCTGCTTCGGCAGGGTTTAGGACCCATTCAGATTTTCATTTCTCTGTTTCCCCCGAAGTACTGGGGAGTCTGGGGGCCTGTTCCCAGGGAAACACACTCCGTTTGTAGGAAATGACTTACTGGCGGCAGGGCGGGGGGCCATCTGTGTGCAGTGCCGGGGATTGAACTCAGGGCCTCAGGCGTGCAAGGCATGTGCTCCAATTCTTCCAGCTGCCCTCAAAGGCCTCCTGGCAGTAATTTTCTTGACCTGAGTTTGACAGACAGTGGTGGCCACCGTTCTAAAGGGACGCCAGCCCTCTCAGCAGGCTGCCTGGGGTCCCTGGGCCCTGTTGGGACCACCACTCCTCCACCCCTCCCCGGCATGGCGTCTGTGGCTCCCAGGCGCCCCGCTCTCTTCCCTGTGAGCCTGCTCTGCCCTGCCCTGCCCCCTGCATGGCTGCTCACCATCTGCTCTGAGCTTCTGTCCCAGGGTGCTGGTTCCGCTGGAGGAGGTGCTGACCCTGTTTTTCAGTCCGCACTCCTAGCATGGGAACAGGGACGATCTAGCCCAATGAGAGCAGAGGCTAGGCTGACCCTGGTGTCCAGTCTGCGCCCTGCCTTCCTCACCGTGAGGTTTCTGACAGTTACTGTGCCCCAGTCCCTTTAGCTTTCCGCTCAGCAACGTGGCGGTGGAGTAGCGACCTTGGAAAGAAGGGGCAGGACAAGGCCTCCTCCCGGGCTCCCATCACGCTCCCAGGAAGCACGTGGGGCTGGGAGTCTGGACAAACTCAGGGCCTCTCTGAACTCCAGATCCTCTGCTGTCACATGGCACTTTGACAAGCTACCACATAGTTGCTTGGGGACTGCACCCCCTGATGTGTGTTGAATGAATGGCTCTGGGGAGTTCTTGGTGCAGGTAACAGGCATTGCTGCCACCATTATTGTCATTACTCAGCCTCCAGCCAAGCCGAGCCCCTGGCCCTGGCCTGGGGGCCGAGAAGGCCGAGGCTCAATAGGGCAGAAGAGAAGAGCAGGACTGCCCGGGCTCAAGGGTGGCCTCCAGCCCTTCTGCGCTGTGTGACCTTGCATGAGTTTCCAGACCTCTCTGACGTTCAGTAACTTCAACTATAAACTGGGAATGGGACAGTGGGGGAGGGATGGTGCCAGCTTTGTGGCTCACTCACACAGAAAGCTCATAGCACAAGCCTGCTCCCCCCCACCAGACTCTTTCTTTGGGGTAAGGGAGGGGTTGGTCACACTCAGGGGTACTCAGGGGTTATTTCTTGCTCATTGCTTAAAGGATAGCATGTGGGCCAGAATTAGTCCCAGTGTTGGCTGCATACAAGGCAGGCACCTTACCCTCTGCACCATCTCTCTGTCCATCCCCTCCACCTCATTTTCCTTTCCAGGCCTCAGGGAGTGTTGCCCCCCCCCACCAAAAAAAGGGCCTCTGAAAACCTCTTCTTCTACTCCTTTTCACTACAAGAGGAGAAACTGAGGCTGAGACACTAAATTAGACATTTGAGAACAAAACAATGTATGACTGTGCTAAATTATGCAGAGCAGATAATTAGAGAACAAAATTATCTATAATAAAGGACTAATTGGGCGGGACAGATGCTGAGTGTGCCCAGGGACAAGAGGAGACTTGAACGTGCAGCCAGCAGGCCGGGGCGCCTCAGGCGGCCTCACAGACAGCGGGTGTCGCTGAGCACAAGTGGCATCTGCAAAGCCCTCGCTCTGGAATCTGCAAAATGCAGAGAAGGCACTGGCCTCCCCCTCCATGCACCGGGACTTCATTTCTTTTCAGTTTCTGCTTAAATACTCACATCCCTAGATCATTTCCTGTTGGCACCACTCTGTTCTGGCCACCTCCTGGTCAAGGCTGGGGGGGGGCGCCCCCTCCTACATGGGGTGAGGCAACTCTGCACACCTGCCCCTGGGCAGAGGTGATGGCAGCGTCCCTTAGCTGCCCACAGAGAACCTCGGGGCTGCTGGCGAGGCAGCTGTGTAGCCGTCCAGACCTCTGCGAGCCTGATTGTCAGATGTGAAAAGTTAGGGCTTACAGCATGGATGGTGGATGGTCGGATGGTCCGTACATGCTGGGAGCGAACGGGTCACCCTCCTCTCGCCCTGGAAGCAACGCAGGCTCTTTCTGGTAAGAAGTGCTCTGAGGTTACGGCTGGGTACTCAGCACCCTGGGTGCCGACTGCTGGAGGCTCCAGCATCTCAGCAGAAAAGGTGGGAACGTGCCTCTCCCTGCAGACCCCCCCGACCCCCGCCCCCAAGATGGGATAAGGCCCCACCTGGGAGGGGGGCATGTTCCCCACATCCACTTGTCCTGGCCAGAGCAAGTCTTTGGGGGACCCAATCTTTTTCCTTATGGCGGCAGAAGGGTGACACTGGTTCTTGGAGGACCAGAATCCCAGCTGAGCCCCACCTGTCCCACGCACAGATTCTTTCTCTGAATTTCAACCACATTTCTCCTCTACCACATCCTGGCGCTTAACCCATCACTACTCACGTGAACCCTGCATGGCCTCTACCCTTGTCCCATGATATCCACTCTCCCCGTGGCCAACAAAGAGAATGACAAAAGCTGAACTCAGCACTTCCAGTTTCCAATGGACCTTGTCCCAAAGGTCCTACCTGGCCTTCAAATACAGCACAGTCTGGCCTGCCCACCTCAGCCTCTACCTACTTCTATCATCAAAGCACCTGCCATGTTACTCCCACACAATATGGTCCAATCCCACTGGTCTTTCTTCTGGCCCGCACACATGCTGTTCCCTCTGCCTTGAGCACCCACCTGGGCGTCTTACTTGCTGACTCAGCTCATCCATTGGGTCTTGGCATGGAAGTGATGCTTCCTCCAGGAAGCCCATCTAATCACTTCCAGCAAGGTGCCTCCTCCTGCCCCCACCCCCCGCCCCAATCAGGAGCCTCTCCTCAGGGAATGTTTCATTCCCCATTTCTCTTGCTCTCGGTCTAGGGTCATCCAGTGAGTGTCAGCTAGGTGGCATTATCTCTCTAGTCCACCTCCATGACACCTGCATGGGGCTCCCCTCCACTGGGGAACAGCATCAGGATGGTTGGAGCTGTGGCTGTAGTTACCTCACTGGAGCTAGGAGGGCCAGGCCTGTGCATCTGCTCCTGGAACACCTGGGTCAGAGGCAGTGTGCAAGGCATGCCTTGGTGTTGGCAGAAGGCTGAGGGTCTGCCTGGGCACTGGCCAGCAGGCTTGCCTTCACCTTCACCTTTTTCAATGCTTAGACATAAGGATGCAGAATTTCTTTTTTAAATTTTTTTAAATTTTATTTTATTGAATCACCGTGAGTTAGTTACAAGCTTTAATGTTTGGGTTACAATCACACAATGATCAAACACCCATCCCTCCGCCAGTGCACATTCCCCACCACCAATATCCCTGGTATACCCCCCTTTCTCATCCTCCCCCTGCCTCCGTGGCAGACAATATTCCCCATACTCTCTCTCTCTCCTTTTGGGCATTACAGTTTGTAATACAGATACTGAGAGGTTGCAGAATTTCAAAAAGGCCTTATCCTCTGGGTGGAAGGGAGGCGGGTGCCCAGATGCAGAATGGGGTAAGCCTGAGCACAGAGACTCAGCTAAAGCCTGTCAGAGGTAGAGGCACAGACGATGCTTGGATCCTTGTTGTGGGTCCCAGTCAACTTCCAGTTCTTTATGTTCCCGGGACCAGAGAAATAGTACCGTGGATAAAAGGCTTGTCTTGCACCTGGTCAAACCCGGTGCCTCCCATATGGTCTCTTGAGCCCATCAGTGATGATCCCTGAGTGCAGAGCCAGGGATAAGAACTGAGCATTGCCAGGTGTGGCCAGAAAACAAAAATAAAATCCCTAATCCAGTTCTCCTTGTTTCTCGGGACCCTTGCAGAGCCACTGTCTCCCCCTCCCCCTTTCCTCTTTCTTCGCCTAAACTAGACAAGAGCGTGTTTTTCTGTTTCAAGGAGCCCTGACTCAATGCCAAGAAAATCTGTTTATTTTTAAATCTGCATTTTAAAAAGCTTCATTTCTAGCAGTGCGTCTCTCTCTCTCTCTCTCCCTGAGAGCCCTCATAAATAAGAGAAAGGAAGGTTTTTGCAAACCTTTATGGGAATTAAAGTCGCAATCTGGGCACACACTTGTTTAACAAGTGATAATTAACTGCTGACAATATAATTTCAGCTGGTTTTTCATTAAGCAGTAATCAAAGAGATCTCCATGTTGGGGAGTCCAGTCTCGTCCGCGCTGCTCTGTCCCTCTGCCCGGGGCCGCAGCTTTGGCAGGGAGGTGTCCCTGCTCCCTGCCTGGTGGGACTTGGATCCCAGCGGGGCCACTAGATTGGTCTTGGGACTCCACAGACTTAGGATAAGCCCAAAAGGCAGCTCAGCCAGCCTCTCTCTGACTGAGGGACCCTCTCTTTCCCCTCCGGGTGTTCCAGAACTCCTGGGAATCAGAGCATGGACTTGGCATCCTCATAGCCTTCAGAGCTTTCTTAGAGAACCCTCATAGCCTTCAGAGACAGGGGCGCTCTCCTTTTTGCAGCCTCTGCCGTGTCCCAGTCCCTGCCCCACACAACAGAGGAGGAAACTGAGGTTCAGAAAGGCAGAGACAGGGGCTCGCAGCCACCCAGCTGGAGGGAGGCAGGACGAGATGTGAACCCTGACCCATCTGTTCCCCGGTCTGTGCCCTCCTCCACTCCCTCTCTCCCATGACCCCCCTTTCTGAGCCTTAGTTCCCCCATTCTGTAAGATGTTTAATTCTCCCTATGGGTCGTTTGAGGAGAAAATAAACAGAGATAGGTATGTGATATGCATGCATGATACATGTATACCTGTAATGCATGAACACATATTACATAAGGCTTGGTGTCTGGCAAATGCCCTCGACATATGCTAGCTAGAATATTTACAAACACAAATGCTTAGTATCATTGTATCACTGTTACCCCGTTGCTCACCATTTTGCTCAAGTGGGCACCAGTAACATCTCCATTGTGAGACTTGTTACTGTTTTTGGCATATCAAATATGTTTGCCAGGCTCTGCCTTGTGGGCGGGATACTCTTGGTAGCTTGCTGGGCTCTCTGAGAGGGATGGAGGAATTAAACCCAGATCGGCTGTGTGTTAAGCAAATGTCCTACCCACTGTGCTATCACTCCAGCCCACAAATGCTTAGTATAAATTATTAAGATAATTAATACTAATATTGATGAAATGTTGATGGTATCACTTATGAATTATAACTGAGCTGATTTGTAGTAACTAACATCGGCAGCTAATCTTTAAGGCAAGTTTTCATCAAGGGTCAGTGGGCTCGGAGTTCCCTTTGGGGCTCCGTCTGGACCATCCATTTAGGAGAGAAATGGAGAGGAAGCTGTGGTATTGGGTGTGGGTGAAGACTTGCTCCCCGGGCCTCTCACGTGGCACCCTCTCTGAGGGCCGTGTTTCTCACACCGGCTCGCTGACCTCACCAAAGCCTCTCTTCTCTGCCATTTGCTCAGCAATGGCAAACCTTGACCTGGTTTTGGCCTCATTTTCATTCCCCGGGTCTTTCTGCTGCCAATATTTATACCCTCACCTTTCTTGCCCATCATATCAGCTACACAAGCCATCCAGAGCTTCCAGAACGTTCTGGAATACACAGCCACATGCTGCACACCGATGTGTTGGTCAATGGCAGATCACATCTAGAGCCTGGCTTCCAAGTCCCTGGTGCCTTGTGATGTTTGATGCTGTCAGCAGCAGCACACACCTGTGTTTACCACTCTCCTGAGAGCATCATTTTCCCTTGTGCTTGATTTAATCTCATGTTGTTTGGCTCATCATGCCCCCGAAGCATAGAAAATCGACTGTGAATGTTGCCTCTGAGAGACTACGTCAAGTGATTGACCTGGAAACAAAATTAAAAGTGATTAAGGACTGCCAACACGGAAAATCAGTGCAGGCAACAGTGGCCGCTTGGCTAGGTCTCATTCCCCCATAGCTGCGATCTGGAAGAACACAAACAGACTGATGGCAGCTGCTAAAGGATTTGCTTCACTGAAAGAAATGAGACTAACAAAAATTCAAGAAGAGCCTAGAAACTTCTCATGGCCTGAGTTGGCAGCAGAGCATAGATAGGGCCATCAGGACCAATGCAAAAGATGTGTTCACAGTTGAAAGAAATGACTGAATTTGACGTTGATGTTGGGTCTTGATGGTGTGATTCCAGAATCCTTGTTCATTACAAAATGGGAAAATAAAGGGTGAGTGTGTGAATGCCAATGGAAAGACAACTCAAATATCCTTAAAAACTTCATGTGAAATGATCGTGATGAATCACTTGCCAGGGCAATATAGACAAAGCCTCCCTCTTCTAGAATCAGTTGTTTGAAATGACTTTCATCCATAAGACGATCAAATCAATGTGTCAAGACTCTTTTAAGAATAGAATGATCCCCTTAGGTACCACGAGGCTGTAGGGCCACTCCCATTGAAGCTTAGAGGATCACATGATACCAGGGATTGATTGATCCTGGGGCTCCCACATACAAAGTATGCACTTCAGCTCTTTAAGGCACCCTCCCCCGGGCCCTCCCCCCACATATAAACCACTGTGGTTCATGCTTTTCCAGCACAGGAAAGCAGTCTTGTTCAAGAGCAATACTGGGGGCTACAAATGAAAAGTCCATGTGATTGCATTGGGTTTGCTTTGAACACGTTATCTGTGCCATTAAAACTTTTGCCAGGGATCAGAAGTGACCAACACCCAGCAATGTGGTGGCTGAGTAGGCTGGCAGGTCTAGCCTGTGCACTGTGTAGATGAAAACCTGGGACTGATACAGGCCAGGAGTAGGCACAGAGGTCTTGGGCCCTGGCTGGAGGCTACCCTCCAGGAAGAGCCTTGCCAGCCTGCCTCCCAGATGGTGCCAAGGGCTGACCAAAGTAATAAAGGAAGAAATGTTGTTTGGATAAAGGAAGGGTTCTTGGTCCGGCTCCATGCATCAGTTATTCCCTTAAGAATGTTAGAGAAGCCAAATAAGGGAATAGACAATATCAAATGATGACAAACCCTTGGCCCTGGAATATAAAACTGAGAATGTCAAAGGAGTGGAGTGGTCACGAAAGAGGGGACTGAAGGTGAGACAGGAGTGTGGGTGGGTGGGCTGGGGGCTGGGGGCTCTTGGGCATATTGGAGAGAAGGGGGTGATCTAATTATGCCCAAACCATGAATGTTAACACTACTATACTGTTGTGATCTAAACTATAAAAAATAAATTTAATAAGAGCAAAGGAATGCCCTTGAGGAGTGGGGTTGTGACTCAGGGGCAGAGTGACTGATTCATGCATGAGGAGGCCACGATTTGGGGTCATACTATATTGCTAAGTGTGACACTCGGCTGTGCCAGTGTGACTCCTAGCCTGCAACTATATGTGCACTCTTAGAGCACTGCAGCAAAGACGACCAAGACAACCACAGCATCCAGCAGAAGGGAAAGGGAGACAGTGCCAGGCACGAGTCTCTGCGAACAGCGCAGCTCCTAGAAGCCCGGTGGCCCCATAAGCCAAGCCGGCCTGTCCCAGGAACAAATGAGGTCATGGATATCCCACTCTCTTTTCTCCTTTATGTTTTGACTGCCCGGTATGCTTCCACGTGTAGTCCCTGTGCCCTGTGCAGTGAGCAGGGACTTGGTCTCCTCTGCTTTGAGCCATGAGGACAGGAGCTCCTGTCTTGAAAGGATGCCCTGAGTCTGAGTCTGAGCTCTGAGCCTGGATTTCCACTGTGCCCTGCGGAAGCTCAGCTCCCCGAGGGGTTGTTGTAAGGACACTATGAGAAGCACTGCAGTGCTCCATTCAGGGGACACAGGTGGGGCATGGTTGTGCTATCCACTCAGCATGTGAGGACCCTGTGTAGGGAACTGGCCTCCCTCTGGCCCGCTGATGAGAGGCTTCCACTGTCAAGCTTAGTTTCTGAGGACAGTGGCAGATGATGGCGTTGCCTCAAGCTGTGTATCTGGGTACTGGTGCCTGGGCCAGAGGCGGTGGCCCCAGATGCCCGGCTCTGTGTGTGCTCTTCATTGAGGAGGTTCCTGGGGGAGGCAGTGATGGCGAGTTAGTGCCTGGAGATGATCCAAGTCCCGCTGGGGCTGCTTCTTGATGGGGGTTACCTGCGGCATAACTGGGGGAGCAGTGATGTTAGCTCCCGTTCTCCCTCACCCAGCGTGGACCCCAGCAAGCCAGCAAGTAACCACCCTCAGAGTTGAGGGTATTTGCTCACTCATATTCTTACTCCATCCAAACCAAAAGTGTGTGGCAAGCTTGTCTTGAAGGAATGCCCTTACTTGCCAAGCCTTTGGCTGCAGGGGTGGAGTGGGGAACCCAAGTGTGGAGAGCTTCTGCCCCTCCTCAATGTCGCCAGAACCAGGGCACCACCATTCATTTATGCCTTTCTGCTGTCACTCAGACTTGACGTGTCCTCACTCATTCTTTCACTCACTTTTCCCCATGGATTGTTATTTCTCTGATTCATATCTTCAGACCCCCCACAGGGCTCCATCCCTCAGTGGCCCAGGGACTTCCCTTCTTTACCACCCACCCCTTGGCTGTCCTTCTCTTCCTTACCCTTTCCTGTTCCTGGTCAGTGCTCCACTCGACCCCCAGGATTTCCTCCTTTAACTTAATTCATGAACCCCTTCCAGCTTCCCACAGTGCCCGTTTATTCCTCCCCCTCCCCCCATTTGTGCGCTCATGCATTATTCTTTGCTTCGTTAGTTTGCAGAGCAGTTCAGGTCACTCCTCATGCATTCATTCATTCACAGTTTATTTGACTTAACTACTTAGTGTACTCTGGGTGTTGGGGGGTCTGACTGGTGTAATTCCTGCAATGCCCACCCCCCAATATATTCTAGAGGTGTTATATAAAAAGGTCTTGTTCTTTGTCTAAATAGACGTTGTCTTGCTATATCAATTGAAGAGCCAGGGTGGGGGGTGGCTCATGGCAGTACCCTCCTAGGTGGTCAGCTCAGAAAATTCCAGGCAACTCAGCACCCCAGCTACTTCCTGTCTTCCCTTGTCAGCTGCCAACTAGCTTTGTTTTGGATACCCTGTTGGCAGAGCTTAAAACAGTGACTCAATGCCTGCAATTAAGATGGGAGATGACAGAAATTCTTGAAAGCAGAAGTAAGGCAGAGAGCTCCCCCAATCTGTAAGGGCTGAACTGTTCACACACTTAGCTCTGTGTTGGCAGAGCAGTTACAGAACCCCAGGAGGCTGTGCTGACTGCACACATCACAGAGCCACCAGCCACCCCATCATGGGATGAGGACTCTTCCCTGGACATTTATGCCCACACAGATATGCTCTGCAACTTCAGGTGTCAAAATGCTGTCTGCTGGGCAGAGGATGCCCCCTGGAGAGCAGTGGTAGGAAATTGGTATTGAACTGAGATGGTCAACGGATGAAGGGCAGCTCCTTGGCATTATCCCTCTTGCTGCCTCTCTATTTCCTGCTCTCATCAAACGGCCACCTGGCTTCTCCTACACTTGTGTTCACCTCAAGATTCTTGGACATGGTTTCCTTCATCCAAACCAAGTCTGTTTGGGAAACTTGTCTTGAAGGAACATACTGACTTGCCAAGCCCTTGGCTGCAGGGCGGGATGGAAGCCCCAACTTCAGATTAGATAGTTTCTGCCCCCCAACGACCCCCACTCAGTGTGGCCAGAACCAGGGAACCTTGTCCACTCTAATGATGGGCCCAGAGAGAGAAAGAACAATGTCTCAGTCCCTGGAGAAGGAACGGGAGCTGACCAACAGGGTTTCCTAGTAATGAATGAGCCTTGTAGGTGTTGGTAGAGAAGCCGTGAAGGCAGCCTGTGATTTACTGTGCAGTTTTTCTCCTGTTGTAGAAATTTCTAAATGACAACAATCCAGAGTCACGGGATCTGCATGCCCCAGTCTGACAAGACTGTGCGTTGGCCTTCCAAGTGTCCCACGTTGGTGTCACTAGCACGTAGGGTCTCTGCCCCCTGCAGGGAGTTTTCCAACTATTTCTCTGCATGTGCCATATTGCATGTTGGAACCTACACAGAAACGACTTCCAGCACATGGACGAGAGCAATGAGAGCTAGACTTTGCTCTCATTGGCAGTCAGCCTTCTTGCATGCAGACACCTGAACTTCCGGAAATGAGTCTTTGAGCAAAGCCTGGGGAGGCTGTGCCTGGAAGCCCAAGTTTTCTGTCTCCATCGCTGGTCACAAGTTAAAAACATTTCTCTATGGAACAGAGCTTAGCCGTATCTACTGGCTTAATCCCTCACCAAGAGGTAAAACGCCCCATATAAGGGAACACAGGGGGGTATGCCTTGGACAGGGGAACCTCTTATGCAGGGGGTGTCTCTTGGGCAAGGGGATGTCTCTTGGGCAGTCCCTGCTCACTGCTCAAAGTCCCTTGGGCAGGTGTCCTTTGTGTGTGGAGAAGGCTAAGGTCTTCCTACCAGTGGAGAAGAAATGAGGGCAGGACTAGACAAGTGACATACACAAACCCTTCAGGATTTCACAAGTACCTGTGATGCACATGCAGACTTTTCAAAGGGGGAAGGTGAGCCCTAAGTTCTCTTTCTTGACTCAGATCAAGTACGGCATCCAAGTACCTGTGCGGTCCCGTGCTTCCTCGGCAGCCGAGCCGGGTGCTTCACTCAAGATGGGAATCTAACAAGGCTGTAATTGCGTCAATAGCACGCCGAGGCCGCATGGGCGGGAGATCACACACCTTTCTTTGGGAGTGAAATTGACAGCCACTCTGGCTCAGAAAATGTGGCTTTTAAGTATGTGTGTTGTGGGGAGAAGGTTCTGAAAAGCAAAACAGCCCCAGAGCAAATCAGCCTCTTTTCAAAGGCAGCTTTCATGATTGCTGGCTTTGTTCTCTGAGCCTGTTTCTGGCAGGAATTCAGAGGCAAGGTCAGACACCACCCCAGAGAGTGAGGAGTGTGAGCTGCTTCTGAGTGGGGACCAGGGCTGGCCCAGGATGCTTCGTTGGGGTAGGCTCTCCCAAAGCCCCAGGGCCGGCCCAAAACCTGCTGCTACCCTCCTCTGGCCCCCTTTTCCCTGCTCCACCAAACAGAGTCATTGAATTATCTGGATCTGGTTGCCACCTCGTGTGGGATACCAACCAAGCCAACGGACATAACCAAGCAGAGTCAATCAAATTTATTGTTTGTGTTACCAAATCCAAGGTCTAGCTGCTCACTGCTCAAAGGCCAGTACTCTAGAGACAAGGGTCAGTGTGAGCAAAACAGGTTTATCAGGAGCTAGCAATCTTCCCAGGAAACCATCTCACTCTCAGGCCGAGGCTTAGGGTTTCTATAGGGAAACAAGGGCTTATGTAAGGGGGAAAACAGGACATTGGGATGAGTTCCATGGTTGTCTGCCTAGACTCAGGGGGGTAATGGTGGTGGTCTGCACCTACAAAATCAGTGGAGACAGTATAATCAAATAGCCTCTCTCCCCAAGGAGCCTGTGGATGGCCTTCAAGGACCTTCTCTGGAACACCTGAGAAATGATGTGGATGTGATTTCTAAATCCAGTGGGTCAAACGAGGAACACTCCTGAACTTAGCAATAGAATGGAGGTCTGGGCCTACAATGACAGACGAGGGTCTCACGTGACAGACCTGGTGGCCCAGCATTAGGCGCTTGGCCTGCTATCCAGAGAGCCTTCTCTGATAGAAATGTTATTTCTGGATGAATCTGGGACTCTCAGTAATACCAGTGATTTTTGTTCTATTAGGTAGCTAGGAGTATGGCAGAAGTTTCTTGGTGCCTACTGGTCCTTGATGAATCTTAGCTCCAAATAATTCACATGCTAAAGCGATACATTTGGAGAGATCAATGCTGATATCTTGGGATGGTCTCTCCTTCAATCACCCTTGGCCTCGAGGCTCACCCACCAAATGTGTCTGGGATAACACACATTAGTTTTGAGGTAGTTTGTGTGATTTCTGGAATACAAACTCATCCACGGGGCACCTCTTTTACTCACTAAGATCCCCTCGGTGCCCACTGGGTACCCTGCAAAGCTGGCAATGACAAACGGGCCCAGCAGACCCCCTGCCCTAGCCCCTGTGGCTCTGTCTGACCCCATGTGAGGATCCGTTTCATGTTCTGTCCCTCCTGTTGCCCTTTTCTGCACTACTTCTCTCCCTGCCACATCACCCTCGCCGCCCCCCAACTTATCCCGTGGAGGACAATCACAGAGGCAGTGAGGCGCTTCCTCCTGTGTCTCCCCTGAGAAACAAGCCCTTTTGATGTAGATTCATTCCAGGGCAGCCCATCACTGAGGAGGAAAAGAGAGGTGGGTTAGATTCATTTCCTTAGTCAGCTTGTTCAAATCTAGGATTAATCTACTCATCAGCTTAGTTCATCGGGAGAAAACATGCTTCTTTGGGAGTTTTCTAACTGAAAATAAATGCCTCATTAAGTGAAACATATTAACCTGAGAACAGAAACGCTGTCGGACAGACTAATGAACGTCATTACAGGGAAGCGCAGTCGTCCTCCGAGAGACCCATCAGGAATTCTCTGCAGTGCTCGGTATTGTCACCTGTTGTCAGGGCACTGGAGCTACAGGGATGGGGTGGGGAGCTGGTGGTCACTGTGGGAGGTGGAGCCTGGAGGAATCCCAATGTCTCCGGAGGCTGAAGTCTGATTGCACAGGGCAGGTGGTCAGGGAGCTACAGGCTGTAGTGAGATTCAGTGCTGGCTTGGGAAGGGCCAGCAGCAGGATGAGCTCACAGGACACCAGTCTGCACTGCCATGAAGACAGCTCACGAGGCTCAGAGCCAGACCATCAGCTGTGACTGGAGAAGGCTCAGGAGCACTCCAGACCCGTGCCTGGGCCTTGCTGGTCTGCTTCTGCAGCAGCCCTGGGGAAGTGGATGCTGCCCTCCTGTGGGCTTGGTGAGGTCCTGGCACACAGTAGGTGCTGATGGGAGAGCCACCAGGGATTGGGGAAACCCTGGCCTTAACTAGGCAGCCCTTGCTGCTTCAAGAGCAAGGAGACCCTTCCAGGCCCTCAGAGCACCCTCACCTAACACCGAGGTGGTTGATACCCACCTCAGGCTGGTTTCCAGGACCAAAATGAGAGCCAGCAGGCTGAGCTGGATGAGCATTTGGCATATTGCAGTCCCTGGTAAGCCAGGGGCAAGAGAGCGATGCAGAGAGTCTCTTGCCTGCGCACCTGGCTGTCTTCCCGGGGGCCTCTCATGGGGGTGGGCACCAACTTCCCTCCCCGCCACAAGCAGAGCTCCCATGGCCAAAGACCTCAGGAGCCTAGCCACAGCCATGCTCAAGGTCCCTCTCCACATGTTCGGATGAGCCTCACGTATGAAGGTACCAGCAGAGGAACCCAGGTGCGTGGGGTCCTGGCTGAGACTTCCAAGGCATCTCGGATTGGGTCTGGGCCTCTTCTGCTCAGATTTCCCATTTTCCAGTAGCTAGGAGGTCACACCCAGGGACTTCCCCCATTGCCTTGTAATCCCACCAATGGCCAACATCCAGAGACTTAAAACCAAACTCCCGGACATTTTATAGCCTACTTCTTCTGGGAGAATGTGGCAAGCTACTGTGAGTTTCCTGCCCACATGTTAGAGCCTTGCAAACTCCCCATGGTGTATTCATATGCCAAAACCAGTAACAATGATGGGTCTCATTCCCCTGGCCCTGAAAGAGCCTCCAATGCAGCATCATTGGGAAGGACGAGTAGAGAGAGGCTTCTAAAATCCCAGGGTTAGGATGAATGGAGATGTTACTACCGCTAGAGAAATTCAAAGATCAACGGGATGATGATGATGATGATGATGATGATGATAAGCCAGGGGCAAGGAGGATGCAGCAGTCGCTGGGAATCTGGGAATCTAGCTAGCTCTGAATATAAATTTTATAACCCTTAATCTAGAACTTACCCCAAGCCAAGCTGCTCCTCTATTCTCACCCAGGTTCTTGCAAAACCCGAGTGGCTGTGCTTCTGTCTACACTCTTCCCTGCACACACCTTTGTCACTGGATGCCATCCTGTGCCCTAGGGTCATTGCTGCCTCTAGATCATAGTCCCTTGTGGGGAAACCACAGTAGGGACCATCTCTGCCCTGAATCTTGCCCATGCTGGGCCCCCAGTGAGTGTGTAAGGGGTGGGGGCTTGGGTTGAGAGACCGGAGAGCCCTCTGCTCTGCGTGTCTCCTCTCCTAGGTCCTCATCCTACACCTTGAAGGAGGGAAACTCCTGTCTCCTGTTCTTGACCCTGGTCCCTAGTGCAATCTTCCAAAGGGGGGTGCAGGAGCCTTGGGGTCCTTCAGCACATGCCTGAGCCCAGGACCCAGGGCTACTGGGTCTCTGCAACATTTTCAGCTATTCTCTCTCTCTCTCTCTCTCTCTCTCTCTCTCTCTCTCTCTCTCAGCCTCATAAGCCCTCAGCATCTCACAACTCCTAAGTCTAGGAGGCTTCTTGGCCTACAGTTAGGATTCTCCAGTCCACTGAAATGTTGGTGTTCTGTGGTCTGATGACACCTGGAACTTCCCCCCACTTCCAGTGCTTAGATAGACTCTGGCTCTCACAGAGCACCTCCTTTGCTCACTAACAAAGATCCCAGCAGTGCCCACAGGGAACCCTGCAAAACAGACCCCCTGCCCTACCCTCTGCAGCTCTGTCTGTTCCCACATGAGGCCTCCTTCATGATCTGTCCCTCTGCTACCCATTTCTGTACTCCCCCCCCACGCCCCCTAGAGCTCTGGTATGTGGAAGTTTTCTGGGTCCCATGGCCCTATGCTGTGAGGGAACCCTCATGCCCAGGCCTGGGTGGGTGAGGGGAGCATGAGAATCAGAGGCTGTTCCCAAACACAAGTATTGGATTTGAGGAACAGAGACCCTTCTGGAGGTGATCTGAGTGGCCCCTCCACTCAACACATGGGGCTGACTTGCTCTCTGATTAGGCTTCCTGTTCTTCTCTGGATTCGGAAATTAAATTTAATTTCCGCCACCAGGAAAAGCTAAGATATTAAGGCTCTCGAAACCCTGGAGCCAGTTCTGCCCCCGCCAGCGTTCCCCGCAGAACTGCCAGTTTGCACATTTCTGGGCCTTAGTCAAAGGCCCCTCCTCAGCAACAGGCCACTTATCACTTGTTAATTGATTTAATTTCCACAGACTGTAGGTGTTTTCTTAGAATTGATCTTCCCACGAAAAATATGCTTTGGAGACACGACATAACCAGGAGAGCTTTAGATGAATTACACTTTAATCAAGCAGAGAGAACAATGAGCTTGAAATGGGCACAGGGAGGGAAACAAGGGCTGTCCTGCTTCCAGATGGGGGGGGGCCGAGAGGAGTGGGGTGGGTGGGAAGGGGTGGAGGCATGTGCTATGGGCTGGTTCTTTCTGCTTTGCTGATCCCCAGAGAACCTTCCATCCTGGATCATGTCCTCAGCCACCACCTGCCTCTAGCCCCAGCCCCTGGCCCCCACAGGAGGGGGTGTCCAAGTTATTCCCCCTCTTTTTTGGGGTGTCAGGGCTCTGCCTGGAGGAGGAAGGGAGGGTTCTATTCTCACCGGAGACTTGCTTTCTTTCCTTTGTTTCCTCTGTCCTGGGCCCCATCTGAAGAGAGGACCCTGGGGATCCTGAGAAAAGGGGTACAGGGGCCCAGTTTTCTGGGAATGAGGAAAGAGGCCGTGTGGTGTGGTGGTGTGTCCTGTGAGATGGGGGAGCTGAGATGATCCTCCCCACTTTTCTAACAACGGGGCTCAGTTCACAGAGGCTCGTGGGCAAACAAGGGCTGGCTGGGCCTGCTGGCCGTGCAGGAGGAACTGTTGGGCCTGCACACACCCTCCTGCGAGAGTGCCCGAGTGTGTCATACCGGGAATGTTTAGAGCCAGGGAGAATGTTGTACGGTATATTGTTGTGCTATTTAGAAAACAGAGTAACATGTATGTCAGTAGGCGGCCTGCAGCTGGCACCCCGGCGTTTACATCTCTTATTCCTACATATCACCCCGTTGGGTCATTTGCTGTGAACGAGAAATGAGAAATGGGTCTGCTGCTCGGGACCCCACATGAGCTGTCCACAGAGTGCTGACTCTCTGCCTCTGACCCAGATGCTCCCCAAATCTGTACTCGAGTCACCCGTATTCTTTGCCTCTCAGGTCCCCCCCGCCCCGTCTGGACCCCCGTCTGGGCCATCCCTCTCCCGCACCCTGGAGAGGAAGGGATCGGGGGGTGCAGAGGCCTATTAGTTTTGGTGCTGACACCACTTTCAAGGGAAGCCATTTGAAACCAACCTGTTATTGAACTTGTCAGATGCCTGCAGTCCTGGCGGGACGGTCTTTGAAGAAGTCCCGCTGGAGTGCTCTGATTCTCATCCATCACAATTCAAAAGAAACCTCTTTTGACCCAGCGGTTTTACCTCTGGGCATTACTGGTTCTGAAAAGCTCAAGGATAAGCATTTATGCAAAGAATTTCCCCCACAACATTGTTTGTCAAAGCAATAAAACATTGGAAACGGCCTAAATGTCCGTCAGTAGGAGATTGGTTAAATAAATAGTGGTGCCTTCATACCTCTGAATACTAAGTAGTCCATTTAAAAGATGGAGCGCAGGCTCTATGAGCGAACAGGGAGGCTCTTCACAATATATTTTTTGAATAAGGAAAACAAGTGGCAGAAAAATATGAGCAGCTGGATGCAAACGCGTTCTCTTCATCTTGGTGTTCTCACAGATAAGTATCTGGAAGATTGTACCTTGGCTCAGATGTGGGTGAGCCAAGGTCACTGAGCACTTTCTCTCTTCCTCTCTGGTCTTTGGGGAGCTTCACCCCAGCACCCCTCCCTTCCTTCCTGCTGTATCAAAGTCCTCCCTCTCACAGAATCACTGCCAACGAGGGCAAATATGCCAGTATCTATTTTTACAACCCCAAACGATAACATGCATATATACATATATACACACACATATATATTTATATATTTTTAAAAAACCTCTCTTGCTGCACGTACCTTTCTTTGCTCTGTTTTTATGTCAGAGTGCTTGAAAGCATTATCTTGACTCACCATTTCCTACTGCTCCTCAATTTTCTTTTGAGCGCTGACACCAGTATTGTATCCCTGCCGCTGCACTGAAAGCTGCTTTTGTGGAAATGGAGGAGCCCTCATTGTTGCCACGCGCGATGATGGGTCTTTCATTGTGCTCTTGCGTGAGCCCCGCTCCTCCGTACCCATGCACCCATGCTCTTCTGCCCCCTCTGCTTCTGGTTTTCCTTTTCCCACCCCGGCCTCCATCTTCCTCTCCTGTGCTGATTGTGTTGGGCTCATCCTCCTGCCAACTGGTGCTGCCCCTGGGCTCTGATCTTGTCCCTTTCTGCATTGCCCTCCCTCACGTTCTTGGGGCCCTCATCAGACTCCTGTCCTTTCCTTCCGTTCTGTGCCACCACATGCCCTTCTTGTGTCTGTGGTTCCCTCAACCTCAACCTGAACCTCTTCCTCAAGTGTCTCCCTCAACAGGTTTGTCCATCCAACGACCTACACCACCTCTCCACCTGAGTCCCCAACACGTACCATGTCTTCAAATTCCCAACTGAAATCCTGTTTTCCTCCTGCCTGCTGCACTCTATGCCCCCTCCCCTACACACACACAAACACACACACACAATGTTCCACCATCACTATCCTCCCAGTTTCTCAGGATGGTGAACTGGGGGCATGATTAATTCTTCATCCTTCTCACTTTCCATGCCACCCCTGATAACAACTCTGCTGGTGCTTTGTGAAAGATTCTCTGTCACCTCCACAACTATCTCCCTGTCCCCCACTGCAGCCTTCACACTCTGACTTGAATAATTACAGCAGCCCCCTCCCTTTCCTCGCCCTACTCCTCCTCTCATCCTCCCCCTCCTTCCCCTTATTCTCTCCCACCTTCTCTCCCTATCTCTTCTTTTCTTTCCACTTCTCCTCCTAGTTTTTCTCCCTAAGAGTCTTCCCTTGTAAAGGTTTTATATGCTTCTAGTAAATAGGTAATGTCTTGTCAATTATGACCTGATAAGTCATAATATTGCTTTAAATATTTTACATTTTATGTTTTTAATATGCTTGCTTGAATCTCATCTCAGTCGGGAAGAAAGCTAGGGTCGTTTCACAGACCACCCGGCACTAGGTAAGCTGAGTCCCTTACGAAGTGGCCTGCATGATCTCCTGCTTCCTGCTCTACTCCTGCTCTCTCTGTGTACCAGCAATAGTATTGTGGGGAGGCCCAGATAGAGGGCGGGATGGGAGCACTGGCTCCACCCAGCCATCTTTTCTCTCTCTCGCATCGTTCTGATGGAGGGTCTCTTAAGCAGTACTAGGGGTGGGGTGGGAAACGACTCTCTCCTAGTAATACTCTGTCAGCTGGACTAGGACATTTAGATCCCTGGAATCCCATATGATCCCTTGAGCACTGTTGGGAATGATTGCTGAGCTAGGAGCAAGCCCTGAGCACCACCAGGTGAGGCTCAAAAAAGCAAAAAAACAAAAATTCTTGAGTTGAAGGGTGTTTCTTACTCTTCTATTTTATGAAAGAGACTAAAGTTGGTGCTAATTCTTCTATTGTTTTGATAGAATATTTTTAGGGGAGATTTTGGGCCACATCTGGCAGTGCCTAAGGCTGACTCTCCAAGCTCAGGGATTATTCCTGGTGGTGTTTGGGGGACCATAAGGGATGCCGAGATCAAACATATTAGCCACATGCAAGGCAAATGGTTACCTACTGTACTATCTTGTTGGACTCCAATTTGATAGAATTTTTAAGTAAAAATAGACATACAAATTTCTTTTTTGGGGGAGTTTTTAAGTTGTGAATTTATTTTTTAATGGTCACAGTTTCATCTTGTTTGAGTTTTGATAGCTTGTAACTTTCATAAAATTGGTTACTTTCTTCTCATTGTGAATTTGTGTGCACGACACTGTTCATAATATTAACTTACAATAACTTTTGTGGTTGTGAAATAAGTAATGACTCCCATTGGTGAAACTGATGATTTGTATACACTCTCATTGTTAGTTCTTCCAGCTCTTATTAATTATACTACATTTTTAAAAGTATAGTTTCTGTTGTGTTGATTTTCTTTATTATACTATTTTAAATTTTATTGATAATTGTTGTCTATCAGTATTATTATTACACATGTTAGACATCACCTATCACCTATCATCCCATTGCTCATTGATTTGCTTGAGTAGGCATCAGAAACGTCTCTATTCGTTCCTGTTACATGCTAGTGTAACCCAATGGTGTCTGCTTGCTCCAGGAACATGAAGAGCATCAAACCATTAGGTTCAGGGTCTTGATGAGGAAGTCTGACCATCTCATAGGTGGGTGGCCAGCCTTTCTTTTGACGTTCTGTGGAATCCAGTTGGTAACAGTTATAGTTCAGCAGTCATCTCCAAATGTCTCTAACATTTGGAGACATGTTAGACATAGATTAAAAATTAGAAGATGTAGCATGATTTACTATGTTGACACTAAACAAAAGAAGGTTGAATTAACTATATTTACTGTAGTTGGAGTAGACTGTAGACCATAGAAAGATATCATGGTGTACCTCAGAATAGAGAATCAAACTCTGTGGAACAAAAAGCTCATGGAGCTTCAAAGAGGAGTATATGAATCCACTCTTGTAGTTGGAGTCATCACCATACCTCCTTTGAATGGACCTAAAATCAGTGCATCAGACATAAAATCAGTAAGTACATAATCAACCTCAATTACATTCTCAGCATACATCTTTATTTCTTACAGCAGTGGTAGAGTAGTGGTAGAATATACTTTTGTTTTCAAGCACACATGGAACATTTACTAAGATATATATTATTCTGAGCCATAAAACACAGCTTAATGAATATCAAATAACAGAACTCAGCGATAACTGCTTTTAGACCATGATAGAATTACACCTGAAATAAATAATAGAAAGTAGCAGACAATGCCCACATTCTTGAAGATTTAAAAACACATTTCTAAGTAATACATAGGTCAAAGAAGATCAGATACAGCCTGCTAAAATGTGTGGGAGTTAATAAAAATTTTGCTTATAGGGAAATGTGTCACACTGAAATGGACCTATTTGAAAAGAAAAATATATCTAAAATCAATAATCTACTTTTACACTTTAGGGAGTTAGAAATTAAACCCAAATTAGACAGGAAAAAATAAGGAATAAGTAAACTAAAAAAAACTAGAAATTAATAAAAAAATCAGAGTGGATTAGTTTAAAATAGTAGTGAAATTGATAAACCTTTAGTCTGACAAAAAAGAAAAATAGTAGAGGAAGTAAAATATTAATATCAAAACTGATAAAGGTAACATTATTATATGAATTAAGGAAATAAAAACTTAGTAGCACTGTAGCACTGTCATCCCGTTGTTCATCAATTTGCTCGAGTGGGCACCAGTAATGTTCTCATTGTGGGCGTTTGCCTTGCACACAGCCGACCTGGGTTTGATTCCTTGGTCCCTCTTGGAGAGCCTGGCAATCTACCTAAAGTATCCCGCCTGCACAGAAAACTTAGTAATATGATATAATATAAACAATGGAGTAATATAATTAACTCTGTTCATAAATTTGATAAACTAGATGAAGTTGATTCCTTAAAAGTTACAATTTTCAAAACTCACACAAATGAAAAAATAGGCAACATGAATTGGCCTGTATCTCTCAATAACTGATATAAAATCAGTGATTAATATCTTGATATACTTATGACCGAGTGGTATTTATTCCAGATATACCAAACTAATTATGTTGATTGAAAAACAATTAATACATCCTGTCATAACAGTATAAAGTACAACTATCACTCTGTTGATCATTGATTTGCTTGAGCAGGCACCAGTAACATCTCCATTGTAAGACTTGTTGTTACTGTTTTTGGCATGTTGAATACATCACGGGTAGCTTGCCAGGCTCTGCCATGTGGGCGAGATACTCTCGGTAGCTTGCCGGGCTCTCTGAGAGGGGTGGGGGAATCGAACATGGGTCGGGTCGGCCAAGTGCAAGGCAAACACCCTATCTCTGTGCTATCACTCCAGTCCATAACAATATAAAGAAGCAAAAATTAATGATCATAAAAATAGATGCAGATAAACATTTGACAAAGGGTATCTTCCATTTATGACTTAAAATCCAGAAAATTAAGAATAGTGGCAGTGTCTACAGTTAAATAAAAATGCTATGACAAACTATAGTCAAAGTCATGCTTTGTGGTAATAAATTTAAATCTTTCTCTTAAAGAACTCAAGACTCTTATCTCTGTTTTTCAGCATTTTACAGCCTCACTACCTAATACAGTATGATGAAAACAAAAACAAACATGCAAGCTAACAGAAATGGGTCTCAAATAAGGGGCAAAAGTGTTCCATTTCACAATGACATGATAGTTACTGTAGAAAATATGAGAGAATTAGCAAAACAAGTCACTTAGAGTTAGTTGATTAAATCAACGTTGAAGATGCAATGTTACTTAACATAAACATCCATTTCTTATAGACCATCAATAAATATATGAAACTTACAGTTAAAAACACAATACTATTTTTCTTAGTACCCCCAAATGAAATACTTAGTATCTATACTAAGTATAATTCTAACACAATATGCAGCAGATGTGTATGGGGAAAACTACAAAATGTTAATAAAAGAGATAAGAGCTAAGTAAGTGAACTCTTTGTTCATGGGTAGAAAAGTTAAATAATGTTAAGATACTATTCTTCCTAACTTTGTTTATGGATTCAGTGCAATCCCCCAATTTTTTTCAGTAAGTTATTTTTGTGGATATCTACCAATTAAAGTTTTCCTGGAGAGAAAAGAGATCTGGAACAAGCAACACTATACTAAAGAATAAACTTGGAGGTCTGAAACTACCCAGCTCCAGGACTTACTGTAGAACTACAGTAATGCAAGTCAGTGTGGTTTCAGTGAGAGAATCAGCAAGTAATCAATAAGTAGAGTCATACGCCCAGAAATAGACCCTTATAAATAAGATCAATTAGTTTGGACCAAAAAAACCATGATATAATGAGTAAAGAACAGTTTATAACAACAAATGGTGCAGGAACAACTGAATATTCACATGCAAAAAGATTTTAAAAATTGGTTTAGACACAGATCTTAAATCTTTCACAAGAATCTAAATGAATCACAAACACAAGTGTACATTAAACACTTTGCTTGTTTTATGGTCAAAATTTAGATACTCTGTAATTGGCAGTGGCTTTTTAGATATTTTTCCCATTAACAAAAACCTGATTAATGAAAGAACTGATAAACTGTATTTCCTTGAATTTCTCTCTTCTGTGCAAAGGAAATTATCAGGAGAATGGAAAGATATCCTATAGAACCAGATAAAATATTTGCAAAAGACATCTATTAAAGGATTGCTATTTCACATATAGAGAGAACTCTGAAAACCAAACATAAATAAAAGAAGAACCTGATTTAAAAATGGGTTAAAGATCTTAACAGATTCCTCATTAAAAGAAAATATCTAGATGGAAAATAAGCATTGGGATAAAATGATCAGTATAATATGATATCAGAAAAATGCAAATGAAAAAAGTCAGATGCCACTACACCCTCCTTCGAATGACCCAGATCTGGAGTGTTGATGACAGCGAGGGCAGATGAGGAGTCAGGGTAATGCTCATTGCTGGCCGAAGGCAAAAGGCTGCAATTACTTTGGAAGAGAATTTGGTGACTTCTCATAAACCTAAATAAACTCCCACCAGTCCTCAGCATTACATTTCATAGCATTTGTCGATGGAGTTGAGAATTTATAGCTACATAAACCTTCATATATACCTTCTATATATATATATACATACATATGTATATATCTCACTGTCACTGTCATCCCATTGTTCATTGATTAGTTCGAGCGGGCACCAGTAACGTCTCTCATTGAGAGACTTATTGTTACTGTTTTTGGCATATCCAATACGCACGGGTAGCTTGCCAGGCTCTGCCGCGTGGGCTCGATACTCTCGGTAGCTTGCCGGGCTCTTCGAGAGGGGCGGAGGAATCGAACTCGGGTCAGCTGCATGAAAGGTGAACGCCCAACCACTGTGCTATCGCTCCAGCCCTATATAGATATATACACACACTTATTTATTTATTTATTTATTTATGGCAACTATATTCCTAATTGTTGAAATTTGGAAGAAACCCAGATTCCTTTCAGCGAGTTAATGGATAAATAAATGGCATTCTTTATCATTCAGAGTTATCTGGCCATGAGAGACATGGAAGAGCTCTAAAGCCATATGATTGAGTGAAAGAAGTTCATCTATAAAAGCTATACCTGTAGAAACCCAACATACTGTATAAATATCAGAAAGGTAAAATGGGAGAAAACATCAGTTGTTGGTGGATTCAGAAGAGAGAGGTGAATAGTAGGAGCACAGATCATTTTTAGAGCAGTAACTAAAACAAATGGTAACTAGATGCCATCATACGTTAGCCCACACCTGTAGAATGAGTGCTCATGACATGAGTGGGCACAGACACAAACCTTGGGCTCTCTCAATTGTAAGAAGTGCAGAACCCTGGGGGTGGGGGGGAATGCTGACAGCCAAGGGGACTGCACACACAGATATGGGGAACCTCTGTACTTTCTTCTTAATTTTCCTATGAACCTAGAATTAATTGCTCTTTAAAATCTATTAAAATGAATTGGAAATGATCACTCTGGACAAGAACGATGCTGAAAGTAGGTAAAAGGATAAATATGATAATCTTTCAGTACTCGTAGTGCAAACCATAATGTCAATTAGGAAAGAAAGGGTGGGGGGAAGAGAGGAGAAGAAAGGGGGAGGGGAGAGGGCAGAGAGGAAGGGAGGGGAGGGGAGAGGAGGGAAGAGGAGAGGAGGTAAGTGGAGAGGAGAGAAAGTAAAGGAGAGGAGAGGGCAGGGGAGGAAAAGGGAGGGCAGGGGAAGGGAGAGGAGAAGAGAAGTGCCTGCCATAGAGGCAGATGGGGCTGGGGTTTGGGAGGGAAACTGGTGGTGGGAAATGTACACTGGTGAAGAGATGGGTGTTGTTGGAACATTGTATGATCAAAACCCAATCATGAACAACTTTGTAACTGTGTATCTCACAGTGATTCAATTAAAAAAACCCATAAAGTCTATTAAAATGTCTATGACCCATAGTGAGTTCAACAAATCACAGTGTTCAAAACTCAACTCCTTTTCTACATACAGACACATAAATTTATGGGGAGCTAGCTAGGAAGATGGATCAAAGGACATGGAGTACATATTTGGGAACACTGGATTTAACCACTGACGTCACATGGTTCCTGGAGCACCAGCACTGCCTCCAGCAACCCCCAACCACCATTCCAGGAGCAGCCCCTGAGCACTGCCTTGTGTGGACCCCCAAACAAAAATTGTAGCACTATAGCACTGTCACCCCATTGTTCATCGATTTGCTCGAGCGGGCACCAGTAACGTCATCATTGTGAGACTTGTTGTTACTGTTTTGGGCATATCGAATATGCCGCAGGTAGTTCTGCAAAAACTAAACAAACAAAAAAGAAGATATGGAAACAAAAACACACGTTTAGTCACAATTGCCCCCAGGAATGAACTTTCCTAGTTTATAATATAACTTAACAAGTTTGTGATTTGGATCCTGAAAATTACAAGAAGCTGATGGAAGGAATGAAACAAGAGACCCAAATAAAGGGAAAACGTGCAATACTTAGACTTGAAGATTCATTGTAGTCAACATGCCAATTATCACTAACTTGATCAAATGGGCTAATGCAATTCCTGTCCAAGTAAGATTTTTTTAGGACATAGTTAAACCTGCTCCTTTTGTTTGTGACACCAGTTATTCCTAGAGCTCACTCTTGGCTCTGTGCTCAGGGATGACTCTGAACAGTGCTCAACCCTCCAACCATATGGGGTGCTGGTGGTTGAACCTCAGTCAGCTGTGTGCAAGGAAAATGCCCTGTCCATGATACAATCTCTCTGACTCCAAACTTATCATAAACTTTAAAAAGAAAGAAAGACATAAGATATAGACCTAAATTTTAAAATAATAAGGTGGAGAATTGACTCTGGCAATGACGATGGAAGTCTTTTCCATGGAATGGAATAGAGAACCCAGAAATGGCTGACGGATTTTTTGACAAAGACACAAACGTAATTCTAAAGGAGAAGAGATAGGATGTTCAATAAATTGTGCTAGATCAGTTGGATGTGGACATTATTAAATGTCCCCAAAAATGAACCTCAAAATTAACTATAAAAAGGATCACAGACTTCAATGTAAAACATAAAACTATAAAGGCTTAAGAAAGAGGCGGAAGAGAACCTTTGGGACCTGGGACTAGGTAAAGAGTTCTTAGATTTGATTCCCAAAGCACATTCCATAAAGGGAAACATTGATCAAAATTAACTTTTAATCTGCAAAAGACCTTGTGAGAAGGATTAAAAGACAAGCTACACACTGGAATACATTAGCAAAACTTATGTCTGACAGAGTGCTTGTGTCTAAGTTGCTGGTATAAATACCTAAACTTAACATATTTTTTTACTAGATTCCATTAAAAAAAAGGACAAATGACACAGTTTGAACATACAAAATAGACAGTGAGCCCAACACCTCGCAAACCAGAGCTCTGACCCTCAGCCTGCATAGCCTAGTGGGGACGTTGCCTTCTCATCCACAAGAAACAGCTCTCTGGGAATCCCAGTGTCCAGGATCATAAACAGTAGTTTCTGTCACACGTGTCCACAAAGGATCAGGTTCTGATTTTTGTCCCTGATTCCAATTTGCAAGAGACCTAAAGTCAAACACGTATCTCTGAACCCTCTTTTTACTTAAGATGCTCTGTTCCTTGCAGCCTCTCTCCAGCTCATCTGGTGCCAACAGCATCCCTCAAATAAAATGGAGCAGAGACTCCCTTCCCTACAAACCTGTCTCCCTCCTCTCTGCCTCACAGTCTTTGTCCCAAAAGCAAGGATGGCAGCTGACTCCCTTGAGTCAGTTAGTCTGAATAAACAACTTTCACTCTGTCACTTGATTGGTCTTTGTTTCTTAACACAAAGAGACATTTAGCTAAAAAGGATCTGCAGAGGGAAAAGGAGCCCATGAAAGTTGCTCAGCATCACCCACCGTTAGGGGACTGTGAAATAAACCACAATGAAATATCACTCCATCCTTATCAGAAGAGCTAAAATAAAATCTGTCAGTAACAGCAAACGCTCACGAGGAGGGGGTGAAAAAGATCTATGGTGGGCAGGAAAACTACTACAGCCAGTCTGGAAAAGGTTGTGGTTTATTGTTTATAGCAAATAATCTTATTGCCATGTAACCTTTTTTTTTGGTGGAAGTTTTGGTTTAAACACAACTATTTAAGATGCATTGTGGATTCATTAACATTGAACTCACAGCACTCAGTGCTGTAACTCCTGCCTGAACACATATCACCTAGCTCATGCTCCTTTCTCTAGAACTTCATCAGGATCTTAACCTTCATAGCACTAGACAGTACTGCACCTAGGGACCAATTAAAAGTACTAATGAACAGCACAAAAATACGAACAACAAAAAAATAAACACCCCACTAGGTAGCAAGAGGGATACTGGTTCGGCTGTCTGGAGACACAGATATTTCTCTGCTTTGGCACACCCATGAATGACATTAGAGAGCTTGAGATTTGATTTTGGGGTTACAGATACAGTTTAGTGGGTGGACAAATTTTCAAATATGGATCTTCAGTAGGAAGATATATTCAAATCATGATACAAAGTATGAATTTATTGTCACTGTCTTCCCGTTGTTCATCGATTTGCTCAAGCGGGCACCAGTAATGTCTCCATTGTGAGACTTGTTGTTACTGTTTTTGGCATATCGAATATGCCATGGGTAGCTTGCCAGGCTCTGCCGTGAAGGCAGGATACTCTCGGTAGCTTGCTGGGCTCTCTGAGAGGGGCGGAGGAATCGAACCCGGGTCGGTTGTGTGCAAGGCAAATGCCGTGGAGATGAAGTCAGTGCGTGCATGTGTGTGTTTGTGCATGCATGTGTGCATGTGCGTGTGTGCGCATGTGCGTGTATGTGCATGTGTGTGCACGAGTGCGCAAATGTGTGTGTGTGTGTGTGTGTGTGTGTGTGTGTGTGTGTGTACGCACTCGCGCGCGCGTGTGTAGAGGACAGAAGAAGGGAAGGGTGAGTGAGGCTATTTACAGCACAGTGGTAGGGTTATTTACTCTAGTGAGAAATTATACACTTTACCAAAGGATTTGCCTGAGCTTTCCTTGAAGGGCTGTGTCCTCCAGAGACTGAATGAAGAGGATTTTGATTTACAAACAGTTTCTTTCCATGCTCTGAGGCAACCCTTGAGAGCTTGTTCAATTTCTGCTCCACTTTTGACCCGTTCCTCATGAGTTTTCCTGAGCTTCCACAAGGCGGCAGTACTGAGCCAGATGGTGGAGGGGTGGGATGGGATGCCCGGTAGGGGCATGGAGTGGAGGAGGTCTGTGTTCAGAGAGAACCCCTCTGTGGACTCTGACAGGAGGAAGAGGCTAAGTAGAGCTTCTGGGGACCGGGGAGATGGCTCAGTGGTCGGGGGGCCAGACCTGAGTTCTAACCCTGGCACCACACGGCCCTCCCAGTACTGAAGGGTACTCAGTCCCGTCCAGGTGGTCCTGGCGGCCAGCACGGCATCCTTAAGCCCTAGCATTGAACCGTCTGGGCCGGTTGGTTCAGTATTTCCCCAAGTGGCCATAGTTCCTTGCCCCAAACAGGAAACTTTCGAAAGCAAAGAAGAGGTGATTTAGTGAGACCCTCCTCACTGTTCCCAAATATCCACCCCTGACCCCCCCTCCCCTAGTCCTTCTGAGTTCTCTCTGGGATCCCAGGGGGTCAGGTGCTTGCTGCAGGTTGAGCGGCAGTTGGAAGGAGGAAAGTGGTAAACAGACCCCTTCCCACCACTCCCCACTGCAAATTTCACAAGGGGCACTGAAGAGCAATGCACACTCTTTGAGGCTCTATAGTGACAAAAGTGTGACTGAAACTGGGGTGAAAGTTCAAGGTAGCCAGGAGAGTGTATCCGGGTCATACTCAGAGGAGGACAGGGGATGAGGGGCCTTAGAAGTCAGCCTGCTTTGCAGGTCACCTGTCCTACTCTGGGACCTGATCATCGTTAATCAGGCAAAAAGAGAAGAGTACTCCCTGTGAGAGGAATGTGCAAATGTCCTAGGGTGGGAAGGCTCAGAGACCCTCCAAGCTTCTCTGAGAAGAACTGTTGGTAATTGAGGTTAAAGAGAGGAAGGGCTGGACAGGTGGATTTCTGGCTCATCATGGGAGTATGAAAATCACTGGAGCTGTCATCCTTCTCCTCTCAGTTGCTCCTGGGAAACTGGAGTTGGGAAGTGCTCTGGGAGGGAACTCAGGAACTTTTCCTGACCTCTCTTCTCTCGATCATCCACCTGTGCGGCACCAGCACACACATTCCTATTTTGTTGCAGCATTTAGAATCTTCGGCTTGGCTTCATCATGCTTTGCAAGGAGACAGTGCAGAGTCAGGGGTCATCTGGCCCCTTGTCCTCTCTCTCTCCCGTAGGCTGGGGGTGGGCACTTGCAGACAGGAAGCAGGGCAACGGGTAGTGGGGTGGGCTGTGGTGGAAGGAAAGGTTCAGGCCGGGGGCCGGGGAAGTCCTGCTTCCTCTGCAGTTCAGCCCCGGAGGCTCCCAGGGGCTGGGGCTGGGCTCCATGGCGGCTGTACAGGAGGCCTGGGGAATGACGAAGGGTGGCGGGGAGAAGCATCAGCAGACCTCGGGGAGCCCTGGGCAGGCTGGAGGCTACGGGCCAGTAGGAAGGCCACATCAGTTTCCTCCGGGAGCTCCCCTGGGGACCAGGGACTGAACCCGTGGCCCCCAGAGTTGGTATAGAGCATGTCAGGGTCTCTGGAACAGGGCTGAGCCCACCCACGGCCCGGCAGCAGCCCCAGGCGAGGAGAGGAGAGAGCAGAGACAGGGGCTGGGACCCTCTACCCTTCAGGCTGGAAGGGCGACTGCATCCCTAACTGAGATGGGTTCCAGTGGGAGCTGACTGTGGTGGCAGCAAAGGCAGGACAGAGCTGCTGGGTGATTTCTGTGTACATGGCTTGGTACTGGAAAGTGGCACATGTGACTTCATTCAACAACATGAGGTTAATTTACAAGTATTATTCTTTTTAAAATTAATTTTTATGAAGGTCCTGTGGGATGTATAAACATGGAATACTATGCAGCCGCAAGGAAAGATGAAATCATGCAGTTTGCAGCAAAATGCATAGAACTGGAAGAAATCATGTTTAATGAAGTAAGAGGAAGGACAAACATCAGATGATATATAGAAAATCAGGATGAAGGAATGGAAGGTATCAAATGGGGAAACCTAGATTATCCTTGGCCCTAGAGTGTATCACTGTCACTGTATCACTGTCATCCCATTGATCATCGATTTGCTCGAGCAGGTGCCAGTAACGTCTCCATTCATCCTATCCCTGAGATTTTAGCAGCCTCTCTTTACTCGTTCATCCCAGTGGTGCTGCATTGGAGGCTCTTTCAGGGTAAGGGGAATGAGATCCATCATTGTTGCTGTATTTGGCATATTGATATGCCACAGAGAGCTTGCCAGCCTCTGCCTAGAGTGTGCCCTAGAGTGTAGACAAAGACAATTGAGGAAAGAAATGGTGTGTGTGGGGAGATGAAAAAGAGGTGAATGGAAGTTAACAGGGCAGGGCTCAGGGTCCCCAAGTAGAGATATGGTTTACCTGGACACCTAAACCACAGAGCCAACAACCCTGGAAGCAGCAGACCCAAAGGACAACAACAAACTTAGAAATGTGTCTGACAAGGAGACAGGCTGGGGGAGGGAGGGAGCCTGGGGACATGAGGTGGGGGGAAGCTGACACAGGTCAGGGGATTGCTGTTGGGACATTGTATGTTTCAGACTCTGCTTTGAATAACCTTGCAAGTCACTGTATAACTCTTATTTTTTTTAAACAGATGAGGTGAAGCGACTCGCCTGGTTACACAGCACATAGCAGTCAGAGCTGAGGTGGAAAGGAATCTGTTTTGCCCCAGAATTCCAAGTGGACACTGCCCTCTGCTCCCGTAACGATGAGCAGATAAGAGTGGGAGAATGTCAAGACTGTCTCTGAGCTGAACTTCCTACTCTCCTAGTCTGTCGTAGGCTCATGTCTAGGGTCCTCCTCGGTCACCACAGCAATCACAGAGAAGCAGGGAGACTGCACGGGCCAGGGAGAACTGAGGGCTGGAGCTTAGCCGTTTAGAGCAAAGAGAGCCCTGGGGCTCATGGCTGCTTCCTCTGAGCTCTGGCCCCAGCCAGGCCCTGACAGCCCACTTGCCTGCCTCTCCTGCTCATTAGAGCTCTAATTTCTTGTCACAATTGTGTGTTAATGGGCTCAAATGTGTCTCCATATGCCTGGCCCTGCCGGGCTGTCAGTGGCAACTGCGTCTCACCCAGAGCTGGCTGTGGAGGAGCCGCTCAGGATGAAGTGCCCCCAAGAAGTGACACTAGGCCGTCATCAGGGCCACCTGCTACTCAGGGGCTGGATTTGCCTTTAGGTCTCACTGCAGCTCCCACTAGTGCTCGCTCATGACCTCTACGTGTCTCACACCAGAGTTTCAGAGGGAATGACTCATTGAATTCAATAATGTGAAGTGGGTCGAGTGCTGGGCTCTGTGGCAGGCTGTGGAAACAAAATAAGGACTCAGACACAGTACTTCCCCTCGGGGAGTGAGTCTGAGCCGTGTGTCAGGGCTGGAGGCGAGCAGCTCCCCTTCCCCGATGTTTGAGGAAGGGTGCTAAGGGGTTCCTCAGGGCAAAGCTTAGAAGATTTGGGGATCTCCCCAGTGGAGCCAGGATCTGGAGCTGTCAGAGGGAACATTAGGGATGAAGCCGCATTCTCATCTGAAGGATCACGGGAACAGGGATGAGGAACCAGGCTTGGCCTCACAGGCTCCTGTCTCAGCTCTTGCTTGTCTGAGGATACTCCCAACTCTCTACCCAGCCCTAATCAGTGTCCTTCCTTAACTAGGCAAAGGCTTCCAAGCCTCTGAGCCTTTGCATGTGCTACTTCCTGCCAGGAGAGAGAGCCCTTCCCACCACCACTTCCTGAGAGGTTTCCCTCCCCTCTCAGCTCAGTGCCCACTCCATGGGATGCTGCCCAGCGTGGAAGCTCCCCAGCATAGTTCCACAACTGGCACCTCTCCTGTCTGACTCTACCTCCTGTGGGTGCTTTGCCTTCTGGGATTAGAGAACTCAAGAAAATGGATCCTGGATTTACCAAGTGAGATATGTACTTCTGGTGCCTGAGTGTGTGTGTGAGTAAACGAATGAATGAATGCGTATATGGTGAGTGAATGTGTGTGAATGGCTGCATATATGAGTCTGAGTAAGTGAGTTATGAAGGTATAAATGAGTGAATGTGCTAATTTGTGAATGAATGTGTGAATCACAGTGAGTGGATGATGAGCGTCTGAGTGAGTGAGTGAGTGAATGTATGAATAAATGAGAGTGAGTGTGTGTGTATGTGAGCGATTGTGAGTGTTTGAGTGGCTGTGTGAGTGTTAGTGAATGTGTGAGTGTAATAATGAATGAGTGTCTCTGAATGAGTGACTGAATGAGTATTTGACTAGGTGAATGTCTGAGAGAATATATGAAGGAATGAGTGAGGGTGTGAGTGTATGAATAAGTGAGTGAATGTATGGGTGAGTGCAGGTGTCAGATCACAGAGAAGCAAAGGGACTCCTGCATTCCTCTGCTGTTATCCTGGAGTGTTTAACAAGATAATTGGCTTTGAGGTAACTCACAAAGGGATTTGGGGACACAAAATGGTATGAAGAGGTATCACACTTTCTCCTCTCCCTCTTGGCAGGAAACCAGTACCACTGGAATTCTTTTGCAGCAAGATTGCTAGAGATATAAATTGTGTCTCACAAAATTTCCTCTCAGTGTATGCCTATGAGTGGTTGTGCAGCCACTGACTTCAGAAAATTTGGAGACTTTGCAAAAAGAACTCCTGCACCTTTCATAGATACTCACCGGACCCCTTCCCAGCCCCTGACAGCCATTAATCTACTCTATATCTCTCTGGCTTTGCTCCTTCTGCATATTTCATACCTAGGTATGAAAGACTGAGTCAGCACTCACAAATGCCATAGCCTGCATGGCTGCAACAGCAGAAATCTTTTTGTTAATGCATTGGAGTCTGGGAGATGGAGATCAGGGTAGTCTGGTGAGAACTTTCTTCCTGAGTTGTCAAAGATCACCTTTTTGTTCTGTGTCCTTGGGTGGCAGAAAGAGAAATCATCTTCTTCATGTTTCTTTTTATAAGAGAGGCGAATTCGTTCAGGAGGGCTCCATTCCTGAAATCTCTTTACTTCTCAAAGCCAGCCCCTCCAGCTCCACTCTGATGGGTATTAGGCTCAGCTCTCATGCGTTGTGGAGGGAAACACACACCATCTGTGGTCTTTTGTCTTTTGTGTTTGATTTCTTTCCCTAGCACCACTTTTTCTAGAGAATTTCACATTGTGGCAATGTGTCAATAGCTCCATCCCTTTCTATTGTTGAGCATTACTCTGTTGTATGGGAGATTAGATTTTCATTATCTATTCATCAGTTGTGGACTTTGGGGTTGTTTCCAGATTCTTACCATCATGAATAATGATGTGGGGAACCTTTGTGTAATGGTTTTGTGTGGGCATATATTTTACTTCTTCTGGGCTTACACTTAGGAGTGGAATTGCTCTATTGATCTAATGCAATCAATCACGTGATACTCTATATTAAACTCCTTGAAGAACTGCCAAATTCCAAAAAACTATACCATTTTATATCCCCACCAGCTATATCCTAATTTATCTTTATCAATAGTTGTTATTCTCCATTCTTATGCTTCTAGCTGACCCAAGAGGGAGGAAGTGACATCATGGTATAAATTTGCTCTCCGTTTCTTCAATGAACATGATGATAAGCGTCTTTTTGTATGACTATTGATAACTTACATTTTTGAGTAATATCTATTCAAATCATTTGAATACTGATTTAAACACTTGGGCTCAAAGTATTTCATTATTATGAGTCCTAAACTTATTCTAGAAACTAACCTCTTATTACTGATATATATTAGTTTTGTTGTGTAGGCTGTCTTTTAACTTCCTTGATCCTTTTGAAGCACAGATTTTAAAATCTTTATGAAGTCAGCTTGAATGTTTTTCCATAGTTATAGGTGTTTTGGTGTTATAATTAAGAACACTCACCTACACCTTGGTCACTAAGATTTGCTCTTATGGCTTTTTTCTAGTAGTTTTATCATTTTAATTTCTACGTTTTTTTCTCTAGTCTATTTTGAGTAAACTTTGTGCCTGGTGTATGGTGAAAGTCCAGCTTTATTACTATGCTTATCCAGTTGTATTAGTATATTATTAAAATTATAAGTTTTTTCTATTAAGTTATCTTGCCACTTTTGTTTAAATCAACTGATCACAAATATATTACTTTTATTTGTAAACTTGTTATTTTCCATTGTAAATGGAATAGCTTTCTTAATTTCATGTTTATATCGTTCATGTTTATTTATGCATGAAAATAATATATATGTATATATATTAACCTATATTGTATAAGCTTGTTGAAGTCAGTGAGGTCTTATAATTTTTTCTATGAATCACACAGGATATTCTATATTCAAAGTCATGCTATCTACAAAAGGAAATTAATTGTACTTCTTTTTTGCACATTCTTTTTCTTGCTTGAGCATCCTGGTTGAATCCCTAGGACAATGTTAAATGGAAGTGACCTGAATGTACAATCTCTGCTTATGGCTGTTAGAGAAAGATCATTTGGTTTTTACATTACATATATTAGTCATGGGTTTTTCTTTTATAATTTTTTTAAAAAATTGATTGAGGAAATCTCCTTCATTCTTTTTTAATTAAAATTTTTTAAATTATTTTATTGAATCACTGTGAGATGGTTACAAGTTTTCTATTTGGATTACAATCACACAATGATAAAATACCCATCCCTCTACCAGTGCACATTCCCCACCACCAATATCCCCAGTATACCCCCCCTTTTCTCCCTCCCCCGCCTCCATGTGAGACAATATTCCCCATACTCTCTCTCTACTTTTGGCCATTATAGTTTTCAATACAGATATTGAGAGTTTATCATGTTTGGTCCATTATCTACTTTCAGCACACATCTCCCATCCCAACCAATTCCTCCAGCAATCATTTTCTTACTGATTCCTTCTCTATTCCAGCTGACTTCTCCCCTCTGCTCATGAGACAGGCTTCCAGTATAAAGCAAACAGTGCTGGCGTGGATGTGGGGAAAAGGGATGTTCTTTTACTATTGGTTGGAATGCCGACTGGTCCAGCCTTTCTGGAAAACAATATAGACAGTCCTTAAAAAACTGAGAAGAAATTGAGCTTTCCTATGACCCCACAATACCACTTCTGGGAATATATCCCGAGGATGCAAAAAAACATGGTAGAAATGACATCTGTACCTCTGTGTTCATTGCAGCACTGTTCACAATAGCCAAAATCTGAAAACAACCCAAGTGCCCTAGGACAGACGACTGGTTAAAGAAACTTTGGTACATCATTCTAAGTTTAGAGTTTGTCAAAGCCAGAGAGATTGATGCACTTGCCCAAAGTTACATGCCTAACACTCAAGACCAGACCCAAGACCAGACCATAGATTCACAACAGCCTCAGCCACCTCAAGATCTGCAAACTCAGTATGTGCACAGAGATACTCCAGGTCCTTGAATTTATACTGCATTCAGTGAGATTCCGAATTTTATTGACTTTCATTTTTAATAAATTTTCTATCTTATCATAAAGGAAAATATGCATGTTTGAAAGAACTAAATATTAGAGAAATGCAAATAACAGGAAGAGAGTTTCTGTCATCCCTCCCCCATGCTTTACCAGTTTAGAGATGTGGAAAGCAAGACTTTCAGCACTTCAACTTCCTCCAGGAGCACTTGGTCAGGCTCTCTGTGACAAGCGTCACCTCCACAGCTCAGGGACTCACAGGAAACTCGGGCACTAGCTTTGGTTCCCTTGGACAGAAGGTTCTGCTCTGTGTTGCTGTGGATTAGGTTGTGTCCTGGGGTGGGGGTCCACCTCCCTGCTCAGTACTGCCAGAAGAGAGGTCTTTCATTCTTATTTTGTTTAGGACCCACACCTGGCCATGCTCAGGACTTCAGAATTACTCCTGGCAGGGCTTGGGGCAACATACGGACTCCTGGGGATCAAACCTGGGTTGGCTGCATGCAAGGCAAACACACTGCTTGCTGTTTTGTCACTCCAGCCCTGAAAAAGGCGGTCTTTATGAGTCTAAACAGAGGTGAGCGGGGACCCAAAGGAGACCAGTAGCTTCAAGCACCCATAAATCTGAGGCTGACGGATCACCTGGGCCACTTCTTGTTGCTGCACCTGGTTGGGCAGGAGAAGAGAAATGAGTTCTCTGGTGCTGGTTATCAGGACAGGCCAGCCCATTTTTCTTGTTTATTACTATGGAATTTCAGGGAAGCATCTGCTAAAGGACCCTCCTGCCTTTCCTAAACGTTGGATTTATTTGATGCACTGCCAGGCCTGGTGGAGAGGGCCAGAGCGTGACCTGGGTGAGGATGACATGGTCCCTGAGCTGCCTGCCCAGAGAGCTCTCTCATGGGGGATAGGTGCATGGCTGAAGAGTCACTCACAACCATTGCCTCCATTAGGGGTCCCACATATTCCCCTTCTTCCCCCTCTGTGGACAGATGGTGCCCACACTTGAGGCAACTGTGAATGGGCTGAGGTGGGGGCTGCTTTGTGATGTCCAGGAGAGGGCACACCTGCCAGGAGACCCAAGTTAGCTTCTGAATATCTTGTGTCACATCTGAATGTGTCACACGCTGAATATTTTGTGACGGGAGGGCAAGTACCAGTGCTCCAAGTTCCTAGCTCTGGTGATGGTAAACGTTGCTGACTTGGATGGCGATCCCCATGCCCCAGAGTTGGGTGTCATGTGCTTCATGGTCTTGTCTCTCTCCAGGACAGCCACCACTGTGCAGGGGAGGGGCCAGTCCAGGAGAGCTGCAGCCCTTTGAGTACTCTGACTCCGGAAGCAGCCTCCCTGGAACCCTGGTCCTGCAGAGGCTGCCATATACTGTTGTCAGAGGCCAATCCACACGCAGCTCTAGTCCCTCTCAGCCCTTGCCTGAACCTCCACAGACTGAGGTTGTGAGTCCTCTGCAGCAGGGCCACACTTCTGTACCCTGCCGTACCTCACTCCTTGCAGAGACCAGCACGGACTAGGTGCTCAGTGAGCAAGTATACCTGCAGACAAGAGCATATAAGGCACTCCCAGAGCTTTGGGCTACACAGTCCATAGTCTGTGTCCACAGGGCTTGGGGGCAGGGGGGAGGTATGGCCAAGGAGTAGCACCTGTTTCATTTCTTTCATTCATGTGTTTGTTTATGAGCAGATGTGAGTTTCTACTACAGTTCAGCTCTGGGCAAACTCCCCAGGGATTTGACCCTGGGGAAGACCAAGGGCAGGAAAACAAAACTGTATTGATGAGGGCAGCAAGCCCGGCAGTGGAACAAAGGGTGGCAGGAGAGGGCTTCCCTGGGGAGCTCTGTAAACATGGGTCATGAAGACCCTCCAACAACGGAGCTGTGTCTGAGCTGGGAAGCAGTCTTGCTTAATCAGGCTGAGGGGTCCTGGCGAATGCCAAGGATTCCCCCATAGCCACCTCTGGGGCTGAATTACTAGAGTCGGAGCTCTCGGGTGTGGGAGGTGTGAGCCCAGCTCCATCTATTCTGGGCTCAGCGGAATTGCCTGCGTTGCTGAGTTCACCAGAGCGATGCTTTTCTTAGCCTCCCTCATTTCCAAGAAGCTTGGAGAGGGGGACTCACTGGCATCAGGTCAATCAACAAATGAGTGGTGAGGTCAGTACCACCAAAATCAGCTCGAGGGAGGAGGTCTGGGGCCATCAGAGATCCCCACGGGGTCATGCAGAGAGAGGATATTTTCTATAAAGAGAACAACCAATCAGAGAGCACTGCTTTGCGGGCAGGCTGACCAACCAGGCGGCTCCAGGCTCTGGAGGAGAGGCCTGAGGATCGATTGGCAACTGCTGGTGATTTCAAGAGTGGAATTTGGGAATTCATGCTCAGGTAGAGAGGGGAAGGGGTAGAGACCAACAGACCATCCTGCCTGACCTCCAGGGTAGGGCTGTGCTGACCCATGGGTCATATCTGTAGATCACTATTTCCTTACTTCCTGAGTGGATTCCTTTCCTTGCCTAATGACTCCACTGAGGCCTTCTCCAAGTGATGAGAGTGGACAGCGGTGTCTTGTTTCTGATGCGAAATGAAAAGCTTTCATTTCTTTACCATTGATCAAGAAACTAACTTGTTGGTAGATGGTCTTTATTATGAGGAGAGAAGCTACTTCTTAGGCCCGTGTCATGGAGAGGGTTGAATGGTGTTGAATGAGGCCAAAGAGTTCCTCTGAGCTCCTAATAGCATCACATGACTTTGTCATTTCTCTTACTGATGAAGTGCATCTCATTTATCTTGGGCTGTTGCACCATCCTGGTCGCAGTTTGATCCTTTGGATGCAGTGCTGAATTGAGAGCTTGGGTCTGTGTTCATCATGGATGTGAGTCAGTGTTTTATTTTGTATTCTCGTCTGGCTTTGGTTTCAGGGTGATGTTGGCCCATGCCACTGCATTTGGGATTTCCCTTCTTTCATTTAAGACTTTGAGGAGAGGGGCCTGAGGGGAACAGCGGGTTAGGTACTCTCCTTGCAGGCAGCTGACCCTGGTTCAATCCTCAGCATCCCACATGGTCCCCGGAGCACCGCCAGGAGTTATTCCAAGTTATTCCTGAGTGCAGAGGCAGGAGTGACTCCTGAGCATTGCCAAATTGGCCCCAAAGCAAAGAAAAAAGGACTCTGAGAACAGGCTTCAGTTTTCCTTTAAGGATTTGTTGAAGTTAATTGAGGAATCCCTCTGGCTCAGCCTGGGTGTTCTCCGCCCCACAAAAGACCGTGTTAATCTTTCTACTTGTGGTAAGTTGAATAAGGTTTTCAAGTCCTTGCTTTAGTCATAGTAGGTAATATTCATATAAACTTGTCTTCATTTTATCTAGATTATCAGATTTGTGGGCATGTTTATAGTAGCCTCTTATAATTCCTTATTTTTCTATGGTATCTGTTGTAACTTCTCTTTTGTGGAGACTGTATTTAGAATTTTCTCTCTTTTCTTTATAAGCCTATTAAAGGATTACCAATTTTATTTATTTACTTATTAATATATCAGCTTAGTTTTATTGAATTTTGTTACTATTTCATTTATTTCCACCCTGATTTAAAAAATTCCTTCATTCCACTATTGGCTTTATTTGTGGTTGATTTTCCAATTGCCATAGTGTAAATTATTTAGTGGTGGTTTCTCTGGGTTCTTTACAAGGCCTGCCTGCCTATCAACATCCCCCTCAGGATAGCTTTTGCTGCCGCCTTATAGATTCTGATAGCTTGCATTTGTATTTTCCTTTGTCACTGGGAAGGTTTTAATCGATGCCTTAATTTCCTTGGTGGCCTGTGGTTAGGAGGCGCATCCTGTTCAGTTTCTGTGTGTCTGAGTGTTTCTTATCTCTTCTTTATCACCCCTATTGTGCCACCAACGCAGGCCATGTGGCCTGGGGAATTTAGTGGGTGTCCTCTACCCCTCCTGGGCCTGTCTCTAGGGATGTCTCCCCACACCTCTGAGCACCCTAATGCACAATTCTCACAGAGCTTATCCTGCCACGTCGTTCACCCCTCACTTCCTGTAAGGACAGGGGTGGTGGCGGGCTCTTTGGTGTCTGTGGGGGTAGAATTACTTTGCATATCAAAACCACAAACAATAACGTTATTATAAAAAATAAAGACAATGACTCCTTTCTTCCTATTGGTGGAAATCTTTCAGGCTCTGGGATCAGGCCACCATGTTCACCATGGTGGCAGCCACGCGAAAGGAGGAGGTGTTTGTGTGTGTGTGTGTGTGTGTGTGTGGTGTGTGTGTGTGTGTGTGTGTGAGTGAGTGCGAGCGCATGCGTGCGATTGCAATGTGATGCTTAAGACTTAAATTCTGCAGTCCTAAGCTCAGATCATCTCTGCCACCTTGGTGCCTGTTGCTTAGCCTCTCTGAGGCTGCGCTTCCTCCCTGCAAACTGGACATTGTAACATCCACCCAGGGAATTGGAAATGGCTGGTATGATGCAGCAGGGCATTTCTGCAGTGCTCAGGCTGGGTGCTGGGCACATCCATCTTCCTTAGCCTGGGTTTCCTTGGGGTCTGTCCCTCACTTTACTCTCTGAGAGCAGACCCTGTGCCTTGGGACTGTCTGTCAGAGGCACTCGTGCCGTTTGCAGGGTTTTGCTTACCTGTAGCCACAGGGGTCAAGCCATCCCCCATAGCCCGCTCGTCCTCTTCTGTTGGTGCCCTGAGTCCCACACCCCCGCCTTCTGAACATGGTGCCAAGTTCCCTTTTGCTCTTGCATTTCCCTCTGTTATAACGTCCTGTCCCCACCCAGTCCTGCATCTCCCCGGATGTGGCTTCTCTCTTAGTGCAGGTACCCAGAGAGGGGAGGCAGTCAGAAAGCCGTGACCTCCCGCAGCTGGGCGGCTTTCGGGCTGTGCCAACTTAACTGTGACATCACACCACTCAAGCGCCCATGTGTTCATCCTCTCATGTGAAGACAGTCACGCTAAGCCTGCGGGCCTCAGCAGTGTGTGGGAGTGCTGGGGCAGGAGCAGGCTCAGGGCACAGTATGGAGGTGTCAGGGCTGCCGGGCTGAGGGAGGCGGTTCTGCCCCATCGCTTCACCCCAGCAGGGCAGACCTGTCCTCTGGTGGGGGGAGATCTGACCTGCAGCCTCGCTCTGGGCAGGAGAAATAGAAATAATTTCAATTCCTACAAGTAAATGTCAGAGCGTGGGAAGGCTCTGAGCTTGGAAAATAAAAATCTGGGCCTAGAGGGAAGGAGGGGGCTGCTCAAGTGAGATGGGGGAGGCTGGAAGGGGCTAATCTGCAGGGGGCTTCTTAATAGGGGGGTGGCTCGGGGCATTCCAGGGGGAGAGGATGGAGTGGCCACTGAGGCACGGGCACTAGTGCCAAAGAGCAGAATGGGGGGAGCAAATAAGTGACCTTCAAATTCCTCATGAAAAACTGGGTGCTGCACATGGCAGAGGCGGGTTCAAATAATTGCCTGCAAAAACTCGGCAGTTGAGTGCTCCTTGCAGTGCCGGCCCAGCCCCACCCATGGGTGGCCCCATGCCCTTCTTCTGTCTTCTCTTTCAGGGCTGGTGAGCCTTACGACTAGACTTGCTCCTGACTTCTGCCTGGCTTCTGCTCAGATGCTTGCTGGAAGCTCTCTCCTGGCCCTCTTATCTAACAGCACTCCCACGTCCCTCTCTGTCCTACTTAACCTTCTTTTCATTTAGTGGCACTGTCCACCTCCTCCCTGAAGTCTTCCCTGATTATCCCAATGTAGACTGAGTTCCTGCATCCTCCTCACCCCACATTGTGCTGTACTTCCCCTACACATTCCTTCTTGGTGACCTCACGGTAGGTATCAACATGTAATTTACACTGGACCCTCTCCCCTAATCGGGAACTTCTGTGCGGTGGTTAAGCCTGATTCATTTCTGTGCACACAGCCTCCAGTCATTGGGGCCTTACCGAGTCACTGAGTGTGGTTGAGTGGACCCAACTGGATGGGTCTCTTGAGTAAACTGTGGCCTGATGGGCCTCAGTTTCTCCTTCTGTAAAATGGGGTGGTTACAACACCCATCTCCCAGAGTCATGAGGATGCTGTGGGTGGTATAGGAGGCGAGGTTCAGCACTCCTGGTCGAGCTGCTGCTCTGAGTGGGGCTGGATGTCTATCCAGAGCCAGACAGACTTACTGCACCTGCTCCCCCCAACCCAGCTCTGCTTCTTCCCCCCCACATCACACCTCCATGAATAGTATTGCTGGGTCATTACCAAACTATACCCAAAACAGCCCTGCTCTATCGTGGCCCATTTTAGGCCATTGCTGGACCCTTCAGGGACATTGCTGCCTCATTATTTAGCTTTCATGGCCCTAATCTTTTGAGCAGGGGCATCAGCCCCTGGGGAGAAGGTCCCCTGGGCCATTCAGAACCTGCCTCCAGATGGTGCAAGTCCCTCTGGGGCCGGCAGCAGCTGCCAGCCGCTTCTCCCCAGTCCTGGTGGCCACCTGCTGCTCATCACTAGAGAAATGTCCTCCCTGGCCCAGGGCGCTGCCAGCTGCAGGCTCTACTCTCATTACCTAATACCGGGACTCCCAGTGAGTTTTGATTCACTCCAATTCTCTTTCCCACAGTGTGGACAGTCTCTGTGTCTCTAGAGGTGGGAGGTGGGTTGAGGCACTGGAGGTTCATCTGCAGCTGGGACACAGCACGTTTTGAATGGGGTGACAGAAACTCATGACTAGGAGCTTTGGGTCCCTGCCTTCACCCCTGTGGCAACTCCCAACTCCTCATTAAAGAGCTTATGAGACAGGAAGGCACTGAAGACAGTGGAACTGTAGTGTCCATCTGCCCTTGCTGGGAGTGGCAGCGTTTGGGCAGGAGTGTGGAGGGTGTGCACGTGGCTGACCTGGGTTCAATCCCCGGCATCCCCGAGCACCACCAGGAGTAATTCCTGAGTACGGAGCCAGTGGTAACCCCTGGGTATCGCCAGGTATGGCTCAAAAACAAACAAAAAAATGGCAGTAATTGTGGGCTTCATTTTACCCCCCAGTGTACACAGGCTGCAGGCGAGGACTGAGCTGGGCCACTGTCCTCTAGGGACTACAGTGCCACTGGCTAAGAGCCCCAGAAACCTCCACGTGGCTGCAGCTACCTTTTGCAGGGGTGGGGGCTTCTGGGAGAAGGCAGCATTTTAACTTGGTCCCTAAGGAAGGGGGCGGTTTGAACAGAAGAGTAGCAACTTGTGGACTAGGGTAGGAATTATCAGCCACAGAGACTGGTTGTGGGTGAGTTAGCAACAAGGAGCTTGTGAAATAGTGACAACACGTCTCAGGGAGCTGGAGAGGGAGCAGGAGCTGATCAGCGCCACCACCTAGTGACCAGTGAACTCGAACCTTGCGCATGCCAGTAAAGAATCTGTAAATTTAACCTGGGATCTATTGTGTAAGTTTGCTCCTGTTCTAGAAACTTCTGCCTGGTGCCAGCCAGATGTCGCAGGGACCTAAAAGCCCCTTTCTGACAGGACTGCACACTGGTCCTTCAAGTCACCGGCCCAGAGTCTCCACCTCCTGGAACACCTCCTCCCACTGTCTCCCTACGTTTGCCATCGAGTGTGGTTGGGACTTGCACAGACACAGAAAGTGCTTTCAACATATGGACACTCCGTGGCCAGTGGTTGCCCATCAGTGGTCAGCCTTCTCCAGCAAAGTCCTGGACTTTGACAAATGTGTTTCCAAGCAAAGCCTGAGATGGCCGTGCCTGGAAGCCAAAGGTTCCCATCTCCAGGATGGCTCATATGTCTTAAAATCTTCTTGACTTAATTGAGCTTGGCTGGGTCTATTGGCTTGACACCAAGAGGCGAAGCCCTAAATTTAGGGGATGATTTCATCGGTGCTTATTTGCAGAATCAAGAGGAGGGCCAGGCTCAGGGTTTACACCAGGGGCAGAGTCCCTGACGTAGGCTCCTGGTGGCAGCTGCTCATCCTTCCTACAGCCCAGAGCCTCCTCCCACACCCCTCCCCTCCCCCCAGCACCCCTCCTCCACCACATGCCCCCTTCTGGAGCAAATCTGGCAGACCCAGAGCTGCTGGTTCCTTCCCTGCTGGGCTCAGCAGGTGTCTGGGCACAGGTGCGGATGCTTAGAGCAGCCACAGAGTAAGACTCACAGTGCAGCTAAGCTGCAGAATATGCTTAGGCTGGCGAGGACCAGGGCTGGCACCAAGCCACCACGTGACTTGACCCAGTCCCACAATAAGTTCTTGGCAGTTGAGAGGCTAAAACTCAAGAGTCTTCCCGCCAGCCAAATTCCCAGCTCACATCCAGTGTCTTCGACTCTGGGTTCTGGCCCTGGTTTGTCTCGTTACCTGGGGGAGCCAGACTGCCCTGACCCTTCAGCCTGAGGGGGAGGGAGCCTCAAATGACCTGAACTAGTCAGGGAGCCCCTGAGCCTGGATTCAAAACTTGTGTGTGTTTTTGTTTCTAGAAACAGAAAAGATCCCAATTATGGGTGAGTGTGAACAGACTTTTTTGAATGAAAATGATGCAAAGAGACTGGTGAAGTTGGTCCGGGGTGGGGGTGGTGGGTGCTTGGGAGCAGGTCACAGAGGTGGGGCCTGGGAGCAGAGAGCTGAGCCTTATCACTGAAACTCCCTTGATTGGCTCACACGTGGAAGGCACCAGTGCCATCCCACCTTCCCATACGCAACTCAGGTCTCTTGACCACCCCAGTGCCCAGGCACCCACCCCACTGCTTCTGGTGAAAATTCTCACTCAGAAAGCCCAGGAGCACCTCCTAGATACATTCGCCACAACATAGCCCCAGATGGAAGAAGACCTTTCCTCTCTCCTTTGAGCTAGTTTGCAGCCCAGTTTCCCCTGCGATAAGGAGAAAACTGTAGCTACCAGCTGAGCAACGGTGGGGGTGCATGGGGAGAGGACAGTGGCAAACCACCCAGGGCAGTCTGGCTCCCCCAGGTAACAAGACAAACCAGTAACCAATCCATGTGCCCATGGAGCCGTAATGCAGGGATCTGCAGAAGGGAGGAAGCACGTTACTGGACTATAACCAGGAAAAGCACCTTCAAAGTACTCCAGAGGATGGATCCTCCTAGGACAACCCTGCTGAGCAGACAAGGAAACTGAGGCAGAGCCAAGGAGAGCCCTTGCTGAGGCCTGGTGTGGACCCATCTACTTCCAGCCTGCACACGCTTCCCCTATACCCGCCTGGCAAGCATCAGGCCCTGCAACAGACTCAGCCAGGAAGCCTCCTCATGGTGTCATCGTGGAATGAGGCCCTGGAAGAACTGAGTGTGGAACTTGGCTCTTTGCTGTTTGGGGGAAAATTCTAAGATCGTGGACTGACTGTGGGGCACCAAGGGCAAATGAATGTCATCTGTGGAGTCCGGGAACGCAGAATAGGCCCACTGGGGGCTAACACGCTTCCTTCCTCCCCTCTGCTGCTTACAGAGGAGGAAATAAAGCCTCAAGTCCCACTAAAGATGGTGTCAGCAGCTCCACAGAGCAGCCCCCCGCATGTGAGGTGCCAAATGCAATGAGTTGACTTGAGTAAATATGAAAATATAAATATGTATAACACCAACCCAGAAATCCATCTCTAGGAATCTAACTCTTAGAAACAATCATAGATATGCTTAGAAAGCTTTTCATTTAGGATGATACTTAGTGTGGCTATAACCAGGATACAATTTATTCACAATCCCACAGGAGCAGGTAAAATCATTTACCGTCTCCTACCCGACAGAAAGCTAGACAACTGCCGCACAACTCAAGATATCTGTGCAGAAGAGAATAAATGACAGGGGAAGGTATTCCTGACGCAGGTAATTCAAACAGATGACTGCAGAGCAGAATACACATTCTGTTCTTTTTTTAGGAAATACAAATATAAACATATAAAACAGGCTTTGAAATCTAGGAGCTAATTTTTGATGAGGTTTCACGTTAGAGATAGGATAGAAAGATTTTTCCCTCTCCATTTCTCTTTTAGCTGCATAAAATAAAATTAAAATAGTGTAGATTCTAATTTATTTTCGGTTGTAATCCTTATTTTTTTTATAGCAGTGTTGATACATCCTTATCCCACCCATTCTCCTCCTCTTCTTGGTAATCTTTGTTCAAGGGCTCTAAATTATCATAATCCAGGGACATATTTTCATTCCTAAAGGTCCATTCCCTTTATTTCTTTGCATGTTATCTCTGAGTTTTTTCTCTGACATTTTCCCTCCCCTGACTTACTCTGCTTGGCACGACTCACCAGTCTCAGCCAGGCTGCAGCAAAAGACAAGAGTGCAGTTTTCCCCCCGGCTGAGCAGGTTAGGTTGTACGTGTAGACCACCGCTTCTTTATCCCCCTGCTGTCTTTGGATTGTTTGCAGATCCTGACCACTATAAGACTGCAATGAACAGAGATGTGCATACATCTTTTCAAATGAGTGTTTTCAAACTGGTGGGGTAGATGCCAAGGAGTGGAATCACGGAGTCATATGTGAGTTTTATTTTTAATGTTTTGAGACATCTCCATACTGCTTTTCATGGAGGCGGAATCAGCTGGTTTCCCAATGCAGTGAAAGGGGCTTCCTATTTCCTTGTATCCCCACCAGCACATTGCTTAGGGGCATCTTATATATAGGCCATCCGCACCCACTCAGTGAGAAGCAATCTCTTTCTATTTTTGTTGGAATTTTCTACAATGAACATCCTTTCTCTCAGAGGAAAGAGTATTTCAATTGCCAAGCAAGGAGGTCTTCATATTGGAATTCTTGGGAAGTGATACTGTATGTCCCCAGAACCAGGGAAAAAAGGAAGGAAGGAGGGAGGGAAGAAAGAAAGGAGGGAAGGAAGGAAGGAAGGAAGGAAGGAAAAAGGGAGGGAGTGAGGGAGGGAGGAAAGAAGGAAGGAAGGAATGAAAAAAGTGAGGGAGGGAGGAAGGGAGGAAGGAAGGAAGGAAGGAAGGAAGGAAGGAAGGAAGGAAGGAAGGAAGGAAGGAAGGAAGGAAGGAAGGAAGGAAGGAGGGAGGGAGGGAGAGAAAGAGGAAGGGAGGGAGGGAGGGAGGTGGGAAGGGAGGAAGGGAGGGAGGGAGGGAGGAAGGGAGGGAGGTAGGGAGGAAGGGAGAGGGAGGGAGGGAGGGACAGAGGGAGGTGGGAAGGGAGGAAGGGAGGGAGGGAGGGAGGAAGGGAGGGAGAAAAAGAGGAAGGGAGAGAGGGAGGGAGGGAGGGAGAAAGGGAGGGAGGGACAGAGGGACGGAGGGACGGAGGGACAGAGGGAGAAAATTGAGTGCAAGCAGGAAGGCCGATGATGGTCACTCTCCGCCCTTCCTCAGTGGCCCTTGCCCACAGGCCTGCTGGGCTCAGTGAGTGTAAACACTCAAATAATCAGCAGCTCAGATTTATATCCAACCAAAGTGGGATCATCCTTTTTTTGTATTCCACCCTTTCTTCCTCACCTCGCTCTGTATTTCCTCAGATGATTAAGTGATTTTTCCTGAAAATTATTCTTAAGGCAGGTTTTTCCATGGCTGTTCAGTATGTTAAAGTTGTGCAGTGAATTACGCACACTTCTCCAAGGTGGCAGCCTCCAGCAATTGGCAGTTAATAAGCATTGGAAATTTGCCTGGCCAGAATGGAAAGAAATACATGTGTAAAAGGTATGCCAGATTTTAAATAATTAGAACCAACAAAAAAGGTAAAATATATCCCCTGAGAACCTCTAGGAGTGATCTCTGAGCACAGAGCCAGGAGGAAGCCCTGAGCACCACCAGCTGTTCCCCTGCCCCCCCCCAAGTAAAATATCTTATTTAATATAATTATATTGATTACATGTTAAAATAATATTTTGAACATATTGAGTTCACCAACGTGTATCATTAAAAGTTAATTTCACATGCTTTAGATTAAAATTTTTTATTGAGATTTTGTAATTTATAATACTATTTACAAGAATGGCATTTTATGCACATGATTCCAACACCACGTTCATTACCTGAATATACACCTCCCTACCCTGAGCACACCCCTCCCTCTCAACCCCATCCAACTCAATTGTATGGTCAATTCTCCCGCTACACTGCCTTTAGCCCTTTGTTGCTATCTTGCTGTGTATCTTTAAGTTCCACACATGAAAAAGATTATTCTGTATCTCTTACTTTCCTTCTGACTGACCTCACTCAGTATGCTACCCTCTAGTTCTACCCATGTTGCTCCAAATTGCATAACTGTTCTTTTTTAGAGCTGCATAGTATTCCATTGCGTACATACACCATAACTTCTTGATCCATAATCAGGCATTTGGGCTGTTTCCATATGTTGGCTGTCGTACTAAGAGTAGCCATGAACATACATGTGAATATATCCTTTCAAATGAATGTTTTTCGTGTTTGGGGGATGGATGCCAAGGAGTGGAATCGCTGGGTCATATGTTCCTTCTATTCATAAGCTTTTTAAAAATATACTCCTTTAAAGTGGCTACTTAAATAATTAGCAATTATACATGTGGCTTTCATGTGAAGCTTGGGCTGTGATGTAGACAGACCCTTCCGGTGAGATATTCATGTCCTGTTAGATTCCGTCCTACAGCAGCAGCGTTATGAGGAGCTGTTGGCAGACAGCAATAGCTACCACTTGCTCATGCTCCGGGCTCTAGGCTCTGTGCTACACACTGTCCACATGCAGCCTCCTGCGAGCCCCCAGCTTCTCTCCATAGGGACTTACAACATCCATAATTATGCATGAGGAGCCAAACATTAGCTCAGACATTAGGAATTTTTTCAAGGTTGCATAGTAATGATGAGATTGGTGGAACCACAAGGAAAGCCAGATCTGATTGATTCCCATGGTTTCTGAGTCCCCAGCCTCCCTTTTCATGTGTGTTTATGATAACTGCCTTAGAATTAATTTCCAGAAGTGGGACTTAGAGGTTGAAGGGTTTTCACACTTTAATTTAAACTTTTAGATATTTTTATGCTATGCCTGGTTATGCTTGCAGGATGTTTGGGGCACAGTGTCTGGGGGACTGCTCCAGTTGGTGCTTGAAAGAGCCATATGGCTCCAGAAATCAAACCAGGGGCTCCCATAGAGTGCAAAGCATGCACTCTATCTCTTTAGGCTCGCCCAGTATCAACTCTAAGATCCTTAAAGTTGCACTGTCCAAATTTCCAACACACATTACAGAATGAAGGTGTCAACTCCAAATACAAACAAATATCAAATATTTCTTCACAGGCCCAGGATGTGTAAGAGAGCCACTTTTCTGCATGTTAGACTCAGTCCATTGGCAAGGCATGAGCCTGTTGATGGAGGCTCACAGAACTTTGCTCCCAGAAGGCAAAAAGGAGACAGAAATTGATGAGGATCAATATAATTTCAGGTAGGCAGAAATGTGCATTTGATGCCTATGAAATAATAGAATAGACCTGTGAGTGCACTGAGCTACAAAGTTGACCGAAAAGGTTTCTTGGAGGAAGCCTTGAGTTGAGCTCTAAATAATCAGAATCGGAGGAGGTTTCAGGCAGGAGATGCATCAAAGTCACTAATGGGGGCCAGAACTCAGCGGTTTGAGGAGCAGGGGAGGGAGGCCTGTCTGCAGTGGTGATGGGAGAGTTCAGGAGGGATTCAGAGCTGCCAGGAAAGAAGAATCAAGGAAGCCTTGCAGACAATTTGGAGAGATAAAGACTCACCCCCAATGCCGCAAGAAGGCCCTGGAGATTGCAGATGCACATTTTATGATACCTGAAATACCTGATTTGGTGAGTTTTCTTTAGAAGACTCCAGCATTGGAAATCAAAATTGGTTCTGTGATCTGATATTTATTTTGAATGAAAAAAAGAAATCATAATATATTATAGCATGCACTATCACTGTTGTCCCATTGTTCATCGATTTGCTCAAGTGGGCACCAGTAACATCTCCATTGTGAGACTTGTTATTGTTTTTGGCATATGAATATGCCATGGGGAGCTTGCCAGGCTCTGCTGTGTGGGTGGAATACTCTCGGTAGCTTCTGGGCTCTCTTTTTTTAAAATTTATTTTATTTTATTTTTTTAAATTTTTTTATTGAGTCACCATGTGGAAAGTTACAAAGTTTTCAGGTTTAAATCTCAGTTATACAATGCTCGAATACCCATCCCTTCACCAGTGCACATATTCCACCACCAAGAATCCCAGTATAGCTCCACCCCCCACCCCCACACCCCTAACCCCCCCACGCCCCTAGCCCTCCACCCTTAGCCCCCCCGCCTGTGTAACTAATAAATTTCACTTTACTTTCACTTTGATTACATTCAATATTTCAACAAAACTCACTATTATTGTTTGGAGAGTCTCTCCCCTAAAGTCAGACCTGCTGAAAAGGAAGCATTAGATAATTTGTTTTCCATTGCTGAGGATGAAGAGGTATGAGGTCGAGTGACCACACTTAGCGACCTCTCGGTTTTGGGTTTCTGTATTTTAGTATTTTAGTAACTAAGTCCAGAGAGACATCTGCCAGAAGTTGCAGATATCTGAGAGGGGTGGAGTAATCGAATCCGGATCAGCTGCATGCAAGGCAAACACCCTAACCCGTTCTGCTATCGCTCCAGTCCAACACAATATATTATAAATATTTAAAAATCCTTAACATAACCTAAGGTGGCACAGACTGAAGGAAATAACAGTATTCTGAATTAATATCCAGGCAAACTACTAGAGGTCCTTTCTCTTCACATATGGGTTGCAACCTCTCAGCTAACATCTACTCTGGCAATAATTTGTGTAATCTTCTTTTGTCTTTTGGGCTACAACCAGTGATGCCCAGGGCTTACTCAGGCAGGACTTGGGGTCCCTATATATGTTGCTAGGGATCAAACGTGAATTGACTGCATGCAAGGTAAGCACTCTGCCTGATCTTTCCACCCCCATTTGTGATATTTCGTGGAGAAAGAACAGAGAGCTATCTTAGTTCCTCCCCTTGCAGAGGATTATAGGTCTCTAGCAGACGTTGATGGAATTTTTTTTGTATTTTTGATGGTTTAGGAAGATTTTATTTCTATCATCCTATTTTATTATTGATAACACTTTGGACATTTTTAAGATTGTTGTCAAACCTGGAAAAACTGTTTAGCAGGTTGCTCCATATGAGAGTGATGATATTTGGGAACTTACAAAGCTTTTGAGCAGCTGGAGGCCACAAATAATCCTTGAACTGATGATGGTCCTTAACCACACAGTTGACCCATTGAAAGATTAGGGTTAGGATGCAGGAGGTAGATGTTGAGAATGAAAGTGAGAATGAGGTTGAGTATTATATTTAGTGTAATTCATAGGGTTAGGCTAGGTCAAGTGTAAAGATTGGCCTCTTGATAAAATTAGTGTATAGTTAAAGTTAAGGTTAAGGTTAGGGTTAGGTTATGACTAGGATTCAGTTAAGAGCTAGGTCATGGTAGAATTTGTGAAACTTATTTATGTAAATGAGACAGGAATTTTTGTGTATTAAGTGATTAAAAAATTTTTTTGCATATGTTAAGGGCTGGAACAATAGCACAGTTGGTAGGGCGTTTGCCTTGCACACGGCTAACCCAGGTTCAATTCCTCTGCCCCTCTCAGAGAGCCCGGCAAGCTACCTAGAGTATCCCGCCTGCACAGCAGAGCATGACAAGTTACTGGTGGCATATTCAATATGCCAAAAACAGTAACAACAAGTCTCACAATGGAGACATTGCTGGTGCCCGTGCGAGCAAATCAATGAACAATAGGATGACAGTACTACAGTGCCACATGTGTTAAAATCCTGTAGCAATTAATAATCACAAATTGACTTTTAAAAATTTATTTTCTGATAATGCCATTTGCCATTCCCTTAAGTTTTGTTAGAGCAAGTAATATGAAGTAAATTTGTTATGTGCCTGCTAAGCGGGAGTAATTGGGGTCTGACGGAAATGAATATTGGTGGATGTAAGATCACACTGGTGGTGAGATTGTTGTTGGAACATTGTATTATGAAACAACTGTATTATGAATAACTGAAAATCATGGTGTCTTAATAATTTTAAAAAGTTGTAATTGTTAGGGTTTTTCTAAGGTAGGGTAATAGGCCTCTTGAGAGAACTAGGGCTAGGCTAGTATTAGACCTAACGGTAGGTTTATACTTAACATTAGGGTTAGAGTTAGTTTTTATGTTAGGTTTAGAGTTAGTGTTAGGTTCAGGATTATGCCATTATAGATGCTAAAAATGGAAGTTTGAATAAGGGTGTTGGGTTTCATGTAGTTGGTAGGGTTAGGCCAAGAAATCATCCCTAATGGGGCTTGGGAGACCATGGAAGAATTCAGGTTTGAGTTAGAATTAATGCTAGGTTTAGAGTTAGGGTTAGGGTTAAGTTTAGGATTGGTGTCATGTTGAGGTGTTATGCTTATGGAAGAAGTGGAGAATGAACATTAGGATTGGTTGAATGTTAAGTTTTGTTTAACTGGTAGGGTTATGCCCAGGCTAAAATAAAAGTTAAACCTCTTGATAGATTTAGATTCAGGTTAATGTTAGGTTGAGAGTTAAGTTTTGGTACAATTTGAGAATAAATGTTTGGACGGAGGTGAATTTTACATTTCTTATCATTGTTAATGGCTAGACCAAGGCTATAATAAGATTTAAAAAAGTTAAGTTTTGGTACAATTTGAGAATAAATGTTTGGACGGAGGTGAATTTTACATTTCTTATCATTGTTAATGGCTAGACCAAGGCTATAATAAGATTTAAAACTCTTGGGGGCTGGAGCAATAGCACAGCGGGTAGAGCATTTGCCTTGCATGCGGCTGACCCAGGTTCGATTCCCAGCATCCCATATGGTCCCCTGAGCACCGCCAGGAGTTACTCCCGAGTGCAAAGCCAGGAGGTATTTGTAAGTGCAAAACCTGTGCATTGCTGGGTGTGACCAAAAAAATAATTAAAAAAATATTTAAAACTCTTCATGGAATTATTTTATGGTTAGGGTTTGGGTTAGAGTTAGGTTTAGGTCAAGAATAAGGCCACTGCAGATGTTATGAATGAAAGTTGGTGTGAAGAGGAGTGTGCATTTTAAAGGACACCAGTGTATGTCACCATGTGACACTCCTATAAATGGAAAGGCTCAGGGAGGGCAGGATCTGTCCATTCTGGTCATTGTACCATACCAAGTAGGGGTACTCTACCCTGGAAAGCAAATGTTCAAGAGTTAAAAGCTTACCTCACATGCAACTGACCCCAGTACTGAATATGGTCCCCAAGTACTTCAGAGGTGACTGCTGAACACAGAGCCAGGAGTAAGTCCTTAGCACCAGTGGTTTCTCCAAACTCCATCAAAATTAAAACAAAAAGAAAATATGGAAGGAAAATAAGTCTTATTCGGACTGGAGCAATAGCATAGCGGGTAGGGCATTTGCCTTGCACACAGCCAACCCGGATTCAATTCCTCCATCCCTCTCGGAGAGCCTGGCAAGCTACCGAAAGTGTCCCGCCCACACAGCAGAGCCTGGCAAGCTCCTCGTGGCATATTCTATATGCCAAAAACAGTAACAAGTCTCACAATGGAGACATTACTGGTGCCCGCTCGAGCAAATCAATGAAAAATGGGTTAGGCTAAGTCAAGTGTAAAGATTGGCCTCTTGATAAAATTAGTGTATAGTTAAAGTTAAGGTTAAGGTTAGGGTTAGGTTATGACTAGGATTCAGTGCTACAGTGCTATTCTTGGGTTAGCAATCTGTGAAGGTGATGGACTCACATCCCATGAAAATTATTTGCAGTTACAATGGAAGCAGGCCTTGGTGATCCAGTCTAGGAGTAAATATATTGATCTCTCCAGCATCCCCCAGGCTGAAATTGATCTCTCCAGCACCCCCCTCTTTCTGTGCTCCCTATTTTTTTTCCCCATAGAAACTGCTGTTTGTGACCATACAGTCAAGATAAAGATTTCTGATAAATGTTTATGCCCTCTTACCCTTTGCAACAAGGTAAAAAGGCTATTCTCAGCATTTTCTTTTTTGTTTCTTTTGTACTCTGTGGGATATACCCTGCAGTGCTCAGGGCTTACTCCTGGCTCTACACTCAGGGATCATCCCTAATGGGGCTTGGGAGACCGTATATAGCACCAGGAATCAAACTCAGGTTTACCATGTGCAAGGCAAGTGCCTTACCTGCTGTATTCTCATTCTCCACTTTTAGCATTTTAAACCTTCACTTCCCTGAAAAGTTTTTCGGTTGCTAATATTGAGCTCCAGTCTGAATTTTCCTGAGCCAGCTGCAGATGCAGAAACTGAAGCACAGAGAAGTGATAAGGCCAAAGAGCTTATTGGACGAGAGAGGTGCATGGGCCAGGACAATAACCATAAAGAGGCTGTGACCTAGTCCAGAGCCTGACTTTCTCCCCATCTCCTCTTTGCTGCCTTGGTACTTCACCTAGAGCTGGAACCACAGCATCACTGCAAAGAGGAGAGTGAACCAGTGGAGAAGTAGCAGGTCCAGAGATGTCATTTTAACTCATGCTATTTAATGTGGTGACCACTGGTGGGAGCATAAATGATCCCCTAATAGTTTAGATAACAATTCTAAGAGCAATAGAGGACTGGGTGACTGCAGGGAAGACATGTTTCCCCCAGAGGGAGCAGCACATGGCTACCCCATGACATCAGGACTGATTAACCAATCCACAGTTGTCAGTCATCTGCATTCTTAGCCCTAGACCAGCAGCCGAAAGGAGGCCCAAGTGGTTCAGCAATACGGTTGCTGGTGGCAGAAAAGCTTCATCTCTTGCTACTCTAGGGAGGGGAGATGTGCTGTACCCAAAATTCACTTAAATAACCACACTGAGTCTTATTGTGCAAAATCAAGGAGGTTTATTTTCACTGGCTGTCTGGGCCCTGGACCATAGTTTGGCAAAGTAGCAGAAGCTATTGGTCCCCATCAGGGAATTTAAGAGCACCTGTATAAAGCATCTGCAGGGCACGTGACTTCTTATCTAGCATGAGAGAGACAGTGCAGCAAAGACATTGGAGTTGCAATATGGCATCAAGTACAGCAATGACAGGGATTACATCATGGTATCAAGTATAGCAAGGACATCATAAGATAAGGAGTTGCAGTCATGGCATTATAAGATAAGGGCCTTCACATTGAGGGAAGTTAAGCAAAGTTGCTTAAAGCATGTACAAGCAAGTTACAAATAAAACATCACATTGCCTCTTTTTTCTAATACATATTGAATCCTTGATAACAAACTGGGGCTATAGTAAGTGTGCATATTGATTTAACAACAGAAATCATTAATTAAAAAACTTAATAACCCAATTTAAAATAGAGCAAACAACCAAAAAGCTAAGGAACAAAAGAACTAAAGGGCCCACAAACTCAGTCAGCAGGGTAGTAAGTAACAACAAAAAAGCAAGTAAAGAGATCTGAGAGATAGTTATAGAGGTTGGGGTGTTTGCCTTGTACACTACCAACCCAGGTTCGATCTTGAGCATCCCATATGGTGCCCCAAGCACCACCAGGAGTAACTCCTGAGTGCAGAGCCAGGAGTAATCCCTGAGCATCACTGGGTGTGGACATACAATTAATATTTTTATTAATATTGTGGACCATAAACCAAAATATTTTTTATTAAAAAATTTTTAAAGCAAGTAAGGTCATTCTAATAGGCAACCTTAGAATGATCTTCTGAACCTTATCTTGAATCTTATCTTAAGTGGGTCCGAGGCATCATGACTACATTCCTCAAGCTTCTGTATTGCCTGCCCACAGCTTTCAGAATGTGATTGGGGAGTGCTGCAACGTCTCCAGTATCTGGAAAGACTTAGGCAGAGGGGACGCTGTGGATTTGGTGTTGTGGCTCACTCATTCTGGTGTAGCCTCCTCAACCCCAGAGTGTTGATTTCACAGTGTCTTTTAAATCAAACTCACAAGAATATATCTCCTCAGTTACTGACACATTGCTTTCTTTCTTCTTCTACTAGTTTTTCATGAAATAATCACAGTAACCTGTTAAGTTTACTTCTGATGAATATTGCCAGTCATTTTGCATAAGCACAGTAAGGAATTTACAGATTCCTTTTACCTATAACTTTTAGATTGAGCTTAAATGGGCTCTCGGCACAGGGGTAAAAGTTAGAGCAGGGTGTTTTTTTTTTTTGGGGGGGGGGAACATCCTGTCTTATTCCCCAGACTACAGGCCTCAGACAAGTTTGTTTCAGTCTTTTCTAACCTCATAGGGTCTCTGCTAATCGCTTTATTCTTCTTCTGGGTCAGAACCTGTCCCATGACAGTGCTTCTTAATCCACTTTAACTGTACTACTCGTGGTTCCATAGGCCCTCCTTATTGAAGCCATGTTGGCAAGTCACCTTCTGTGGATTTATCCAGGTCCTCGGTGAAAATCCACATTTGACATATTAGGAATTAAGGCCAGTATCAGGACAACTGAAGCTTATGTCAGGTTAACATGATGGATGCCCAAGATTTTATCAGGATCCACCTGCACATACTATGTGCAGTTAGGAGTTAGTTAACACCTACATTATATATTATAAAAGCATAGTCTTCCTGTGTCTATGCAAACAAGATATTGCCATAAATAAAATCATACGAAGGTTATAAAGGAAAAAGAATCACTGTATCACTGTCATCCCTTGGTCATCGATTTGCTTGAGCAGGCCCAGTAACGTGTTAGCCCTGAGATTTTAGCAGCCTCTCCTTACTCATTTTTCCCAACGATTGGAGGCTTCTTTCAGGATCAGGGGAATGAGACAAGAAAAGCAACTGCCATCTCTGAGGCTCGAACTCAGGACCTTCAGATTATGAGACTGACGTGCTGCCTACTGCACTAAGAAGGTGATAAAGGAGGAGGATGTAAGTAAGTCACTGTCATCCCGTTGCTCATCGATTTGTTCAAGCGGGCACCAGTAACATCTCTCATTGAGAGACTTATTGTTACTGTTTTTGGCATATCCAATATGCACAGGTAGCTTGCCAGGCTCTGCCGTGCAGGCTCAATACTCTCAGTAGCTTGCTGGGCTCTCCGGGAGGGGCAGAGGAATCGAACTCAGGTTGGCCGCATGAAAGGAGAACACCCAACCGCTGTGCTATTGCTCCAGCCCAAAGGAGGAGGCTAAAGAAGGAAAAAGGAGAAAGAAAAGTAAATATTTTACTTACATCATAATGCAGTCTTTCACATTCCTTCCGGCAATTAACTTAAATACCAAAAAGTTTCTTAAGGGCTGGAGTGATAGTACAGTGGGTAGGGCATTTGCCTTGCATATGGCTGACCTGGGCTCTATCCCTGGCATCCTGTATGGTTCCCCAGAGCACCGCCAAAAGTGATTGCTGAAGTGAGTACACTCTAGAAGTCAGTGCAGAGCCAGGGGTAACCTCTGAGCAACACCAGGTGTGGCCCCAAAACAAACTGACAAAAAAATTTCTTAAATCACTTAAAACAAACATATGGCGTGATTTCAAAGAAAATTGTTTAGATTTATTATAGTCATCATCAATAGTTTGTTCATTCTCATAAAAAATTCTAATTATTTATCAAGAATTCTTGAGTTCAATTTTTATAAACCTTGCAAATTTTCATAAATTATTATGAGTTATTATTTAACCATGTATTTAATCAGAGTGACAGTTGTCGAAAGCAGTTCAAAATTCAAAGTTGCAAACAAGACTAAACTTGTTTAAAACCAGAAACATGCTGATACAAGTCTATGAGGTCATTATAACACAGATAATGTCTTGACTTCCTCCTTAAAAGTCAGCCCCTTCACAAGGCCTCTTTTCACATTTATGCACATTCTTAAATTACTAAGTTCCTTCAACTTTATTCCATTTTAAGGAAAATTTTTTCATTTTATCACCCTCTATTTAAAACTCCAGTTCTTTATCCTTCCCTGTCCAAAAAAACACATCCCATGCATTTTCATTTGCCCACAATTTCCTTCAATCTTTGCCCACTCCATCACTTCTGGTGGACTGAATTTTGTATTTTCAAAATGACTCTAACCTCATCTTTTTCTGTCTCCAGTACACAGTTCAAGTAGTCACATATGTAGTTTAAGTTTGTGTCTTTTTAACAAATCTTGAAAATAACATGATGTAGAGAAGAGAAGCAAAGTTTTAGATTGTCTGTTTACCTCTAGTTTGAAGGTCAAATATTCCTTCTAGTTTTCTGTTTTATCTTCCTTTTCCCTTTCATTAAAGACCAGTTTTCCCTTGAGACAAAACTCTTCTGCCAGAATGTTTTAAACCTTAAATCCCTTTTTGCCACAAATGCATATTTTGTTTTCTGGAGATTCCCTATTCAAAAAGCATTCAAAACTTTTAACTCTTAGATACCAACTTCCTAGCTTCAAACTGTAAGCAGTGTAAGACTGTGATCTGTCACCACTCTCAGCTCTCACTGAGCTGTCACCACGCTCAATTTCAGCTGAGGAGGGGGCAGCTGACTCTTCAGCTGCAAGGCCACCGACGCAGATGATAACGGGTAAAGTGGAGGCCCCACTGTTGGCTGATGAGTGACAGTGTGGGTGGCAAAGGCACAAGGGTATATGCAGGAGGGAGTAATGGCTTCAGGTTCTGTTTTTGGGGACAGGAATAATATCATTTCCCCCCTTTTATTTATTGAATAAATTTATTATTTATTATGTGAAACCCATTTTGCAGAAGTCCATATGGTGGTATTGTGCAGTAACATAAAAGCCTGAACACAAGACCTCTTATTCCATTTACCAGATATCTTGTAGCACAAACATGTAAGATGGTACAGACATTTCAGGATTTGTTTTAAGAGCCAACATTTTTTTTTCCAAATTCTTACACATACACGGACAAGGAAACAGTAAATCAAAAGTAATAGAACCAGATATCAAGTATAAAAAACCTGAATCTTAAACAGAGGTACAGACTATTCAAATGCAAGTCATAAGCAAATTCTAAATACATATTCAAACAGAACAGAGTCATATTCCAAATGGGAACCCAAGTGGGACTTTCCAGTGCAAATCCTTGCTAAGAGGAGATAGTTACTCGGGTGTTAGAATTATTATTCTGCCTTTCCTTTCTTTCCCTTTGAAATAATACATTGTTCACTTTCACTGAATAACTATTATTAATTTTGGTTAACAAAAATTTCAAAGATCAAATATTTTCATAACTACTTTAGCATTTCAGTTCACTTCTTTGCCTGTCAATCAAGTTAATCCTGACTTGAAAATTACTAGTATAAATAATTTTATTTCTTCTTTAGGCTAGTTAAAATCTTGAGAGACCAAGTCCAATCTCCCTGTTAAATAATATGAGTTAATTCTAATGATTAAACATTGATAGGATAAAAGCTGTGCATCCAAGTTTTCTAACAAATCCATATGAAAAAACCCACAAACATTGTATCTTTAAACATGATTGTAAAAAACTTTGACTTTCACTAAACTTTTAAATACCAACATAAAGCAACCCAATTTCCTATTAAAATTGGATTAGCCTGTAAAGTAAAAGTCTGCAACTATTTTTCAGATATCTTTTACCACACTTCTTAAATTAGCTTGCTTTTTACCTTTTATTCCTTTAGTCTGCAATAATTTTTAAACAATGCAAGCTTTAAGACTCAAGAGAGTCTCAGGTGTTGAACTTTAATGACTTAAACAATTTTATACTACTATTTTTTTTCTTTTTGGGCCACACCTGGCAATGCACAGGGGTTACTCCTGGCTCATGCACTCAGAGATTACTCCTGGAGGTGCTCAGTAGACCAGATGGGATGCTGGGAATCAAACCCTTGTCAACTGCGTGCAAGGCAAATGCTCTACCCACTGTGCTATTGGTCTAGCCCCATCCTACTTCTTAATCCTTTTCATCCATGTAATATTTTCCCAATAGGTGAGAATTTCTCAATAGCCAGTTTAGGAACTTTTCTGTTAAATTATGGTCCAACAAGTTGAAGCAGAATGAACCAAGCCACCTGGATCTCCTATGTCCCTAGACCACACATTACTCAGCTCCCCAGAAAGAAGACAGCGCCCTTAGCCAGCTAGCTGGCCAGGTAGGAGTTTGTTTGCCAGCAGTGTGTGAGAAGGCTATCTGACTCAGAGCACAATGTTCCCTTTCAGGGAAACCAGTTAACCCCTGGCTTCCTAGAGAAAAAAGAGCCTGAGCCAAGGGGAGTCGGGATGCACGGTCACGGACACATTCATTCAGTGTAGGACAGTTAAACATTACACCCAGTGTCTGATGCAGTCCCTCCCAATGCCAAACAGACGGTCATTCTTTAACCCCCTGGTCCTGAATTGTCATCCCAACTCATGTAACGAACCCAGGGAGCACCCCCGTGGGTTTCAAGCTGATGGTAGGACCTACAAGACCCAAGAGACTCTCCAAAGTTTTTCCTCAGAGGACACTGCCAGGGAGAGTACTTGCTCAAGCCCCAAGGGATGGAAGGGACCTTTGAAGCTCAATCTTATCTTTCTCTGCTGTCCTCTGACTCTTGGAGAGTCAGTGTCCAAGAAGCCAGGTTCCTTGGTGATCTCAGAATTTTGGGGAAGGTGCCTTCCCTGTGGACTCAGGTTCTTGTCCACTTACCATGCTGGGGCTCCATGATATCTCAGAGATCTTGCAAGAGCTTCCAAATGTTGTACCTAAAGTTCATTTAATAAAGGACACGGAGTCTATGGCAGGAGATCAGGTTTATTTACATTGACTGACCAGGCTGGGGGGCCATAGTTAGGCAAAGCACCTGAAGCTATCCACCCCCATTAGGGGTTTTAAGAGCACTTATATAGCATCTGTGAAGCATGTGATTTCTTATCGAGCATGAGAGAGACAGTACAGGGAAGACATTTGAGTTACAGCATGGCATCAAGTGCAGCAAGGACATCATGAATTAAGAAGTTATAACCATAGAGTATTTACATCAAGAAAAGTTGAGCCAGATCAGTTATAGCATGTACAAGCAAGTTACAAATCAGACATCACAGTGCCTGTTAGGATAAGTGGTCCCGCCATTTGCAGGAGGAATAAGACATTTTCAACATGAACTCAGTGGATATATAGTGTCTTAGAACAGAGATCAAAATCAGGGCTGCAAGTTCTGTTGAAGATTTCTGCCAGGTTGGGTTCAACTGTTTTCCCCCCATGGATTCCAGTCAGAAGCAGTTGGTACTGGAACCCACCTGCGAGGTTATTGTAAGCTGGTGGGGGGGGGGCTCTGCATTGGGAGGCTCTGTGTTGAGGACAACATCCTAAACTATCTGGACAATTATATCGTTATCTCAGTCTGATTAATGGAAAAGGGTGAAAACTCATTGCAAACAATAGTAAAGGATGAAAAGCCTATCCCTTTTCATTAGTAAAGAAGTTGGCCTCGGTGATAAGAGCATGAAGTACTATGAAGTGGGGGGTGATGGAGAGGGGGCTATGAGAATACACTCTAATCTTGAGTTGGGTCTGGGTGTCTCTGAATTTAGCCATCCATCCATTTACCCTTCTACCCACTCATCAATCCATCTATCCACCCATCCATTCATCCCCCCATAACCCACCCACCCACCAATCCACAAATTCATTCATCCACACATCCACCCACCCACTCATCCCTCCATCCATCCTTCCCTCCCTCCCTCCATCCACTCAAAAAGTGTTTATAGAGAGACTATGTGATAAGTTTCATTTTAGTGCAGTGGACAAAGCAATTTTCTATCCTTATGGAGTTTATTGTCTAAGAAGGAGAAAGAGATAATAGACATGAGAAGGAAAATGTACATAAGCACCAAGAAGGAAAAGGAACATAGCAAAGTCAACAGAGTTGAGAACACACAGGGTGAGGTCAAGAGGAGAGGTTAAACAATGTAAATCCAGTGGATGCCTGATGAGACATTAAGGAAAGATTCACAGGACTGGGGAGAAAAACTAATGGTTCGTGCACATATCTTTCATGCAGGAGGCTGAGTTTAAGTGCCAGCACTATATGGTTCCCTGTGAACATCAGGAGTAACCCTGAGCACAGAGCCAGGAGCAGCCCCTGAGCACTGCCAGGTATGGCTCCAAAAACAAAAAGAGAAAAGGGAAAGATTCACAAAGTGAGAAAACTAGCCAGAAAATTGGGTAGAGCAACTGAGCCATCAGGGGCAGATGGTACTAAGACCGTGCCTGGGCATTCCTGAAGCCTCAAAGAAGAAAAAGGAAGTATTACAGAGGAAGCAAAGGGGCTAGGAAACGGGAGAATAGAGCACAGGACAGAGATGTGCACATAGTCCATAGGACTTCAAAGGCTTAAGTGAGGTGGGATCACCGTGGGGTTTCATGTGAAGAATGACATGTGGAGTCTCACTAAGGAAATCCAGCTGCTGGTTATGGTAATGGGAGGTCACCAGTTCAGAGGTTCTGACTGTTATCTGGACCAGAGATGGAGGTGACCTGAACCAGGTAAGAAGAGACTAGACTTGTAATAAAATTGCACCTCAAGATCTATTGATCAATTTATTGTGGGTGGAGAAAAATACAGGAGTCAGTGCTGACTTCCAAGAACCGGAGGGATGAAATTGTGGCTTAGTGACATGCGAAGGTTACAATTTACATATCCTTGAAAGGTCAACAGTAGATGACAGAATGTGGGAATGAAGGATAGATCCAGTACCATGCTTTAGTATGGCACGGGTAGTGGACTAAACCGGTTTCAGCCCCCTGTTGCCATGCTCCTGCCATGATATTCTGGACACAGTAAGATGCAGAGGAAAGGGTGTTCCTTCTGATTGTAGCCCATGAGGAGCCCATGACTTCCTGTGAGAGCTGTACCAAATTCCTGATCACTAAAAACTGAGGAGATACATGTGCAGGATATTAAGAAACATAATGGTAGAATAATAAATACCCAAAGGCAATGAAAACAAATAATGTGAGAATTGGCATTCAGTAGGAACCATGCCACGTAAAGGGGCTGAGGAATAGGACAGAGAGGGGGCAATGTCTATGGTGGAGGGAAGTGTTCAACTGGGAGAAGGAGGAATGTTAAGAGATGGTAAAGTGTTATGCACGAAGCCCCATCAGCAACAGTACTGTAAATCACACAGCAGAAAAGTATTTTTAAAATGTGCCTCTTGTAAGAGCAGAGTGGGAAGCAAATGGGTTGGGGGTGGCACTGGAGGTGGAGAGAAGTGGACACAGTGACAGAATTCATGCTTAAAAATTGTATGCCTGAAACCCAATCATGAATAACTTTGTAATTTCATGGTGTCTAAATTTAAAAAAATGGGGAGATAGTATCCCTTGCTTTTGACAAAGGAAATGACATAAATGGGCAAGGATGTGAGATGACAAAGCCAAATTGAAGCTCAGGAACATCAGAGCCTTGTCTATTCTGTGCCAACTAATAGGCAACTCTATTTGGAAATTACTAATGACCAGCAAAGATAAACAAAGAAACTTGCTCCAAGAAACAGTCTCTCACAATAGAAAAATGAATATAAACAAAACTCAAAGAACTTACTTCATAAGAGATATGGCTTAAGATCTGGAAGAAAAGCAGTGATGCTTGCTGGATTACCAAACACAAGACAAAACAAAAAACTCAAAGAACTCAGGGCCCAGAGAACAGTCATTGATAAGGATTAGAAAAAGAGTTGAAATATAAGCTAGTGTCTCTTAAGAAAGACAAGGAGAAAATGAACAAAAACATTACAGAGATAAATGCTATAAAACCAGTAAGTATGAGAATAAAGGGATAAACATCCCACTAGGGCCACAGAGAAATCACGGTGAGGTAGTCACTCAAATAGAAGTGGGAATGGATAAAGTTGCTAAAAGGAAGAAAGACCTTCAGTACCTGTCCTGAACTACCCAGGAGCATGGTGCAACTTGCAGTAGGCACGGGCTGGCAGGCTGAGTGGCAGCTGGTGCATGCAGAGGGTATCCTTGCGGTTACACTACAGGCCAGGCTGAAGGGCAGTGATAACATGGTAGGGGGGCGGGGGGCGGTTGAGAAGAAGTGGTGGCTAGAGATGTGAAATGTTGACCCTATTCAGGGCCCTTCTTGCAATGACCTGGTCCACAGAACTTGCTCATCAGGTAGGGGGACCTATTTAGCAGTGGATTCCAGGAAGCAAAATAAAAAAAAATATATGACCTGAAAAGGGGTTCCTTTGTTGTAAGCCTTTTTTTCAAGCCCCCAACTCGAAGGCTGAACTGCCTCAGGAGAAAAGAAACTTCAACAGGAACAAAAGATTTTGGTAGAACTGAAAGAAGACCACCAAAAGTTCCAAGTTCTATTCTCTCGACAGCAGCCTAGCAACAGACTTTTATTTACATAGAAATCCCTCTAGCCAGGCAGATCAGAAAACTTATAAACCTATATATTTACCTTCTATTGAGTTTTTATATGTCCTACATACACTTCATTTCTGTCATTTCTGATTATAGTTTTTCTCATTTCAACTCTCATATTTTCTCGTGCTTTGCTCTCTGTGTCATCATATCTTTGAGCTTTACAGCTTTCCAGGTGTCAGTAAAGTCATTCTCTGAGCATTCATAGAGCCGGCTGGTACTGGCAGAACATTCTGTTATTTTCACTCATGAGCTTGGTGGGCTTCTGCTGAACTCTTGCCAGACTGAGGCCAAATTCTTGCCCATCTTCACCCAGAGACAGAAATCATTAATAGGAGGAGTGTGAGGTGTGATGAGAGCAGCTGTCAGGAGATGTGGAGTTGGCTTGCTGTTTGGCAGAGGTCAGGTTTGGAGGCTGCTATAACCCAGCTGGAAGGAAGGGGAATCTGTTTCCCCTCCCCAGAAAGGTCTCAGGTTTGTCAGCTGGAAGGTTAACCTCACCTGGAAGGGATGGAGGAGCAAGAAAGGGGTACTTGGAGGTGAGTCTGCTGATATTCAAAGCCAGATTAACAAAAGTAGGCTGCACATTCCAATTCTGGGGTCAACTACATGCAGCCTGAGATGGGGAATTCTTGTTTTACTTTGTGGACTTTTCTCTCTCTTTCTCTCTCTCTCTCATCCACTTTCTCTATTTTTCCCTCACCTCATCACTTCTGGGTCTTTTGGCTAAGATCAAGTGTAGTATCTATTTTTCCCTCCCTCCCCCCTATCTTCCCTTTCTCCCCTCTCTACTTTCTATACAAAATTTCTTTAATTCACTATTGGTATTCTGAATAATTTTTTTTTGTGAGAGTAAGCAACGAACCTGGACACCTGGGCAAAAGCCTGGACTAAGTTTTCCTTTCCCATTCATTAGGGTTCAATTTGTTCCAGCCACTGTGGTGGCTCAAGCAGGAGAGCAGCAGCATTCTTTCTCTATTGTGACTCTACCTCCCCACTCCCTGATTCCCCACTGGCCCCCATGTTAGCAACATCATTTGGGTTTGCCTTCAGAGACTTGGTCTTCAAAGTCCTTCTCCCCTGGGATGAGGTTGCTATAGCTACAGAGACACTGGCAGAGGGAGGGATTGTGGGTCACTTGATGGTGAAACAGTGTCAGTCATTAGGAAATAAGAGCACAAGCACTTCGTGGCGTTTTCTGTTGCTCTGGAATTTTATACTGTGGTCTGCTACTTAAGTAGAGGGTGTTTCTAATGAAAACTGTGATTGCTCTTTATTACTCTCCTTGTAAGAGTATCCAATCAAAATACACTCATAATGTAGAGCTGGATGAAGTGTGTTCAAAACCATCATAGAATGTCAGACTCAGTCAGAATTAAGGATGCTTGCCATGAAGGAGGCATTTTCCAGGGATACAGACACAGTATCCTTGCCCTAGACTTATCCTGGAGAATCAAAGAAACTGACCATAGCTGCAGCTCTTAAGCAGATGCTCCCCAGATTTTGTGGACAAAATTATATTTTTTCGACATTCATTAGGGTTCAATTAGAGTAAAAATAATCTTAGGTCTCAAAGACCTAAGGAAATGAAGATTATGTGCTTGAAAATTGCTGAAAGATCTTAAAAGTTCTCGTCACAGGAAGAACGCTTTGTAGTTGTGTGTGGTGATGAATGGTAACTAGTCTTTCTGTGGGGACCATTGCTCATTGTGAGGAAGATGGAGTCTGATGGGGCAGCACTGGCAATGAGTTTTGGGAAGGAACAAAGCAAAGAGACAATATAAAGAAAAAAAATTACCCTGCTACAACCCCAAAATCCTTTGGAGATGCAGAAGTTTAGACCTGATAAGACACTGAATGATGCCAACTCAAATGGAGAAGGCCAGGCCGCTTTAGGAGAGGAGGAACTTCATTGGGAACATCGCCCTAGAGTAAGACAATGAAAGAAGACTGCCAAAACCTCGGTCCTATTTCTTTGACAACATCTGAAGAATAAACTAATCTTTGTGGGAAGTCCCAAGATAGAGAATAAGGGAAGTTTGGGAAAACTCTATAAAACCAGATTTGTAAAAGCAACAGTGTACATTCCATTTTTCTTTTTTAATCAACATTCTGAAGTCATTTAAACATTAAAAAAAATATCGTAAGCAATGTGCTTTACAAAACTAGTTTCCAGTAGGAAACACATACTATTCTTGTGCTCCTCTCTTCTCCTCTCCTCTCTTCTCCTCTCTTCTCCTCTCTTCTCTTCTCTTCTCTTCTCTTCTCTTCTCTTCTCTTCTCTTCTCTTCTCTTCTCTTCTCTTCTCTTCTCTTCTCTTCTCTTCTCTTCTCTTCTCTTCTCTTCTCTTCTCTTCTCTTCTCTTCTCTTCTCTTCTCTTCTCTTCTCTTCTCTTCTCTTCTCTTCTCTTCTCTTCTCTTCTCTTCTCTTCTCTTCTCTTCTCTTTTTTCTTTTCTTTTCCTTCCTCTTCTTTTCTTTTCTTTCCTCTTCTTTTCTTTTCTCTTCTTTCCTTTCCCTTTCTTTTCTTTCCTCTTCTTTTCTTTTCTTTTCCTTTCCCTTTCTTTCTTGGTTGGGGGGGCTGATGATATTCTTGAGTTACCCACATCCCAACCTAAGAAATGTAATTCCTGACTTTTCTGACTTTTACTTTAGTGACTTCTCTCTCTGTTAAATATGCATTTGTATATACATACATACATAAATACATGTATACACATATACATATTGTGAACATACATATGCTATATAACTGTAACACATGATTTATGGTATAGCTATACATAAGTGCTCTATGTAAATATACCATGAAGTATATACATGCTATGGGAAAAATTTTTTATCTGTTACTTGAAGTTTTAAAAATTATACATGAACTGTATTTTAAAAAATACAAGGTTGATTCTAAGAAGAAAAAGAGCACAGAAAGGGTGATGTGAGAGGACAGGGCAAGGACTAAGGAAGGGAACACATGTTGGGCAAAGTCAGCTCAGATGTTCTATCTGCTGGGCTGGAGGGTTGAACTGGAAGTTTGGAGGCTGGAGGCTGGAATATTGAAGGCTGGGAGTGGAAGGCTGGTCAGCAGAGTCCAGTCTGGGGAACTCTCCAAACTGAAGTCCATGGGCAAAGAGATTTAAATGCGAGGAGAGAAATTCTAGAGATGTGCTGTGTTTACATGGCCTTATGGTTCCATGTAAATGTGAGACACTAAGCTCCCTCCAGGGAATCCTGCTGCTTCCAGTTCTGGAAATGTGATTAGAAGGACGAGAGACCTGCCCAAGGTCAATGACCAGTCATTGTGGGGCTGCTTCCCTCTCGTCAGCTAGGGGCCAGCCATCACTCATGTGAGGGAGGCAGGAGGGACGATAAACCCTGAATATTGTGGCATAAGGGCTCAGGGCAGAGGTCTGGGCCTTTGGGGGCTGGGAACTGTCTCTGCCTAACCTGGCCCATAACCAGATTGTAACATCCTTGCCATTTCCTTCCCAGCTCCCCTCCTGCCTGGATCCTCTGGTCCATGTGGTTGTACCAGGTCCTTCCTGCCTCCCCCCCCCCCCGCCCTGCTGATACTAGTTCCTGGGGGAGGGGGTCTAGGACCTCATCTGTCCACCTGGCATGTAGGCCAAGCAGGGACCTGCCCGCTCAGGGAGGAGTGAGCCTGATGCTGGCCTTTCTCCTCTTCCAGCTTCTCTCCAGAGCACAGACCCCAGAACACTGCCCCCTCCCTCCACACCCCCTAGTCCAGGGACTCAGAGCTTCCCAGGCCTGGCCCTCCCTGCCTTATGACATGGCATGACTTGGTGGAGGTTTGCAGGGGCAGGGGCCTTAGTCCAGTCATGCAGATAAGCTGTCTCTTTGAAAAGCAGCCTAAACAGGGTTTAACATGTTTTGAACATGTCTGTGAAAGGCTGCAAGAACTAACATTTGGGACTCCATATTACCCATAGTCCCACATTCTAATGATTTAATGCTAAGCAGGCATATTGGACAGGATATCCAGGTTTATCTTTAACCCAGCTAACATGATCACTGGCATAGGTTCTGGGAAGGCGGAAGAATAAATAAAGGTACAGGACCATCAAAGGAAAAGCGACAGGCTATAGTCTAAAAAGGGGGAAAGGAAGTCAAATCTGAGTCAGCAGGTGAGGGCAGGAAGGAATGGATAAGCCAATGAAGAAAAAACATGACCCGAGGGTCCTGGGAGGGAGCCAATCCAATGCAGGAAGGTCCAAAGCAAAGCAAAGAGATAAAAGGGGACTCTTGCAGGGAGATGGGTCGCCCTCTGTTCAGGGGACCCTGGTCGACCAGTATGTGTGCTGGCGTGAATAAAGAATCTCTTTGCTCGCATTTTTGACTCTGTCTAGTTCCTCAGATCATGGACCCTAACAGTCTGAACTTGTCCATAACATGCAGTTCATAACAAATATGTCTTTGAGGGAAGATCTGGCAGAAAACAGCCTTTTCCCAAGGTACTGCCCCCTACCCCACCTCAAGCCCCCGAAATAATCTTTTTCCAGATTCTAATAATCCCCGAGTGCTGACAGATCTCAGAGCTGAGATGGTATGTGGGCACACACACTCCCTGTACTATTCTCACTATGGATCCTGTTTCTGGATGCCTGATGCATCCACCCCAGAGGAGTGTGGCAGGCCCAGTATCCATCCTTAGGGTTCTGCCAGCCCATCTCCCCTCTCCCCATCATGAGATCCCTGTGACAATTGTAGCATTCCTGTCTGGCACATGCATAGGCACAGAGCAGCTGCCGCAGGTCAGACAGGCATGGACCCCAGCCCCACCGCAGTGCAGAGACAGACACAGATTGGAAGCCAGGAGAGGAAGAAGCTTCGAGGGCCCCATCAGAGGCTGCAGGGCTCTTGGTGGGGCTAGAGCAGGACCATGTAGTTTCCTCAAGTCCTTGCTAACACTCTCATGTTGGGAGGGGCTCCCAGCTCCCTCTTGTAGTCCTGTGTCCTTTGCAAACCCTGAGCAATGGCCTGGGCAGACCATCTTCCTAACTGGTGGCCGGGTATCCTGGGACCCAGCACACCTGCTGTCCCCCTTGTCTGGAGCTATAGGACCACACACACACATCATCCTACCACAGCCTCCGACTCACTCAGGGAGACCCCCTGGTTTACAAATAACCGATGCTGGTGGAGGTCCCCAGGTGATTTATGTGAAGTAGGGAGGAGAGAGGTGGTGGCCTCTAGAAGGGAACCACTCTCTCTCCACCTCAGGAAGCAGCTGGTGACATCTAGGATGAATTGGAGTCAGCTGTAAGCTGTGTGCTCTGCAGGAAAGGAGAGTCAGAACTTGCCCAGGCCTGTTGGGTCCGACGCTTTTGCCTCTCAGAAGAGAGTTTTAGGAGACAAACAATGATATTTAACAAGTTTATCTCCAAAGGGATATAAGGAGAGGAGTTAAGTAAGATACATTCTCAAGAAAGACCACGGGTTTCTCCAGAGTTGAGGGGGAGAGACAGACAGACAGAGAGACAGACAGTGAGACAGAGAGACAGAGAGAGAGACAGACACATACACATACAATCTCTATCTCTCTTGGTTTTTGGGTCTTATGGTTTGCAATACAGATACTGAAAGGTTACCAGGTATATCTCTGTATCCACTTTCAACACTCAGTCCCTGTCCAAAATGATCATTTCTATCTATTATTGTATACTGGTCCTTTCGCCCACCACATACTCTTTTTTTTTTTTAATGAAATACCGTGAGGTACAGTTACAGACTTATAAACTTTCGTGCTTACATTTCAGTCATACAATGATCAAGTACCCATCTCTCCACCAGTGCCCATTCTCTACCACCAATGTTCCCAGTATCCCTCCCCTCCCACTCCCCCTCCCCCGTGCCTTTGTGACAGGCTTATTCTCTTGTACTCCAGGCTCAACAAGACCCAGAAACTCCTACAATCTCCGATGCCCCACCTCAGGGATCAAACCCAGACGACCCACCCTACCAGAGCCAGATAAAGACCTCACCGGCAGATTTCCACTACTTCACTACCCAGCCACTGCCACGCTCCAGGCCACTTTCCAGACACAGCATAGGACACTTAATACCCATTTTCCATAATTTTCTAACCTTATTTGATGGGCTTCAATTATGGTATGAACCATGGGAACACGTGGGATCCAAGGGTGTTTGGAGGCCGCCCTAAAAGCCTCCATCCCTCTCGGAGAGCCCGGCAAGCTACCAAGAGTACCCTGCCCACAGGGCAGAGCCTGGCAAGCTACCTGTGGTGTATTCGACATGCCAAAAGCAGTAACAACAATGGGCTTCCTTTGCCTGACACCAAAAGAACCCCCAATATGGCAGCGTTAAGAAGGATGAGCAAGGAGAGACTGATAAAATCTCAGGGACGAACTAGACTGCCAAAACAAAGAATGACTAAAATGACTGTACTTTCAACACGTACGCTGGCATCAGAAGCATTCATAGAGGACCTGATGGTACAAGTGCAGAAGATCAAGTACGACATCATTGGTCTGACCAAAATGAGAAGGCATCAATCACACTATGCCATTTTCAACACTGGAGAAGAACTCTTACTCAGAACATGAGATAACAGAGGTGTTGGTGACATTGCTATCCTTGTCAATACGAACTTGGCCATGAGCATTGATTCATTTAAATGCCTAACAACCCGAATCGGACAATTACGCTTAAATTGATGTGGCTCACTGCCGGCAGTTTCTGTCTTCGTTTTCTACACACCAACATCCAACTATGATGATGAAGAAATTGAGAAGTTCTACATGGAGGTGGAGAAGTTCTATAAATACCACACCTTCTACAAGATCATTGTTGGTGATTTTAATGCCAAGATAGGACCGAGAAGGTCGCCCAAAGAACTCCACATTGGGTCCCATGGCCTAGAATGGAACGGATAGGGTGAGAGACTGTCTGAGTTCATCATGTCAAGACCAAGACCATCCATGGTAACTCACAGTTCCAGAAGGCTGAATATAGACGTTGGACATGGGAGTCTCCCAGTGGACAGTTCCACAACAAAATTGACCACATCATATTCAATTGGACAACCATCTCCTTTGTACAAAATTCTACTTCACAGAGCAGGGAGGAAGGACTGCAAGGTTTAAGTTGAAGAAGAGAACTCCCAGAACGACCACCAACTGGGAGCTCTTTGGCACTATTGTGGCAACGTGGGAAGATGCTGTCCTTGATAACATTGATGAGGAATATGATTGACTGGTTCAGCACCTCCATGATTGCGCGAAAAATGCCGAGAATGGGAAAGCCACAAACAGACTCCTGTCTTCGGAAACTCTTGAGCTCATTCGCCAATGTGATTTGGCATGAGCCTCAGGCAACCACAAGCTAACGTCCGAGCTCACAAAGCTGTGCAGAGAAGCGATAAAGGAAGCCCTCAAAGAGAGAAGAGCAGCAGTGTTAGCCTATGCAGCAGGAACTGGGAAAAGTTTTTGCAACACTCGCCTGTCCTTTGCCAACTACAAGACCAAGATGACTGCCCTCCGACATCCTGATGGATCTATCACATTTTCCAGAAGGGCAACAGAGAGGATTATTCACAACTTCTACTCGGATCTCTTCAATAACCACCTGCCCACATACCAAATTCCGCAGGATGGATATGTCATTCCTAATGTCCCCTTCTGAAATCCGACACACCATTTCATCTGTAAAGACGTGTACAGCACCTGGTCCAGACAAAGTAAGCCCCAAACACCTGAAGAATCTGTCACCAGTACTCATCAATACACTGGCTCGACTCTTCACATGCTACCTGTCCGAATGCAAGGTTTTGTCCCAATGGAAAACCAGCAGGTCCGTTCTGTTGTACAAGAAGGGAGACATCTACAACATTGGCAACTATCATCCAATCTGCCTCTTATTCATCGTCTACAAGTTGTTCACTCGAGTCATAGAGTTATGAATAGAATAGACAGAACACTAGATGAAGGACAACCATGCGAGCAAGTCAGGTTCCGAAAAGGATTCAGCACAATCGACCATACCCATACAGTGACCAAACTCATTGACAGTGACCAAACTCATTGAAGTTTCACAAGAGTTCAAGATGCTGCTCTATCTAATGTTCGTCAATTTAAAGAAGGCCTTCTATTCTGTTGAAACTGAAGCGGTCATCGAAGCCCTAGCCAAATAGGGCGCTCAAACTCAGTACATTAAGATCATCCGAGAGCTATATTACGGATTCACCACCAGGATCTCACCATTCTACAAGGAAGTGATCACTGATGTAAAGAGAGGGGTTCAGCAGGGCGACACTATTTCACTGAAACTCTTCAGTGCCACCCTCGAGAACATCATGCGACGACTAGAACGGGAAAGAATGGGAGTGAAGATAGATGGTTGGCAATTATACCACCTCTGCTTCGCTGATGACATCGTTCTCATAAAACCAAACATTAGCCAAGCTGGCCGACTTTGACCACGAATGTGGAAAGGTCAGACTGCAGCTGAATCTCAGCAAAACGATGTTTATGAAAAACGAACTAGTTTCTGACGTTCCATTTGCTCTCAATGGAATGAACATCTCTGAATGCAGCAGCTATGTGTACCTGGGTCGAGAACTCAACATGAGGAACAACTTGGTGCCAGAACTGCACAGGAGGAAGAGAGCAGTGTGGAATGCCTTCAAGAGCGTTGAAGAAGTGGTTAAGAGGATGAAGGACCTCCGACTTTGGGCACATCTTTTTGATTCCACCATTATTCTGCACTAACATACGCCTCAGAGACTTGGGCCCTACGAAAACAGGATGAGAACTCTATTTGGGTATCCCAAGGAGGAATTGAAAGAGCCATGCTAGGAGTATCATGTTTCACTCAAGTGAGAGAAGGAATCCGAAATTTCGACCTCCGTCAATGGTCAAGAATCAGGGACGCTGTCTTGTTTGCCAAGGCATCAAAAATCAGATGGGCCGGACACGTAATGCGATTCAGAGATGACCTTGGGACAAGAGCTGTTACTGACTGGATTCCATGGGACATCAAAAGACTGCGTGGCCACCCACCAATGAGATTGTCAGACTTCTTCATCAAAACTCTGAATGAATGATTTGAGGCTCTTCTTGTCCCTGGAGCGAGCAGATATCATTGGGCTACACTAACACACGACAGGGACAAATGGAGACGTTACTGGTGCCTGCTGGAGCAAATCGAAGATCAACGGGATGACAAGTAGATCAACGGGATGACAAGTGATACAAGTGAAACTCCTTTAGGGTGTTGTGTTTTTCAATACAGGTATTAAGTGGCCATTATGTTCAGCCTATAGTCTACTTTTAGCATGCATCTCCCATCTCGAGCAGGCTCTCCAAGCACCCTTTACTTGGTGATTCCTTCTCTATCTGAGCTGCCTTTCCCCCAGCATGTGAGGCTGGTTTCCAAACCATGGAGCGATCCTCCTGGGCCTTATCTCTACTATCCTTGGGTGTTCAGTCTCCCATTCTGTTACGTTTTATTCCACAAATAAGTGCAGTTCTTCTATGTTTGTCCCTCTCTCTCTGACTCATTTCACTTAGCATGATACTCTCCATGTTGATCCACTTATATGCAAATTTCATGACTTCATCTTTTCTAACAGCTGCATTGCATTCCATTGTGTAGATGTACCAAAGTTTCTTTAACCAGTCATCTGTTCTCAGGCATTTGTTTTTTTCCAGATCCTGGCTATAAACAGTGCTTCAATGAACATACAAGTGCAGATGTCATTCCTACTATACTGTTTTGCATCTCTGAGATATATTCCTAGAAGTGGTATTGCTGGGTCAAATGAGAGCTCAATTTCTAATTTTTTTGAGAAACATCCATACTGTTTTCCAAAAGGGCTGAACCAGTCGGCATTCCCACCAGCAGTGAAGGAGCACCACACACTCTAGTGGTAAGCTTCCAACCATTGACCAGTCTTTCTGTCCAGCCTTATTTCTTAATTTTTTATGTAGGACCCACTTCTGGCAGTGCTCAGTGGCCACATGGTACCAGGACATGATTTGGGACCTGTTTGAAGCAAGTACTAGAACATGTGTCCTTAGTACTTGCTCTCTCTCCCTGACACATAGAAGAAAACATTTTGTTTGTTTGTTTGGGGGCCGTGCCAGGTGGTGCTGGGGACTTACTCCTGGTTCTGTGCTCAGGGATGACTCCCACAAGGCAAACATCCTGCCTGCTGTACTAATATTCTATCATAGCAAACAGCCTCTATGTATGGAACAAAACAGTTCAATCATGTGACTTGATTCGTGGTGGTCTCCACACCATTGCTGCCGTGGGGAATGAGCCCGAATATTCCTGCGGAATGCAGCTTCTGTCCATCTATGTAACTGTTGGACCCTGGCAGTGTTGGCTGAGCCTAGTCTTCCCCATGGATGCACTCCCCGGGGCACCAGCCGCCAGGGTCTGACTGAGCAGTCTCTGGGCACCACTCTCCAGAGTCAGAGAGTGCGTGCGTGTTGTCCTTGCCCGGTGCCCACTCTTCAAGACGCAGAGACGCAGCAGCAGCAGCAGCAGCGGGAGCAGCCTCAGGAGCGCAGGCAGGCCAGCATTGGGTGAAGCTGCTTGCACCAGGCCCCTCTGTAAAGCACAGGCCAGGCCCAGCGCTCTGCAGGCGTCCCTGAGCTTGATGGCCCCAGGGACTGTGGGGAGAGTCGTTTCTAATCCCTCTGACACCACATCTTTTTTCACACTCCTGATGCCCCAGTTCAGTCCTCAGGGAAGCAGGTAGAGGGAGTTTTCTGGAAGCAGAGGAGCTGATTTGCTCCAGGAAGTAACAGAGCCCTTGCTGGACACTGCTCTTACCCCACAAGGGAGGGAAAGGCGACAGCAGGACTGTCATTCCTGTTATCACTGACCCCACACCAGAGGGAGGAGATGGAGGCCCAGAGAGGTTGAGTGATTTGTCCTAGGTCACAATGTGAGATGGGAGATCAGGCAAAGAGGCCAGCATTCTGCCACTAAGGATTCTCCCACCTCTCCTGCCCTGAGAGTATGGGGAAGGAAGAGGTTGGTGTAGGCTGGAGGCATCCAGGAGGCTTCCTGGAGGAGGGGACCCCAAGCTGAGCTCTAAAGCAGAAACTGGGGGAGGAGAGCACGCAGGGAGGGAGTAGCAGCCCAAGTTTGCTGCTCCCAGACCTCCAGGTCTCTGGGTGTGGATCTCCTGGAGGAGGTTCCGGTGGACTCCCTGGAGCAGCTGCCTGGGAGCCTCCCCCAGCACAGGGCTGACAGCAACTCATGGGTGTGGGCAGGACAGCAGGAGCTCCTGCCCCTGCATCCAGGTGACCTGGTGGCAGTGTGGATGGCTGTGATCTGTCTACCTGCCGTGTGGCACAAAGGTCCCATCTGGGTTCTGATGAGACCAGGAAGCCCAAGTCCATCAGCCAATCAGCCCCAACCACCCAGACCCTCAAAATGTCTCGTCATCACGGTAACGGCCACCAGAGCCCGTGACACTGTAGTTTCCATGAGAGCAACATCTGCAGAAGCAGGACCCCAACCAGGCACAAGGGTCCCTGCCCCTCCTGTTCTGCCTCAGAACCACCCTCTGAGGGGCTCCAGAGGCAAACCCCACCCTGTGGCATGAAACTGAGCCCCACCCACCTGGGCTCTGCTGCCCTGGGGTTCCTGGTGCCAAAAAGCCAAGAACCCAGACTAGGTGGGAGACAGATGCCAGTGAGGCTGGGGACACAGCATCCTCTCCGTGGGTCAGACTCAGGCCAGATGTGCAGATGCAAGCCAGCTGTGTAGACGTGAATGTGCTGTGCAGACATGAACCTGCTGTGCAGATACAAACCAGCTGTGTAGACGTGAACATGCTGTGCAGACACGAGCCAGCTGTGTAGACACAGGCCAGCTGTGTAGACATGGGCCAGCTGTGTAGACAGGGGCCATCTGTGTAGCATGGGCCAGCTGTGTAGACATGAACCTGCTGTGCAAACATGGGCCAGCTGTGTAGATAGGAGCCAGCTGTGTAGACATGGGCCAGCTGTGAGGCATGAACCTGCTGTGCAGACATGGGCCGGCTGTGCAGATGCAGTCCCTCTGACAGACAAGATACAGCTGTGCAGACAGAGTTCAGTTGACAGACTCGGGTGAGCTCTGCACACATGAACTGGCGGTATAGACACCGCCCAGCTGTCCTGACAATGGGTGCCTAGGCAGACTCGGGGAAGCCCTGCAGATGTGGCCAGCTGTGCAGGCACAAATCAGCTGTGCACTCTGGCGATTGTGCAGGCTTGGGCTGAGACTGAGCTGGTGCATCTGTGGAAACTCACGTCCCTTCCCTCTGGCCCACCTTCTACTCATCCTCCCACAGGACTTACAGAATGGACAGCAGCTCCTCAGGGCCCTGCCCTCGAATAATGGGCCGGGGGGGGGGGGCGGGGAGCAGTGTGGAATCTGAGAAGGGCTGGGAGTGGGGGTGCTGGGGTCTGGGCAGCCTCTCCAGGGCCCAGGGCCAGGGCCGGGGGCAGGTCAGGGCCTTCCCTCATACAGGAGTTGTGGACATCTCTCCATGGGGCCACATGTGCACAGGGCCTGTGGCCGGGGGACTGTGGAGACCTCCCAGCCTCTGTGGCTGAGAGGAAGGAGAGGGGGAGCCTGAGACGGGGTCCAGGCCAGGCCGGGGAGGCCTCCAGCTGCACACTGAGGACTGGGGATCCAGACTGCGAAGGTTTCTGAATGTTGGTTCAGCCACAGCCCCAATGTTGGTTCTGAAGCCAGCCCCGCCCCCTGCACCCCTCTGCTCCTCCCAGAATTCGAGAGGGATGCCTCATCCCCTCTCACTGCCCCTCAGACTGGAAGCTCCGGGAGGGGCTCAGGGTCCATGCGCTTGTCCTGCTGCTATTTTCTGGGTCCAGGGCTAGTGCAGCACCACGGGCAAGGCGGGAAGCAGGCACAGGGAGGGAGGGAGGCGGAGGAGGCGGGGGAGGACTCGCTTCGTAGGCCTAGAGTGAGGACGGGAGGTAGAGGAGAAAATTGGAAATTAATAGGTTGTGAGCCGTGAGGGGCGCAGAAAAGATGGAAGATTTAAAGCGGTCACACCATGACCTGTAACATTTTGCTTAATCAAGTACAAATTGCTGTGGCCTCGGGTAGATGCGCAAACGGGTCGGGGTTTGCATGTCCCGAGAGCTTTCTGCAGCGAGGGGCTTGTTGTGGTGGCCGCGGGCTCCATCTGAGATGCCAGGCAGCAGGAGAGCTTGTGCCAGCCTGGGCACAGGATAGTCATGGACCAACAAGGCCGACAAGGTCTGGCCCAGGAGGCAGGGGGTGGGGGGTGGAGGTGGGGGGTAGGCGGAGAGATTCCAGCACATCTCCTCTCAGTCCTGCTAGAGGCAGTGCCCTCCTGAGACCGCCCCCCTCAGACATTCTCTTCTCCCTCCTCCACCCACTGGCCAGGGCAGAGCTGCTTCCAGGGTTCCCCAGCACCTCCTACCCAAGCCTGTTCCGAAGTCCCCTCTGTGCCCTCAGGGAGGCCCCTGAGGGTGTCCTGACAGCCATGGTCCCTCCGTGCTGATGAGCTTCTGGTTCCACCGAATGGGGACATCTCACATCTCATTCCTCCAACAAGTAGGTGCTGAGTGCTGGCCTAGGTACAGGTACGGGGTGTGGGGACATGTGGGGCTGCTCTGAGGGCCACCACCCCCTGCCACGTGTGTGAATGCCCCTTTCTGGCTCAGGAGGCAAGATGGTGGGCACAGGGCAGGTGGTGCCAATCAAAACGTTCGAGTTGGCAGAGGCTGAGCCCCTCCTCCCAAGATCCTGAGGGACGCCCCTCCCACGGAGCCCTGGATCTGTCGGTTTAAGTGCCTGGTCCAGGGCCTCTGTTGCTGATTCAGAGGGCCTGGCTCAGATCCTGTTCCCTACTCCTCCTTGGACCCCATACTGCATTCCAGCCACAGGACCCTTCTGAGGTTCTCTGTCACCGATACCCCCAGCCCCTCTACAGGAATGTGGTTCTCAGCCTCTTCTCCCCCCAGCCCTGACCTGGGCCCCCTCTGTGGGGATCTGGCCCGTTCCTCCACCACTCTAAGAACACAATCCCCTTCCCTGGCCCTGGGTGGTGTGGAGGGAACCACCTCTCTGTGACAGCCTGTACACACTTGTGACCTCGGGGCCCTGGGCCAGCAGCCCCTACAAACTCCCAGATTCTCTGCAAACTAAGTGCTCTTGTGCCTGCAGTTTGGGGGTGCTCCCTGCAGCAGCAAACTGGAAGAAGGGGGGGAATGCTGACTTGGGGAAGACTTTTCTGCAGTGTCCCTCTCGCCACTCTCCCGGGGGGAGCTGCCACGGCGCCCAGCACAGGTGGTGCTGCGCGGGTTTGCCGGGTGCGGAATCGAGGGGGGCTGCTGCTTCCTGCCTGGGGAGTAGAGGGAGCGGGAGGAGGTGGGAGTCGCCTTCTCTCGCAGAGACACTTCAGGAAGATAAAGGAACTTGACTTATCAGCTGCATTCCTGACGTTGGCGGCAGGAGATGTATTTTTAACAATTCCGCCTTGCAGATTCTCACAATTTATCTCAATAAACGCTAGGGCGACTCTTTTCTTTCCCCTTTCCCCTGCCATCAAACGCTCGGGGAGCAGCATAGTGAGAAGATGAAGGGTTGACACGCAGGAAAAACTCATATTTAGACGTTTCGATAAAGTTCCATCAGCCACGCTCCATGCAGAGCTGAGCAGGCAGGGCTGGAAGTTGCAGCCCAGGAAGGGGAGGGCGGGGCCGAGGCTGGGACGCTGTGCCCTGGGGCAGGTCCGGACTCCCGAGTTCCCACTGGAGAGTCCCACTCCTATCCCTGGCCGTGCCAGCCCCTTCTGCACCCCATGGGCCCCTTGTGGACATGCCCACCCTCAGCTGCCACTTCCCCCTGCTTTGCTGTCCCTCTGTGTCTGGGAATCCCTGTCCACATGCCCAAGCCAGGCTCTGCCTGTTCTCTAGCTACCTCCCTCCAGAGCACCCCCAGGCCTAAAGGGGAGCCACAGGAAGAGGTGTCAGGGTCATTGGCATCACAGGCTGGGGCCCCCCATGCCCCCATGGCTGGTGATAGTGCTGAACAGGAAGACGAAGGAGCCAGGTTGAAGCCCACACTTGGACTCACCCGTAAGTGAGAGGATGGGCCTGGCTCAAGGGGGCCGGGCAGTGGGGAGCAGCATTCCTGCCTGGTAGGTGGAGAAAGGGGGCTTCAGTAGGCGGCAGGAGGGGTTCCAGCCTCACGTCACACTCAGGTGGCGAGGGACAGGAATGGGACTGGGACCCCAACGACTATACCTGGGCCTAGTGGGAGACACGAGGGCTGGGAATGTGGCACGCCCCTGATGGGGTGGGCGTGAACCTACCACTTCCCCTTGCTCACTGCGGGGGCGGGGGGGGGCTCACTTTCAACTCCCCCTTGCCCCTCCCCCTTCCCTACGCCTCCTATTCTGACTACACAGTGAATCGTGACTCAGCTCACAGGCCTCAATCACCTCCAGCCTCTCCCCAAACACAGAGCCTGGTGGGGACGGTGGTCATTTCCCACACTCGGAAGGCCCACAGTCCAGGCGCTTCTGGTGAGGGCCCCGGTGGTGACTTGGAGTCCGGCTTCTGCCTGCTCGCAGGCCTCCTGCCACCTGACTGGAACGCTGATCTGCCTTTCCGAACAGTCCAGGATCCCAGAGTGGACACCCGCCCTCCTGTCTCCACTGGCCTCTGTATTCCCTTGCAGGGCCTGTCTCCTAGCACCCGAGCTGTTTGGGGTGAGGGCTCACCTCTGCATGGGGAGGGTCCATGAATACTCACTTCACATCACCCCCTTACCTCATATTCCCAAGTCCCCAATAGTTTCAAAGCCGAAAGTCTTCTTCCAAACTGTAGAACAAAGTGTGTTTGAGGTGGTATAAAGTCTCATGTACCGGGGTTTTTGGTGAATGCAGTGGTACATACACACAATGGGATACTACTCAGCCATAATAAAAGATGGAGTCATGCGATTTACTGCTACCTGGATGTATCTGGAGGGTATAGAGCGGAGTGAAATTAGTCAGAGGGAGAGACACAGAATGATCTCTCTCATATGTAGGGTGTAAAGAAACAAAGTAGGGGAGTAGCGAATATCCAAAGGCAGCAGAAACAATGAGCAAGAGGTCGGTAGATTACAATAGGCAGGATTGCCATGAAGGACGGGGACACGGGTCAGGGAAGGGAACAGTATGACACTGGTGGGCAGAAGGGTCACTATGGGGGAGACGAAAAGCTGAAAGTAAGTATAAAGTACCAAAGTCCTGCCATAAAGGCAGGCTGGGGGGTGGGGGGAAGCTGAGAATATTAGTGGAAGGAATTGGTACTGGGACATTGTCCACCTGAAACTAAATCAGACGAGACCGGGCGCATTCAGGGTGGTATGGCCGTAGGCTGGAGCGATAGCACAGCGGTTGGGCATTCACCTTTCATGAGGCTGACCGAGTTCGAGTCCTCCGCCCCTCTCGGAGAGCCCGGCAAGCTACCGAGAGTATCAAGCCCGCGTGGCAGAGCCTGGCAAGCTACCCATGTGTATTGGATATGCCAAAAACAGTAACAATAAGTTTCTCAATGAGAGATGTTACTGGTCTCAATGAGAGACGTTCATCAACAAATCGATGAAACTAAATCATGAGTAACTTTGTAGCCCTATAATTTGCAGTGATTTTTTTTTTAAATGAGAAAAATACAAGGATGCAGGTTCGGTGAATGAGAGTGATTATGGTACAGGGTCATGGTGGAGAATGAAAGAAAGAGGCTGGGGGCGGGGAGGAGATTGAGCCTCTGATGCTCCAAGAGCAGGAAGCCCCCCTGAGCCCCAGCAAGGGGATGGTACAGTCCCTGTACCTCCTTTCCCTTCTCTTTGCTGCTCCACCTTGGAGTTCAGGAAGTGTTTCTGCAGGGGAGGTAAGAGGCAGCCTGCCTTCGGGGGGGGGTGCCCAGAACAAGCAGACACTGTGTTCTGGGCCCTGGAGTCCAAAGCTGTCCAGCCAGGGGAGACGTCCCCACAGCTAAGCTGCTGTGGCCTCTGAGGCTGCGACAGACCCCAGTGGCCATTGCTGCCCAGTGCTTTATGGAGCGGGATGGGGCACTAATCCACACTTCCTGTAGGCTGAGTGCGGGCTTTGCATGCAGGAGGCCTGGGTTCAGTCCCCGGTCCCACATAGGCCCCAAAGCACCCTTCAACCCAACCTCTGAGCACTCCTTGGTGGGTTCATGACCACACTGACCATAATAGTGAGCAGCTGTCTCCATACAGAGGTGGGATCTATTCTTTCCCTCATCTGCAATATAAAGCAGCTCATCTCTTGCTTTTGAGTTTTGTTCTGTTTGGGGGGCACAACCAGTGGTGCTCAGGGGCTACTCTGGGCACAGTGCTCAAGGTCGGGCCTGGTGGTGCTTGGGGAACTGTGCAGGACCGGGGATTGAACCCAGGCCTCCTGCATGCAAAGCACGCACTCAGCTGACAGAGCCATCTCCCGGCCCCTTACATTTTGCCTTGATCAATAATGCAGTAAAACTGACTTTGTGCAGGGATGGGAAGGAGACGAGAAGCCTGGGAATAAAGTCTGGAGAAAATGCTCAGCAAACTGTTGGGGGTGCGGGGGGACGCAGAGGCCTCTGCTGTTGCAGGTTGAAAAGACACTGGCCATGTTTCACAGCCCCAGAACCCCCAGCAGACACAGAAGACGGCAAATGGGCCTCGGACGAAGCAGACAAAGTGATTTCCAGGCAGCGCCACCAAAGCCTGTGCTGGTTTATCGCGAGAAAGCAGGGAGACAGCGGGAGCTGCAGGGGTTGATCCACTTGCAAGAGAGTTAGGAAGCCCGAGCTTTGCCAAGCTGCCTTAGAAAATAAACTGGTTTTCCGCCTCAATCTCCCTCTGTACATTTTTTATTCTGTGTAAAAACTATTTTGTTAAAAAAAAAAAAACAACCACCACCACTAACAACCAGGCTGCTGGAGATAAATCCAGGGAAGGCTGGGAGGTGTATGAGGTACAAAGGTGAAAGGCAGCAAGTTACAGACCTGCTCAGCTCCAGAGAGGGTCTCAGCTGTGCAGGTGAGACCAACTGCAGCGCCGGGTCCTGAACTCACACCGCCTGGAGCTCTGCTCAGTGGAGAGGAGGGACCCAAGGCACAGGGAGTCGGCAGGGACGCCGAGCATGTTGGACCCACAAAGGGGCCTCCAACGTGGACTGAAAGGGCTGAGTCTCTGTGGCTTAAAGGCACCAGGATGTGCCCTGCTGACCCAGAGCTGACAGGCTTGCAGCTCTGCCTTAGTCATAGGGATGCTTGGCCCTGGGTGCGGCTGGCGTGGGGACAAGAATTCCCACTGGGACAGAGCAGGCAAGGCTGCCTGGAGAAGCCAGTTTGGGTAAGGAGGAGAAATAAGGTTGAGACCTCACACTGGGCTCGTCAGCTCTGTAGAGATCAGAAAGAGGATCCAGGATCCAGCCAGGGCACTGTTGGCTGTTGGAGTTCACCTGTCAACCACCCACGTTGGAGAAACCTGTCTTTTACCGTGAAAATATGCCATTCATGGGACTGGAGCAGTAGCACAACGGGGAGGCCATTTGCCCTGCACACAGCCGACCAGGGGTTCAGTCCCCAGCATCCTATATGGTCCACTGAGCACTGCCAGGAGTGATTCCTGAGAGCAGAGCCAGGAGTAACCGCTGAACATCTCCAATTTTGGGCCCCAAATCCAAGTTAAATAATTAAATATAACGAGAATGTGCCATTCTTATTTTTGGCCGATTTTTTTCTCCCTATAATGGAAGGACCATGAGAAGGTCTTAGTTGCGTTTGAACTTTCTTTGCCACCTTTCGTGGGTGTTTCTACATACAGGACTCTGAGCATTTGATCCATGAATGGGTTTCATGTATAACAACCCTCACACTGATGTGAGCAGACCATACACCTTTGTTCTCGGAGCAGTGATAGTCTCTGCCAGACCTCCTGCTGCCCTGGTGTGTGTGTGGGAACTATGTTTTTCCATCTTCTGCTGTTGTCTGAAGATTCTCTGCACCTCATCTTGGAGCTCACTGATTCTGTCCTCAGCAGCCGTTACTCTGTGAGTTTTACATTTCACCTACCAAGTTTTTCAGGTCTACCATTTCTGTTTGTATTTTCGTTCGTATTTACCTCCTTTCTGCTCTCATATCCTCTTGTATTTTATTGGCAGTGCATTCCGTTATTTCTGAGGTTATATAGTTCATTATTACTGTTTGGTTCATCTGGGCAAGTGACTTCACTCACTAATTCTGGTGAGTTTCCACATTGTTTTGCCATTGTGACCTTTGTGGTTTGGAGTTGTTTCCTGTGTGTTGTTGTATGTTTAGGACCCTGCGGTTGGGGCGTCTTTGTGTGTTACTGTGAGTTACGAAGAGGTAAAGAAACGCGTAGCCTGGGTTCACTGGTACCTCTAATATAACATGTAGATGCAGGAACTTCTTGGGGTTAGAGATTTTAAAGGGACGCTGTGAGGGGTAGTTTCAGGGGCAAAAAGCTGAGGGGAGGCCGGATTTCAGGCTGGGGGATGGTGAAGAACCCGCTATAGTCCACACCGCTGAGTTTGAGAAATTAGATGGGCCGCATGTGGGAACTGTCGTAGTTAGCTGTGAGGCTTGGGAGCCTGTCATCTCACTGCTCGGCCACAGGATTGGCCCCATGTGAATGTGTTTGCTCTACTCCACTCTCCTCGGGGAGTAAACCATCCTGTAGTGTGCGAGGTCGGGGCCCTGCTCCCCTTTCCTCTCCAGCTGAGTAGTGTGAGGCGGGATGGCTATGGACCCCCCCTTGGCAGCTGTTGAGCCACACCTGGAGCCCCGTGGTTTGTGGGTTTGCCCCCCCCCGACCCAGTTCCCAGAGTCCACACTGTGTTGATGCTGCTTCTTCTCAGATGACTGCAATGCCAGGCAGGGGTGGAAACCTGATAAAGGAGAGGTGGTGAGACCCCAAAGTGGCTCCCTGGAGACTCCCAACCTCTAGGACCCGATGGCAGAGACTCAGAGAGGGGACAGGGAAGCAGTTCTGGACAGAAAACCTTCCCCCTGAGGGGTGATAGATGCTGGGTGCTTAGGGACAGGAGCCCGCTGCCTCCTTGGCTCCTGAATGTTCATTCAAATAAATCATGTCTGCACTTGAGAAAGGAAGCGCTCTCATCATTGCAGAGTTTTAGGGTGCCCTAAGGAGGAAGCCAGAGAGCGATTTCATAGCTCCATCCTGGGTTAAACACAGCCTTTAGGTTGATGTACTTCTGACAAGCAAGCTACCCTCAACCGAGGAGAAATTCACATTCGCCGTGAGTTAGGACAAGATGGAACATTGTTCTCTTGGGGAATGTTCCAATATCAATGCTAATCAAAGACTGCATCTATACATTGGGGATCTGAGATAGGATGGATGCTAGTTTGCACAGCTCACTCTTTGAGAAGAGTAGTGGACACTCTGAGGCTGTGCTAAGAGGGTGCCGGGCCAGGGACCCAGCAGTAAACGGTCGGGCCCAATTACCAGCATGGCTTCAAGCAAGGGGATTGTCAAGGGGTATGACAGCAGCCTCAGGCTGTCATTCTCCATGAATGCATTGCTTTTTCCAGGAAGAAAACCTCCTTGAAGAATTCATCTCTACCAATATATATATTTTTAATTCCACATGGACCCCTTTGGCCTCTCCAAGTAGCACCCCATGATCTCAAGTTCCTAGCTAGCACCTCGACACAATCAGAGATTTTTTGGAGTTGTTTGAAGGGCCAGGGTTGCCACATGCTCTTCTGCATATGGGATCCCAGGTGTGATCCCTGAACTACCTGGTACTCCGAGCACCTAAGGGAAACCTCACCCACCTCACCTGCCCTGCCATAAGAAAAAGACTATTTTCATTCTTTTGTTCGGGGAGTTTGGGTATCACACTGGGCAGTGTGCAAGGACTCTGCTTGCCCCCCTGAACATCAGCAGGGGGCCCCAGGAGTACCCCCTGGTGATGTTCAGGAGATCTCATGGGGTGCTGGAACTGGATCCAGGATCAAGGCTGCTGTGGCCTTGTGCAAGGCAAATGCCTCACCTCCAGCCCAAGACTATTATTAAAGGAACATTCAGGAATGAATTCTTCCATGAAAACTCAGGGCGGTGGGAGCCGGGAGGAGGAATTCCTCTTCCCACTATTTATGGTGCCAGCCTCGACTTCCCAAGTGTCTGCTCAGGTCTCCAGTGGTGGGTGTGTATATTCTCATGGGGGCTGGGCAGTGTCATCAGTCTTAGAGCGCACTGGTCCCTGCGTGTGTCCCTCAAAAGAGTGGCCCCCTTTCAGTGCGACCATCATCATCATGTCCTGGGGACTGGCTGTGTAGACACATCTCCATGTCATTCCACCCACTCATTCCTATTCTCATGGGGCCAAGCTTAGGCAGTCTGGGGAGCCAATCTGGTGGCCATGGCAGCTTGAGGGGCTGGTGGGCTGCAGCCAATAGGCTGTGAGGGAGGGGCCATGATGTAGTCATGGTCCCAGGAGTGTTAGATGGACTCTGAACCTGAGGCTACAAGGCCTGAGCTTCCTTTCTCGACTTCTCCCTCCCAGTCTTGCTCTGCCGAGCCACAGAGCCTTGTTCTCACTCACGCTCACTGTGCTCCGAGGGCTTCTGGGCGGGTCCTGAGTGAGGTTGGAGACAGCTCAGCTTTGACATTGGACACTCAGGCAACCTCTCTGCAGCTCACTTTCCTCATCTGTATGGAGGGGCTGAGCAGGGGGCCAAGAAACGAAGCATGTGCACAACCAATGGTGGGACAAGGAGGCCCCTTCTCCCCCGCCTCTCCCTCCTCACTCGTCCCCTCCCTTCTCCCCTCCTCTCCATCCCTCTTCCCCTTTCTCCTACTCCCATTCCTCCTCCTTCTCATACAATTCTCCTCCTCTTGCCCCTCCTCCCCCTTCTCCTCATCCTTCTTCTCTGTCTTCCCCTTCTCCTTCTTCCCTCCTTTTATCCCCTTGCTCCCCTTCTCCTCTCCCCTTCTCTGCTTCACTCCCGTTTCTCCCTCTCATTCCCCCCTTCTCCCCCACTGACTTGATCTTCTCCCTCTTCTCCCCATTTCTTCTCACTGCTTTTCCTTCCCCTCCTCCCTGCGTCTTCCACTTTGCTCACTCAGCACATACTGAATATTATGTAATGGGAATCATGCAATTTATTCAGCAATTCAGGTTTTCTTTTTTAACTTACCATACCTCATCAGCACTTTCCCACATCATGGAGAATTCCTCAAAAGCATGATGCTAATGGCTTTATAATTTAGTCTCATTTAGAGGTGCTGTCATTATTCTTCTATCCTACATTGTCAGGCCTGGAGAATAACAGGCCCCTCAGTCCAGGGCAGGGTGCAGGTTCTGGGCTCCTGGGGGCTGTGCCCTTAAGACAGGGTCCAGGGAGGGGCCGGACTCCCACAACCATCTGCTTATTAGTGTCCACAGAGCCTTAGGCTGGGAGTTTGATGAGGACTGTTGCAGCCTGCTCTATGAAACTGTGAAACTGTTCTTACAGACACACACACACGCACACAGGCACACATACACATATACACACATGGATACACATATACACACATATAAACATGCACATACACACATTCATATGCACATACACACTCATTACACATTCACACACATAAATACATGCATGCACATATACACACATGCACACAAACATGCATGCACATATACATATATACGTACATATATACAAAACACACATACACATTCATAAATACATACATACTCATATACATACATATACACATATGTATACATATATAAATAAATACACTCATACACATACCACATATATACATACACACAATACATGCAGACACACACCACATGCTCTCCTGTCTTTTGCTGACTCTCCATGACTCATGTTTCAGTTTCCTCGCTGACTTGCACCCTGACGTGGCACTCAGCCTTCTGTGGGAGGGCCTGGGTTACAGGGCAGCCTGGAGTCAAAGACACAGGTGTGTATTAGAAGTGAGTCTCCAGGGCCTCCTTGGGGGTGACGTAAGCGTCAGTTGGTGCTGCCGTCCAGAGCCTGGAGGTCGGTCAGTGAGTCGCAGGGTGCATCTGTGCCCTGGCCTTCGTGTCCAGGCCAGCTGGACATGCTGCTCCTGCTGTGGGTTTTTGCTCCTGCTGCTCCCCCTTGGGCCCCGCAGCTCAGGAGGTGCCTGTGACCAGGACTCCACTGCGGATTTGAGCAAAGGGGGCCCTGGCGGCTGCCCAAGAGCCCTGCACGTACCTCTGGCGTCTATGTGAGCCAGGGACACGCGCTGCCACCATGGCTGCTGACCCAACCTTTTACCAGGAGTGCACTTTGGCCTCTCAGCAGACCCACTGGGTCAGAACCATTCAGGTGCCACCACCGGCTGCCTGAAACAGGCCCCCAAGGACTCACAATTTCCATGGTTTTGTGAGGAGCCAGAAGTGAGAGATGGTGAGTGAAGCGCAGTACCTGTTGGTGTTAGTGATCATATTTTAACTGGAGGCATGATTTATGGGGACTGGGGGTATGGACAGGACCCTCCAAGGCACTCAAAAATGCAGTGCCACCAGTCATTCCTCAGGGGTCCACGATGAGTCACGCCTATGACCCTTTGGCCGATGGCCCGAGCTGCTCTTGAGCTCCCCTGTTTTCAAACACCTGCACATGACACTTGCGGAGGCCCCACTTCCTAAAGCTATGGCTCTTCTGTCCCAGGGAGCTTGAGCCTGGCCTGCCGCAGAGTCTCAGCACGCAACTTTTGGTTCTGCAGTTTGGTGCGGATGGGCATGGTGACTTGTGGACCCTGGCCACCGTGCCCTGGGCTTCTCATGCCTGTTTGGAGCCTGGGACTGCGTGAGAGCAGAGAGGACTGTCCCCACAGAGGGCTACCCCTTAGGTCCCTTGGGGAAGCTCTACAGGCTGCAGATCAGCCAGAGTGGGCCCAGCAGCAATTAATTTTGTAAGACCCGAGTGAGCCACAGCCGTCTTGCTTGCTGATCATATGAAGCCAGAAGTGAACAGTCCTAACCCGGCTCTCATGATCAGGTCTGAACCGCTTGGCCAGGACCCCAGAGTCTGTTATGACCCAGCCATTATTGGCCTCTCCCCCAACCTCTGTGTCCCCCACTTTGAGCCCCTGCCAGGTCGCACACCTGAGCCTCTGTCCGAGCTATGCCTCAGGGTTTGGGGATACCCCATGGGCACCACCTTGTTTTACCCAACAGATTGCATCTTTAGGTGACCATTTTGTGGGGGCTGGGTGCTCCCTGGGGCCGCCCCCAGGCAGAGCCAAGCCAGTGGTAGGAAGAAGGACATACGGAGTCCAGGTAGTTCTTTGGATATTGACCTGTCCTGCTGTAACCCTGAATGGACATGTGCAGTCTGGCTGGTGGGCACCAGAAGAGAAAGCCATCAATCCCACGCAGCTGGGTGCCACCAGGTCTGCCGATGCCACAGCCTTGGCTCTGGCCTCCTTGTGAAGTTTCCTGAGGAGAAACACCATGAAGTGCCCAACAGAGCGAGCCATCATGTCTGCAGCTGATGGGAGCAGCAGTAGGACATGAAGGTCGCGTGGCCTCCCGAGTCCACAAGGGGACTGCCCAGTGAGCCGTGCTCAGCCTCCAGCGCCCAAGAACAAAGCATTCCAGGCAAATGAGCCCCAGAAGATCAAGGACATGCTTGGAAGAGACCCGCAGTGCTTCTCCTTCAGCAAACAAGACTGTTAGAACTGCCCTCTTTCCCTCACGGTGGTCAGGAATGAGCTCGAGGTCGTGGTTTCCCAGCAGTATGATGTTGGCCTTCTGTGCATGAAACTTTCTTGTACCTGCAGAGAATGCGGGCAGGTCATCACCCAGACACACCTGCCAACTGGGCCCTGGGCCTGGGCCCTTGGTCTGGCTCTGCATAAGCTCTGGAACCCTTTGTTCTTTTGGAAACTCGGAGTTCACTGTACAGCAGGAGCTATACCTGGTGACATAGGATGAGTGTAGGGTCAGTGATGCCAAGGGATGAGATGTGCCATGCCGGGGGGTCCTGCCTAGAGCGAGGGGACACAGAAACACTCTTAAAGGGAGGTTTGGCTGTCACCGGCAACTGTGAGGCCAAGAACAGGAATTAGAGTCACCAGCAGGCATAGCCGTGAGACTCCCTGCAGGAAGAGGGCTTCGGAAACCATGGGGGCACTGTTCCCTACCTACACCCCTGCGGGGGCGGGGGACAGGACCCCGTGGTGCTGAGAACAAGGACTCACTGCCCCAGTGGCATGCTGGTGGTTCAGAATCAAAGAAATCAAGAGACAGAGGATTCAAAAATGATGCTTTGCCTAAGGATTTTCCCCAAAGCAGAAGATGAAACTCTGTGGTAGTCCTGGAGGTGAGAGGCGGACTCAGAACTCCAGATTGGGGCTTGACAAATGTGAAAATTGCTCTTTTAAATGTAAAGATTCACATATTGTGTGTGTGTGTGTGTCGTGCTCTGTCTTCTGTGGAGGACAGGTGAGAAGCTGGCCAGCAGCTACTGTAGCCCGTCTCCGGGAGAGCTCGACTGGGACGGGTGAAAGTCTCTCCTGAGGGACCTGTAAAGGTGAAAGGGTTAGGGAATGACTCAAGACTCGTGAGGGTCTAGAGCGTTTATTCAAGGCAGAGTTGATGCTTATATACTTTGCAGGGGGATTGAGAAACTCGTAGGTCACGTACACAACGTACACAGCAAATGGGCAGTGAAGATAGGGGGCTTGTGCGTATAATCATTAACTTACACATCCTTGACAATTTGATCAGAGTGAGAGCAGGGACAGAGCTGTCAGCCCTAACTGTTTTCATTGTGGCTCAATATCCTGTTAGCGGGGGCTCGTGAACGTCTGTTTTCAGTCCCTCTATCGAGGCAGGCGGAGGTCATGCAGAGATCACAAGTTGTGGGGGAGAGGGGCCTAAGACTTCTCGTCCACGGCTCCCCACATGTGTGTGTGTGTGTGTGTGTGTGTGTGTGTGTGTGTGTGTGGTGTGAAGGTATCCCAAATAGTGTTCAGGGGAGCCGGGGCCACTCCAGAGCCTCTCTGCCAACCAGGTCATATATTTCAATCCTGGGTCTCTGCCATGCTGGGGAGCATCTGGGCCGGACCTGGCAGTTCTTGAGGGTCTCCAGGGTCATGCCCAGTGATGCTCGGGGGAGGGGGTACGTGACACAGGGGATTGAACTGGAGTCAACCCATATACTATCTCTCTCTAGCTCCCAAAATTCCTTTTGCGCTTTGTTTCCTCCCCAAAATTATTCTCCCTTTTGAGGCAGCTAGAGTTCCTTTCTAGTACCTGGATATGTAAAGGAATATGCATCAGTGACTCCACCCTGTTACACACACACACATACATACATATATATGTGCACATACACACACACTTACACATAAACACACACATTCAACACACACATACACATTTCTTTTTTTTACTTGCTTTTTGGGTCACACCTGGCATTGGACAGGGGTTACTCCTGGCTCATGCACTCAGGAATTACTCCTGGTGGTGCTTGGGGGACCATATGGGATGCTGGGAATCAAACCCGGGTCGGCCGTGTGCAAGGCAAATGCCCTACCCGCTGTGCTATTGCTCCAGCCCCACATACACACTTCTTATAACCTCTCCCTCCCCTTTGGTATGCTGGGGGTCGGTTTGGGCTCCACCCACTCTCCAGATCCTGCCCCCCACCTTTAAGAAACTGTTCCACATGCTCTGTGAGTTTGGTGCTGTGCCAGGTCCAGGGACACGTGAAGGAGAAAGAGCAAAGCACGGTCGCTCTGAGAACACTGGAGAGGCTTAACCTGCCCAAGCCGCCTTGTTCCTGGAGGCGAGGAAGGGCTCCCAAGGGTTTTGCCAGACGCTGAGGAACAAGGCCTGCCTGACCGTGTCACCAGGAGCAGGCAGTGTCCTCCCAGGATCCACTCGCCACTGACACCAGCTCGAATGACCTCGAGACAGCTCCCTCCTCTGAAATATTTTTTAACCTCTTTTCCCAAGCAACCTGTGTAAAGCCAAATCCCAGACCCGAGAGTGAGGGGAGGCCTTTGAGGGAATGAGTCACGTCCTCTGGGTTGCTAGTTCCTCAACAAACACTTCTTTCTCTCACCAACTCTTGTCTCTAAGTAATTAATTGGCTTTCGCAGGGCGAGCGCTCAAGCTTAGGCCCAGGAACAGATGGAGGCGTCACTCTCGCAGTCCGGCCTTCAAACACTCTAATGAAGTTTATCTTCCCTCTTGCCAGCCTCTCCCATGTTGATTTATTATTAATCAATCTAAAGAACCAAGAAACTGGGAATATGCCCCTCCAGATTTGCCCTTCAGTGGCCCCGGGGGCAAACCATTGAGACTGCAAACTGTCAGAATTGTCAGATGGTCTCACGTGTACCCTTTCGAAACATGCCCAGAGAGAAAGGATTCCTCACAGAGACTGGCAAAGGCTGCCTGGTGCTGCTGAGGGAAGGCAGGGGTGGAAACGCCAGGGACCGCGACACGCAGGGAAGCAGGAGCCCCCTCAGCCTCACTTCAATGACCACTACTGTCCCTTCTGGGTCTCTCACTGTGACCTGGTCCAGCACCCAGCCATTTTATCCACACAGTAAGTTGGCCACTCTCAGGCTGCCCTCAGGGTTGGGGTAAAGGCTGAGTGGGCTAACGCGCCTCAGGCATTGAGCTGGGCTGTCAGGGAGAGCAGGCCCGGGGCAGTGGCGTTCAGGAAGTCCCCAAACCAAGAGATATTTGCGGAGACCAGTAAAGGGAAAAGGAGCTTCCTGTCCTGCCGCCAGCTCCAGAGCCAGGATGCCAGCTCAAACCCCACAGGCCGGACCCTCTCGGGAGATGATTCAGCAGGAACAAAGGTCCCAGTAGGACCCAGAGGATGAGAGAACCTGGAGCCCACTCATTTTCCTTGATTCCATGGCAGTAGTCTATCCGCGAAGTCTGCGCTAAGGCAGCTGGGGAAACCCAGCCAGGATCACCCGCAGAGCGATTGGCACAGGATGGGGGGTGGGGATGGGGGTGGCCACTTTCCTACCCCACTTCCCGGCTCCTTTTCTGGAGATGCCCACACCCCTGCTCGGCCAGCCGTGGGCTGCGTCATCAGCAGCTTCACTCCAGGGAATCTCGCCTTTCTCCGGAGAAGCCTGTGTTTTTTTTCTTGAACACATCTCTCGCTCCTTTTTAAAACATTATTTTTTTTTTCAGTATAACTTTCCGCTTCACTGACTTCTCCTGAAATTATATGCTGTGAAATGACAAACAACCCGGGTCCTGAATGACGGTTGACTTCTCTTTCCTACAAAGAACTTAACCTTGCTTTATCCTGAGAACCAGAGTCCCTCCACCCTCCAAAATAAATCAGCCCAGTGGCAGGCACCTGCCCCCGTGCCATGAGGATGCTGTGGGTCCTGGACACAGCTGGACGGCTGCCTTGGTGAGGCTGGTGGCTTAGTGTCCATGCTGTGGGTCCCTGATACAGCCGGATGGCTGCCTTGAGAGACTGGTAGCCTGGTGTCCATGCCATGCAGGAGCTACTGCAGACATTTCCGCTCCTCACCTCCTTGGGCATTCAGTCCACTGGCAACACTATCTAGCACGAGAGCGAATGAGACAAAAGCATCACAGTTATAGTAGGAACCCAGGACCATCGTGGGCCTGGCTGATCTGGGGGTCTCTGTCCTGGAACGCCCACTTGGCAGTCAGCTTCTGCTGATGCTGCTGAATGTCCCTCCCCCTCCCTGCTGGGAACTTACCAATTCCCCCACCCCCTTCCCGTCCTTCTCCCACTTAACAAACAGCCTCACTTCAAAAGCCATCTGGGAGGATGGATGGCACCGCATACTTCATACACGTGTTGAGGGAGCAGCGCCCAGAACTGAAAGCATAGCACTTAGGGCTCTGTCTCAGCACTTAGGTCCTGGAGCTCTGGCTGGGGGTGACGGGGTTCCTGGGCATGAATCCAGTCCTCAGCCTGCCCAGGGATTCAGCTCTGCCCCCTGTCTCTGAGTCGACGTTTCTCGCATCTCCAACTGCTTCCCTCCCCCTGTTTCCTCATGGAGGGGTTGGGGGCATCCATCAGGACTCTCTCTCATGTGGCGTATGGTGCTACCTACCTCAATTACTGCCCCCACTCCCCATGGGACTCTGGGCACGACCTGTCTTCTGCAGGCTTTCGGAGCCAGAAAGGGGGCATGGGCATGTCTGGGTAAGATCCCAGGCTCCCCAGGGCAGAGGGACCTGTGGGGCCGCTGGCAGGAGAGCCATGAGCAAACTGGATGGCACATGGCCCCGGGTGGGTGTGGAGCTCCCTGTCCCTGGAGGCATGTCCAGAGGGACTGAGCTCTCTGCAGGGAGATAAGGGAGGAGCTGCGCCCGCTGAGGGCTGAGAGAAGAGGCTGCAGGGGTGACGGGGCTAGTCTGACCACGTACATCACAGGACTCTGTCTCTCAGCACTCCCCGAGCCTCGGTTTCTTCACCTGGAAAAATCAGTGGTGTCACCATGGACTGGTGTTGCCATGGAAACAGAGGACACTGCATGTGCTGGCCTGAGTGTGGCGGGAGGCCATCACCAGAGTCAGATGCTGAACTGCGAGGCCCCACACAATCCAGGATTCCCAACTGCGGTCATTTAAAACCCTCTGCAAATCCAGGAATCCAGTCAATGTAAGACGAGACTATCCCGGGGCTCAAAGGCCTTAATGGTTCTTTCATTCTTCTTGCCTTGTCTTCTTGATCTTCAGAGGTGGAGTGCTCAGAGAATCCTGCCCTGGGCCAGGCCTGTCCTTGGGGCTGGTCCTGGCCAAGGTCGCAGGGGAGACACGAGGGTGTGGCTCTGCACCCCGCACCTTGGCCACCACCACTCTCCCTCTGCCCCCGGCTCTCTTTCATGACATTCAATTGCCTACTGCGTCCTTTCCCCCAGCTGCATCTCTGCCCCCATCCCACCCCAGGAAACACCCAGAGACGAGCTGCACAATGAGATGGGTAGATCTGAGACCTCAAGGGCAGCTGCCGTGAGACTTAGCTCCCCCCAACTGAAACCAGAGTCTCCCCTGACATTTCAGGGACTTTGTTTCCCTCTCTCTGAGAGCAATGACTCCTGACTTGTTAGTATGGTTGGGCAGAAACTTCAGGCCTTCTTCACCCCACAGCAGAGTCGCCTCTGGGGCCCTGCCAAGACTCCTCTCTGCTCACAGGGAACGAGGCCTGTGGGTCTGACTGTTCAGACGCGGGCTCCTGAGTGGAGCCCTCTCAGCCGAGGGCAGAGCAGCCCTGGAAGGGACTGTGGAGGGGGACTGGCTGGCCCCTCACACCCTCCTGTCCCACTGCTGCAGCCTTCAGCTAGGACCCAAAGGTGGTCATTGAGGCTGGAGGAGGAGGAGGTGGGGAGGTTGGAGCAGGTGGAAGGACGGGGCAAGAGGAGGAGGAGGAAGAGGAGGAGGAGGAGGAGGGGAAAGAGGAGGAAGAAGAGGATCGAGGAGGAGAAAGGGGGTGAGGTAGGAAGAGGGAGAAGGAGGAGAGAGGAGAAGGGGGAAGGAGACAGGAGGATGGGTGGGAGGAGGAGAAGGAAAAGGAAGGAGGGAGAGGAGGGAGGGGCCCGGAGGCCTCTCTCAGCCCTGTGTCAGACACGCTTAGTGAGGGAGCCCATTGGAGACTCAGACGTGGCTCCAAGGCGGGCTGGCCGGGGAGTCACTGCTAAGCAGAGGATGAGCAGATGAACCCCGTGAGCAGATGGCAATACATGAGACTCAAGCGACAGTGCTCTGTGTGGAAGCTGGGATTCCCAGAAGGAGCCAGAGCTGAGGCCGGGTAGCCCCAAGTCAGGCCTGTCCTGTGGGCGCCACTATTCTACAGCCGAACCTGCCCCCTGGAGCAGAGAGGGCAGGGGACCCCGGCTACTCCCACATCTGATCCCACCCCAACTTCTCCCCTTAACCCATCAGGGGCCCAGAGAGCAGGAGGAGAAAGGGGCACAGGCAGAGCGGGGTGGGGGTTGGGGGCAGATGAGTTCCCAGACAGGTCTGTGCCAGGGTCCAATCCCCTCCCACCAGAGGCTCCTGGGACGGCAGTAGCCACGACACCAGGGCCTGAGGCATGACGAGCTCAATGCCCACTAGAGCAGCACTCAGTGGGCAAGCAGCGTGAGGAAAGGTGGGGTCCACTCTCTGCTTTGTGCGCTTATGCCTCGGCAGGGTGGGAGGGCCAGGGCACCAGGGCCATTGCCACCCGCCACCCCAACTGAGTTTTTCCGCTCCTGGGACCAAGCTCAGAGGCCCTGCCTGTGGTCAGGGTGGGAACTCGGATGGGGGACCTGGCAGGGAAAGGCGGAGACCCCAGTGAGAGAACCCTGGACTGGACCCCTGGGGGCAATCCTTGTCTCCCCTCTTCATCCCTCTGCCCTGTGCCACTTGGATGGAGAAGCAGGTGCCCCTCTCATGGCGCTAGTGAGCCTGGGGGTGCAGAGAAGGGGGAGCGTCAGAAGCTAGGGGGCTCCCAGGGGGTACGCATGCCTCTGCGTCCCTCTTCCTTCCGTGCATGGAGCCTGGTGAGGGGAGGCAGGCTGTGGGCAGCCTCTGTGGGCTTCTCCTCCCCGAATGGGGCATACCACAGCCGCCCGCATTCTCCCCAAAGTCAGAACCCCATGCGGTCCCCCAGGGGCCTCAGAAACTCTTCCGGCTGCAGGGACATAGCCCACAGCCAGGGGTGGGTTGAGGACAGGCACTGGCTCCTGTCCTGGCCCCTTTGCCCCCCATCCCCCTGTTCTTCTCCACAACAGGCTGTCCTCCGAGGGGCCTGGCATGCTGCCCGAAGCCCATCAGCTCCTGCCCTGTAACCCAGAGCCAGCTCGGGAGCCGCCTCTGCAGCCCCCATGGGCCCCTCCCACCTGCTCCCCATCCTTCTCCCCCAGGACCAGAAACTCCATGTCCCCTGCTGCACTCCCGGGGGGCTGGTATGTGAGGGGTCACTACACACATCTTTCGACCTGCACACACTTCCTCCCGGGCCCCCCACTGCTGTCGCAGCTCTCAGCCACCATTCAGGCCCCAGCTCCCACGGGCTCCTACCTGGATATCCCTCTCTGCCCTCATGGTGACCCCTGCTCCCACACTAACAGGACATGTAGGTTTATTAAAAAACACATCACAGGGACCAGGGAGATAGTTCACAGGGGTGGACGCATGCCTCACATGCTTCAGGCCCCAGGTTTGATCCCCAGAACTGCATGGCCCACAGAACTGTCAGCCCTGAACCTTTGTCCTATGTGTGTTATTGGGAGTGTGGCCCACACACACCCAACACACACTCTCTCTCTCTCTCTCTCTCTCTCTCTCTCTCTCTCTCTCTCTCTCTCTCTCTCTTTCTTTCTTTCTCTCTCTCTCTGTCTCTCTGTTGGGAGGCCCCTATAAAATAAAGCTCAAATAAAGCCCAGTCACATCAGATTTCTCCTTCTCAATGGTATCCATGTCTCCAAGTTGCTTCGGGAGCTTGAACAAACCCAGTGCCACCAACCAAGGTCCCCAAGACCCTGCCGGGTTTGCCTCACCCTTTGTCCCAGGCACTCTCCTCATCACCCACAAGGTCCCAGCACCTCCCAGTCCTCCACATGCCTCTCCCGTGGGCTGGCACTGGTGGGGCCTCTCTGGGTCTTCCTGCCCTCACCCTCACCCCCACATGCTCTGCGGGGAACTAGACCCTCACCCCCACTGGCAACTGAGCCTGCTGTTTCCTGGAGCCCCCCTCTGCACAGACCCAGGGGAGCTGCACATCAGAGAGACCCTCCTTGGAAAGTCACGCCTACCCCCCTTCTTGACTGCCTCTCCACAAGGTGCATCTTCTTCTGCCTCCCTCCTCTCATCCAGCGCCCCCTCTGAACAGCGGTGCCTGGAGGTGGTCCTGACAGGCCCAGCCGCTGGAGCGTGGGAGGGGAGCGGACCCTGAGGAGTCTGTGTCCCTTTAAATACAGCAGAAATAACCGCTTGTGTTGTTAATTGTTTTTATTTGGGGGATGTTGGTTTTTATTTTATTTTATCTTTTAATAACTCACACTGCATAATCAGCCAGTAATTACAGCTTCCATCTCTGCCTTGTGCCTGCAGACGCGGGCTCAGAGGACGGGAACCATTTCATATTTAATCAGTATTTGAGCCAGAACACTCTCAGGGGAGTCAGCTCATGTCGGGGTGTGGGTTTTAATTCTCAGTGATGCTAATTAGAACAGGAAAACAACCTGCACTCAAGCAAGGCTGCCCTGGGCCCCCCAGAGACACAGAGAGGTGACTGCACTGCCAGGCAGCTGGTCACTGACCACTGTCTTGTCTGTCCTGCCCCTCTCCCCAGGACTGGAGTGAGGAAGGCCACCCTGGGTAAGACTGCCCAGCCTCTCAGCCTTTACCTAACCTGTCCTGGCTGGAAAGACGGGTCTGGGTCACCCGAGGGGGCTTCCCGGAAGGATTGGGGAGATTGGGGAATGGCAGAGACCACAGTGGCAGATTCAGGCATTACCAGACAGTGAGGCAGGAGTAAGACTGGGCAGCAGGGACCCTGTCCCACCCATATTTACCCTGAGAGGCTGATATGAACACCCACAGGCCCTTGGGGACCCTGACTTGAAGACCACCCTTCCTAAAATGGTCCACTCTGAGACAAAAGAACATTTCAGCTGATTCTCTATCTTCCCGTGATTAGAACAAGGACCAGAGATGCCTGGTGTGGTTTGATTTGGTGTGGTTTTGGTTTGGAGGTGTATCTAGTGATATTCAGAGTTTACTCCTGGCTCTACACTCAGGAATGACTCCTGGTGGTATTCAGGGACGCCAGGGATAGAACCTATGTTGGCAACGTGCAAGGCAAGCACCCTACACACTGTATTATCTCTTCAGCCCCCCTGATCACAGAAGCCTGGATCCTTCCTCCCTGGGTGCCCTCTCTTCTCTCAAAAAGTGGCAAAGAAAGACAATCCCCTTGAAGGGGAGAGTTTGGTTGGAAGTAAATAGATTAGTAGTGGCGATGTGCTGGCACTTAATTAATTAGGAGTCTTCAATCCATTTACACCTAGACCTTTAATTTAGATTTATTGGGATAATTTAGATTTATAAGACTAGTTATTATACATTAAGTACAGAAAATGCCAATTGGTTTTCACAGGCCATATTTATTGAGGTGTGGAAAGAAAAATACGTAGAATCTAATTGACCTTGAATTTCTCTCCGGAGCCAGCAGGGGAGTCTCAGCATGGGGTGGTTACGCCTCACCTCCCCAGACATTCTCATCCTTCCTGTGTAGATTTTTCTCCTTCTGTGCAGTTCATTTAAATAGAAGCCAGACAGCACACCATGATGGAGAAACACCCCTGCCCAGCACGGAGGAGACAGCCTGAGGCTGCCAGTTCCAGTGCAAGCACAAAGAACAAACAAGGGAAGAGAGGCATAGGGGAGCACTGGACAGGGAGTCCAGAGCCCTGTACTCCAATCCCAGCTCAATAGCTACTTCTCTGACCAGATCCATGAATCTAGAGCACTGGGTTAGACTAGGCCTACATCCTCCCTCACTCTGGCATGTGGCTGAGTTGGAAGGTGGTGAACTCACATCTGAACTGAGAGTGGTCACCCCATTTCTACCAGCTAATGGCTGCCATGGCGGTCCCTTCCCTGTCACCTATCACCCATGCTCCCTGACCTGGGGTGATGAGTTGCAGCTTTTATGGACCAGAGTGCCACACTGCATGGCCAGGTTGCCCAGTGTCTGGGTGTGGGCAGGCCTCCCTCTAGGCGGGGTCAGGCCCATGCTGCCTGAGCATCAGGGAGAAAAGACACAGGAAACGCATGAAGGCCAGGTTCCGGGCTGAGGTGTTAGTCATTTAATCCATGAGACAAGACCTCTGGCTTCCTAGAGCTGGGACATAGAGGGTATCAGGGCAGGGCAGGTACCTGGAGGACACGAGTAGAAGAGACTGTCCATGATAGTGGAGAGGCCGATCACCTCCTGTCCCAAGGTGCTGGACAGTCATGCAGACCAACTGCACCCCATCCTGTCAGGACTCACAGCCGTGAGCAACTATGGCAGGACTGGGGCAGGAGTGGGGTCAGCCTCCCCAGTCTGTCTCCCTGATGGTGATGACAATGGCCTCAGCCATTTCTAATACCAAGATCAAACTTTTGACTGTGCATCTAAGCCAGTCAGGACCATGCCATCGTCCCAACTGAGGTGTGCGCTGTCCAAGGAGGGAGCTGAGCAGGGAGGGCGCCGAGCCCAAGCTCTCCTTCCTGCTCCTTGCAGCCCTCCTCACTGGCCTCCCCCTGCCAATGCGCCAGCCTTTCCCACTTCATCCTATTCCAGTTTGGCTTTCCCTTCCCTCACTGCCTGCCACTCCAGAAGGAGTCTAAGCCCTCTGTGGGGACAGAACACCCTTCTGAGCCTGGCTCTGACCCTCCAGCACCTTCATCTTCCTTCCTCCTGTTTCACCCCGAACACCAACCATCCCAGACAAGTCTGGGAGTGCATGGCTCCAGGCAGGGCACAACTGTTCCTTTTGCTGGAAGTTGCCCCAGGGAAGGTGATCTCTGCCCTGTGCAATAGCACCTCAGAGTCCTCATCTCAAGTCCCCACATCAGCTAACTTTCTGGATGGAGGATCAGCAAATGTTTTCTGCAAAGGCCCAGAGAGTAAATATTTTAGGCTTTAAACCATATTGTTTCCATTACAACTTCTCAACTCTGCCAGTTTGGCTGTATTCCACGAAAATACACTTATTTATGACTAAAAAACCTATAAATAAAAAAAGTTCATATAATTTTTGTGTTACCAAATATTCTTCTGTTGATTTTGTTGTCAACAACTTACACATTACACATATCTTATTCTTAGATTGAAGCTCGTACAAACACACACAGGCCCAATCTGACACGTGCATCATAGTTACTCATTCCCTTTTAAATCAGTGAACTCCTTTAAGGCAGAAAATAATGTTTCATTTGGATCTGTATTTCAGTAACTTTTTGATATTTTTTTGGTGGTAGTGGTGGTATGACTGGAGCAAAGGCATAGCGGGTGGGGCGTTTGCCTTGCACGAGGCCAACCTGGGTTTAATTCCTCTGTCCCTCTCGGAGAGCCTGGCAAGCTACCAAGAGTATCCCACCCACACTGCAGAGCCTGGCAAGCTACCTGTGGTGTATTCTATATGCCAAAATCAGTAACAAGTCTCACAATGGAGACGTTACTGGTGCTCACTCGAGCAAGTCGATAAACAATGGGATGACAGTGCTACAGTGCTACAGTGGTGGTTCATACCTAGCGCATGTTATTTGTTGGGCTCTCTCTCCAGCTTCTTTATGAATGAATGAATTCATTTGCTATTGAATGTGTGTACTGTCATCTGTTAAACCCACTGTCACCCCTGCCCCAGAGACACCCAAAGGAAGTTGTTGAAAGAACATTTATTTCTCTCCTCCTGTACTATCCAGCACTATCCAGCTCTCATTAACACCTTCAATTGCCTAAATATAAAGACAACCTTTAAGCAAGAGTTGCTGGGCAACATAGTTTATGGAGATCCAACCCTATAGTATGGAAAATAAGAGGGAGTAGGGGAAATAGAGCTGGCAGTAACAACTGATAATAAATAGCACCCCTCCTGTCTGCTCTGCCTACATCCTCATACTTCCACCCACATTCAGAAGTAGCAAAAAGAGAACTTTCTGCTTGCTGCTCCACCAAGCCAGGTGATATCACTGGGCCTATTCCAAATGGGAGATAGAGCTCCAGTGGGAGGCAGGACTCCCCCCCACATCAAGGATAGGTTTTAGCATCTTCCACACCCGACCTGTGTCATATTAAGGGCACATACTGCAGCTCCTGAAGTGCGTGGCCACGTAAGTGGCTGCGTGATAAATCTACTCAATAAATTACATGCTGCTCACAGTTATCCTTCCTTTCATTCTGTGAGGACTGGCAGAGAAGACAGAGAACAACTTCGAGCTAATCCCTCACCACCTTCCAGGGGGATTAACTATAGAAATGCATCCCTAACAAGAACACTAGAAAACTAATGGGGAAAACAGAGACCCACCAAACTCAATGAGCGAAAACAGTATCACTGAAGACACAAACAACACCAGTAAATTCTTGGACAGTGCCTTTAGCGACACTATGATGAAGATGTTCAGTGAATTGAAAGAAACAATAGCACCTGTAGTCACAAAAGCACAAAAAAGCATAAGAGTCAAAATCAAAAAGTTATTATAGTCAGAAATGATAGAAATGAAGAACATGGTAAGTGATTTTTTTTAAAAGAAGTCAATAGAAACTCTGAACAACAGAATAACAAAAGCCAAAGAAAAGATTAAGGAGCAAAAGATGAGAAGGAGGAAATCATTAGAAAACATCAGAAAATGGAAAACTGAATGAAAAGAAATGAGATGAACAGCATACTATGGGATGAGTTCAAAAAAAGGAACAATATAAGAATCACTGGCATCTGAAGAACAGGAAGGCAAATGTGAAGAAACACTAGTTAAAGAAATCGATAAGAACTTCCGAGACTTGAGGATAACAGACACTGACATCCAACAGGCCAAAGGATCCCAGTGAAAATAGACCCAATTAGGAAAACTCCAAGACATACTATATTCAAAGTGACAAAATCTAGAGACTGAATATCGAACGTAGAAAGATAAAAAAGGAACTTACATGTAAAGGAATGCCCATTAGATGTAGCAGATCTATCAAAGAGGCTCTACAAGCCAAAAAAAAAAAGTAAAAAATGTATCACAAAATTTCAGTGAACTGAACACCCCACCAAGAATATTCTGTACAGCTAGATTATGGCTCAGATTTGAAGGAAATACACAGAACTTCATGCACTGGCAACAACTCAGGGAATTACAGCCTTGAATCTAGTTTTTCAAGAAACTTTACAATAGTTTCTTTAAAGGACAAGAAAGGACTTCCCATTGTGTGGCATAGAATATGGTTCTCACTAATGTTGTGTATGGTTATCCTCTACTAGATTAAAAAAATCATACAGCGATTCATCATCACAAATTGACTTTTATTGATTTATTTTCTAATAATTCCATTTCATTCTTTTAAGTATTTTTGACCAACTAATATTAAATAAAGTTTTAATATGTCTGCCAAGAGAGAAAAAAATAAGCCTCATTTATGATAGGAAAGATATGATGATAACTGCAATAAAGTTTAAGTACAAAATAAAAGCTTAATGCAATATTTTTAGATACCAGAGTTGAAAACTTAGTTATGTAAATGAGAATAGGCAATACTCTATATTGTATTACATGATTTAAATTTCCTCATTTACATAGGTTAAAATAATGTAGCAATTATTCATCACAAATGGACTTTTATTGATTTATCTTCTGATAATTTTATTTGCCATTTCTTTAACTTTTGTTGAAACAGCAATATGAAATAAATTTGTTATATGCCTGCCAAGGTGCCAGACTGGGGATGGCAGGGACCCTGGGGACACTGGTGGTGGAATTGGTGTTGCAACACTGAATGTCTGAAACAACTCTATTGTGAACAGCTTTGTAAATCACGGTGTCTTAATAAAAATAAAATAAAAAGGAAGGAAATAAGCTAGCATGTACAAATAAATAACAGAGAGCCTCATGTTTCCACCTTATGTGATGAACCCTCCTGGAAATGAACTCATCCTTTCTCCTTTCCAGAGAGGAAAGACACTAATTTCTAGTTGCCATTTTCCTTGACTCTGGGTAACAAGGTTTCTCCTCCCAATTTTGTTACAGTATCACCTGGACATTCTGTTGACCAAAAACCTATAATGATCTATATAATAGCACGTATAATGTGAACCAAGAAAGAAAATGGGAAGACATAAGTGCTATCTTCATCCATCAGAACTGATAAGTACTGTAGAAAGGATGACTTATAAACAGCAAACATTTAGTTCTCATCATTCTGGAGGCTGGGAAGTTCAAGACAAGGCATCAGATCATTTGTGTCTTCTAAGGGCTGCTTCCAGTTTCATAGTCTCCTCTCTGTGACCTCACATGGGGTAAGGGAAGAGGGAACACTCGGGTCTTCTTTATAAACTCTAATCCTATTGTAAGGACTCTATCCTCATAACTGAATTGCCTACTGAAGTCCTCCTAATATCTTACAAGGGGATTATTTAAATATATGAGTGGTGGGGAGCACTTATTTTCTTATAGCAGATGATTATATATATACATAGCACTGTCACTGTCGTCCCATTATTCATTGATTTGCTTAAGCGGGCACCAATAATGTCTCCATTGTGAGACTTGTTGTTACTGTTTTTTGCATATTGAATATGCCACTGGTAGCTTGCCAGGCTCTGCTGTGCAGGCGGGATACTCTCGGCAGCTTGCCGGGCTCTCCAAGAGGGTAGGAGGAATTGAACCCGGGTGACCGCATGTGAGGTAAACGCCCTACCCACTGTGCTATAGCTCCAGTCCATATATATACATATATGTATATACTTATATATGTATATAGATATAAGCATCAAGCAAGAAAAAAATAGATCTAATTGCTACCATCTTTATTTCCATAACTGAAAAAAAAAGATATAGTTAATATATACAACTTTTCTCCTCTATCACCTTTTTTTCCTATTCCTCAGGCCTTTGAATACTATCTTTCTTGGTCAGCACTATTAACATTGTGGATAACGAAGACAGTTTGGGACTCTGGTGGGCTTGATGTTGAAATGCAGTCATCCACGACATTGTACACTGCTAGAAACTTCTGAGAATCCCTGAGTTTCAGACACAGATGCCCTTGCCCCTTTTTGTGTAACTGCCTTTTATAATTAGAACCAACCACCCAGCTGACTCAATGTCTCCCTTTTGCCTATTTGGTTAGTGGTGTGAGGAGACTAAATTGGCCAAGTGACTTTATTAGTGCCCACTTCTCTGGAACCTTCACTGTGTCCCGTCATGAAAATATTCTTTCTTGGGGAACTGCTATGTTTTAATCATTGGAGCCAAAATCATCATGATCAGAAGCTACAGTTTTGTGAGTGGGAGGAGGGGTGTTAAATATAATAGTGAGAGAATATATTTCTTTTTCTACCTTTTATGAGATTTCTGGGCCCATAAATCTTAGCTAAGAGAAGGACAGATCACGCGCTGTGACTGGTTTACAGAGTGCATTGCATCCTGTGCTGTGTTACCAAGAATTGGCAAGGGTTCTTTTCCAGGTTGTCCTGTTATGGAGCCATGGTGGGCCATTCTGTCACTTGGTTGGCAGGGATCTGCTTCAGGGAGATGTGAGGAATACTGTGAATTCCAGAGATAAAAGTCCTTTGTTAATGTCTTATTCTGGAACATAAATTATTATCAGTACCAACTGATCTGACTATCGAACACTGCGAGGACCAAACCATGGCAGAAGTACAGCTCATCCTGCATGGCTTGCCAAAACCTGTTAGCAAGCCCAGGCTTAGGTGCTTGCCCCTTGAAGGTTAATGCGCAAGAGACATGTGTTGGTGTAAAAATCAAAACAGATTTAGGGTTGGAGCACAGCAGGTAGGGCACTTGCCTTGCACATGGCCAACTTGGGTTTGATCCCCAGCACTCCATATGCTCCCCCCAAGCCACCATGAGTGACTCCTGAGTGCAGAGCCAGGAATAAGTCCTAAGCATCCCCACATGTGGTCCCCCCAAATATTAAAAAAAATAAAAATCGAGTTATTCAGATTTTAATGACCTAAAAAGATAGCAGTCTTGGTAATAAAATGCAAATCTTGTCTGCACGGTCATGAGAAGTGGTTTCTTTAGACAAAGAGAAGAGGGGAGCAGCACGTTTTTAGAAAGGGCGAATTACAGACTGGTGGGTACCAGAGTGATCATGAACGAACTGCCTCTTGGGAAGGGTCCCCTGAGACATATTCCGTTCTATTAGTAAATCTAGGCCAAAAATTTCTGAATACATGTTCAACCTATGTTGACATCTAAAAGCCTTGTTCTTCCTCTTGGAGAACCTGACAAGCTACCGAGAGTCTATTGCCCGCTTGGGAGAGCCTGTCAAGCTCCCCATGGTGTATTCATATCCCCAAAACAGTAACAGATATATACATACCTCTTTGAGAGCTACTGAGAGTATCCAACCCACACGGCAGAGCCTGGCAAGCTACCCATGGTGTATTTGATATGCCAAAAACAGTAACAATAGGTCTCAATCTCCTGACCCTGAAAGAGCCTGAGCCTCCAATCATTGGGAAAGACGAGTAAGAAGAGACTCGTCTGCTAAAATCTCAGGGCTGAGTGTGATACAAACGTTACTGGTGCCCAATTGACTAAATTGACAAACAACGGGATGACATTGATACAGTGATGTTAAACCTATCCTTATCTTAGAGTATAGGTGGGGAGGAGATGTGGGTGGACAGTTGTCTTTGCCATAAAAGATTGCTTATTTTTAATTTCCAATTCATCTTAATTATTTTTGTTCCATTTTCAAACAGTGCTTCTTTTCACCATGCTAGAGGCAGTGTTGACCTCAACAGCGCTGCAACTGGGAGTCACTTTCTGATTCGTTGGATGATAACTCAGTCATTGTCTAAGCATCAGTGCCCTTTGCTATGGGCAAGTAGGCAACTCAAATGAGGTTGTAAGGAGAATCCTGATCTCTGGGATTTTATTACTATAGGATCTTCAATAAATGACTAAGTTTTGGCAGGCAGAGGAGCAAAGGCTGATTTTGGATGACAAAGAGGGTCCCTGAAAATGTAGAGGAGAAAGATATTCAGGTTCATCTGGATCTTCCGATCAACTCAAAGGGTCCCTATACTTCCCAACAAAAGTGCTAGCTAATACTGATGACAATGGACAAACTGGGAGTTGAACTGATAATGAAAATCTGCAACTCGTGTGTATGACCGGGGGTCTGATTTTCTAGCTACATCTACCCCATGACTACCAAAGAGGAGAGCTCTATGTGTTCCACATGGGAAATCCTATTCTGACATGCTTTCAGATGATAATTAAAAGTCTCAAGACTGGACTCACAAATGAATCTTGGAACAGAGCAGCTCATTGCAAGAATGGCTCTGGACCCCAATTATTTTTAGAATCCCAGGAGTGCACAGACGCTTTTTTTTTTTTTGCTTTCTTGTTGAATCACTGAGATAGACCCTTACAGACATCTTATACTATTCATAACAAGCAATACAAAATAAATTATCTAGCATCTGCCTATGGGGCAGGCATGAGTGGGAGACTTTGAAATAATGCTTGTGGGAAGGTGTAATGGTGATGGGATTGGTGTTGAAATATTGAATGTGATCAATTATTGTGAACAATCACGATCACGAAATCCCATTGCTCATCAAGTAGCTCGAGCAGTCTCAGTAACCTCTACATTCGTCCTATCCCTGAGATTTTAGAAGCCTCTTTCTTCTCGGCCTTCCCGATGATGCTGCATTGGAGGCTCTTTCAGAGTCAGGGGAATGAGATTCAGCTGGTTACTGGCTTTGGCATATAGATACCCCATGGGAAGCTTGTAAGGCTGTCCCATGTGGGCAGGAAGCTCTCAGTAGCTTGCAAGTTTCTCCCAGAGGGAAAAGTAGGTTGTAAGATATCTGCAAAGTGGCCGTGCGCTTCTGGGAGCTTGCTTGTAAGTCTCTAGATGTTGGCTGTTGATGGGATTGCATACACCTGTGTTCCTCTGCCGGTACCTTCATGCATGAGGCCTGTCCGAATGTGTGGAGAGGGGCCTTGAGCATGGCTGTGGCTAGGTTCCAGTGGTCTTCAACTGCTGGGAGCTCTGCTCAGGGCAGGGAGGGAAGCTGGAGCCCATCCCCTCCAAGGGCCCCGGGGAAGACAGCCAGGCGTGCAGGCAAGAGACTCTTTGTTATTGTGAACACTTTATGAAAGTAAAATTTAAAATTAAAAGTCTCAAGACTGAATTTCTTTTTAAAATTCTTTAATATGTCAAAAGTAGGCATCTTTTCCTGCATTTCTTGTAGTCATCGATAGCTTGAAATGGTCAAATTAGCAGTCACCTAGTCTACCTAAAGCTAGGTATTAATGAGCATTGCATCACACACAATAAAACAATTCCAATAATTTTGAGTATTAATAATGAAAGGCTTTGCGGATTTTTGTCTGTTTGGGGGCCACACCTGGAAGTATACAAGGCTAAGTTCCTGTTTTGCACTCACAGCTCATTCCTGGTGTTTGGGGGACCATATGTGTTGCCAAGGATCAAACTGGGTTCCACTGTATGCAAAGTAAGTGCCTTCACCCCAGTACTCTCTCTCAGCCCTGATATGGTACTTTGATGCCACTGCATTTTAGGGAGTCCCAGGATCCCATTATTCAATAACGATGACAATGACCACTACCAACTGGACAGCCAACACCCAGATGCCATGCTTGATGGGTCATTTCCTGGGATCAGTCCTGGTGCCAAGTGTTCTAACCTTCAGAGCTCATTCGGGAAATGCATAGAAACGCTTATGAGGTTTTATTCAGAGAACATCCTATAACTGTCTTAAAAGAAGAAGGAGAAACCCAGAGCTGAAAGATGGGAGGGTGGAAGTGCTGTTAGAAGAGCTCAGGGAAAACTTCCAGCCAGCTCTGGGGGCCTTGCTGCTTCAGCCACTGCAGCTTTTATCATTCCAAACCCCACAATAGCCACAGCCATCCGTGGAAGGAAGGAAGCAGAAGCCTCTTCCTTTCAGATATTCCAGGGACAAAGAGAAAGAACATCTAATGGCACCTTCCAAGTTTCCTGTGCAGCCTCTCTTGGCTAGAGGTAATTGCAGACCAGATGATAGGGAACTTGGCTTATATAAGCTGCAGAGTCCCAGATGACACAGAAAAATATATTTAAAAAAAGAAGAGAAACTGCAAATAGACATATGATGCCCCATGGTTCAAGTCTTGAACTTTGATAACAAAAGTAAATTTGCCCACCCACTGCATTATGTATTAGTTGCGTGAACGTTAGCAGGCACTTAGCCTCGCTGAGAATCAGTTTCCTTCTCAGTAAGTGGAAAACAGTAATATCATTTCACTGGGTTATCATGCGGGGGTTAACAGGTAGGTGCCTGAGTGTGCCACTGGTGGCTCACACTTGAATTTGACTTAGCACAAATTGCAGTGCCTTTGCCAATATATTGAAATTTTAAAGTGCCTAATACAGAGCTTGGTTTATAACATGGCCCATTTAAAACTTGGTGCCCTAGAGCCAGTCCTCAGTCCTCATGAGGTTCTCTTTCTCATCTGTTAGATGAACATGGTAGAGACTCCAGAAAGTTCTTTCAGGTTTGCCTAGCTGTATGGCTGTGAATCATCCCTTAAGTGAAGCTAACAGATTGGTTCAGGCAGGAGAGGTAGAGGGAGGGTCTGGCAGCTTAGGAGGAGCCTGGGGGAAGAACCAAGTGGAAAGGGAGGCTTTAATTGTGTCTGGGCATTAGGGGCTGTGTGCTTGGCTAAGAGCATGTTCGAGTGACAAACATATCATACTCCACTGCCCTTAATGTGTCTTCTAACTCCTGGCTAATTTCTCCCCTGGCAATAGCACCTGTGTTCTCTGTTCCCTTTGATATGCTCACTCTCAGTACAGCTCAGACATAGAAACTGCCTCGGGCGGCAGGCACTGCACGCCTGGAAGGTGAAGCCAAGCGGTGGATAGTAAAGCCATGGGATGAATAGGTCTGTGTCCCCGGGAGCCTTGCAGTGACAGGCGCACTGCAGCTTCTGAACCTTTCTGCCTTGCTTGGAATTGTGAGCTGAGGCCTGTTGGGGCTCTGACCCAGGTCTGGTTGAGCAGTTAAGAGCCTGGTGGTTACAAGGATGAGTTTGCAAATCAGGCAGAGAGAAATTTGAGGTTCTGCCTGTGCCATTCGCAGATTAGTGCCATTCACTGACTTCACTGAGGCTGTTTTCTCATGTGTGCAACTGTAATAATGAGCTACTCCTTTGGACACTCTGCACTTTGTCTCTTCTATAGGTAATTGGAGCCCCTCTACTCCGATTTAGGGAATGAGTCATTACGCACTGTGTAGACCATACAATCCAGATGGGATTACTAGTCACAGCCCTCTGCAGACTGGACCCATCAGGAGCAGATTCAAGGGTGAGAAGATGACTAATTGGGTTCCTTTCTGTGATGCTATATTGGGACACTGAAGACAGAAGCTATCCTGCCTTCAGGACCAGCCAGTGGAATGATCCAAGTTGGATGACTTTAGCCTGGATCTGTCAATGGTATATTTCTCACTTCTCCTTTGCTCCTCACTGAAGAAGCCCCAAAAGGAGAGTAAGCCATCCACACACATAATAACAAGTCAAAGGAGAGAGAGAGACAGAGACAGAGACACACAGAGAGAGACAGAGACAGACAGGCAGGCAGGCAGGTAGGCGGACAGACAGGGAGGAGGGCCATTGAGTTCTGCTGGCATAAATGACAGCACTGCCTGAAACTATGGGATCGCATTTCCTCCGCTCTGTGATTTATTAAGTTCTTCACTTGGTTTAGTCAGTTTGAGTTGAGTCTCCATCATTTTCAGTTCAAAGAATTCTAACTACTACACCAGTTTCTTTGGTATGGCATCAGGATGGAATGAGATGATAAAGTAAAGGGCTTAAAACTGCTCACAGCACATGCCAAGAAAACACTGGCTCTTATTGTTGCTGTTCTCCTGGCCACTGGCCTGTTCCTGTCATCTGCTCACCACTGTAGCATATGACCCTTGCACCTGAGGACACCTCTCCACTCTTGCTGTCTGCTCATTCAGGCTCCAGCACTCAGGTCTCTTCTGGTGTTCCAAAGTAGCGTCCTTGTCATTCTCAGGGCATTGCCCAGCGTCTCTCCTCATTGTCAGCTTCAAGGTTCATCCATGGGTGGTTTGTTCATCTTCTGGCCTCTGAAGCCAAGAGGATGGGCACTCTGTAAATTCCCTCATCTCCTTCCCACTCTGTGCCAAACCAAATACCTCCCATTTGACTTGGCATTTGTATTGGCCAGCAGACATCATGCCACCAGCCACCAGGGCAGAACTTGGGTTTGAAGTTTAGTCTTATTTATCCCACAGTGTGGCTGGAGATCAGCTGCCCTTGACAGGGGATGCTTCCAATTGCAGGTCAGGTCTGGCTGGACAGAACTCTGCTGTGTCCTGGTCTCAGCCTGCCACCTGTGTTGCTTAGCCAGTGCTCATGACAGCCCTGGCAATACCCAAGCCCAGACCACATCAGTCACTTGAACCCCCTCTCTCCATTCTGAGCCAGGCTATTCCCTCCCAATACCAGGCTAGCCATATTTAGCCCCAGCAAGAGGACATCCACAGAGTCTCATGGCCCCGAGCCTGCATGTGGGGGGCTTCTGGAAAGCACCGACAGAGGCTTCATTTTCTGCTGAGTTTCCACGTGGTGGGGATGGGGTTAGGGCACAGAGTGGCCTGAGTCAGCAAGAGCCCAGAAAGCAGGCACCTCTTCAAGCATAGAATAATAAAAATAAGAGGAGGAGAAAGGGGAGGAAGAGGTGGAGGAAGGGGGGAGGGGGAGGAGGAGGAGGAGGAGGAGGAGAGGAGGAGGAGGAGGAGGAGGAGGAGGAGGAGAGGAGGAGGAGGAGGAGGAGGAGGAGAAGGAGGAGGAGGAGGAGGAGGAGGAGGAGGAGGAGGAGGAGGAGGAGGAGAAGAAGAAGAAGAAGAAGAAGAAGAAGAAGAAGAAGAAGAAGAAGAAGAAGAAGAAGAAGAAGAAGAAGAAGAAGAAGAAGAAGAAGAAGAAGAAGAAGAAGGAGGAGGAGGAGGAGGAGGAGGAGGAGGAGGAGGAGGAGGAGGAGGAGGAGGAGGAGGAAGAGAACTAGACACCAACTAGTCCCCTGGTTTTTATCATGTCCTTTTCTTCTGGGGTGGTTGCTAAAGGACTGAGAAGGCACAGGGGTCTATCTGGGCTCCAGGTGTCAGTCATTTTATAGATGGAGACACCAAGGAAGGGAAATAATGATCAATAACCACTAACAGAGAGCTTCTCTATTCACTGGTAAGGATGTCTCCACCCACCAGTACCCAGGGCTCCCGGGACCCATGAGCCCCTGTGAGGTGTGAGGGAGGCTGGACAGACAGGTCATTCCTGCTCCAGGGGAGAGATGAACTAACCCAGGTCTAAAGTGAAAATGAGAAGCAGAGTCGCGGCCCCTAACTGTGCTGTTGTCCACACCTCTCCCTGGCTTCACAGAAGGAAGAAGAGGCGAGCCCAGCACATTAAGTCCCCATGGCAGGACACTCCCCAGTGCAATCCCTTCCCTGCCAAGCCCCCATCATGGTTCCTGTGAGTGCTCCTAGCTCCAACCCTGCCAAAGGCTGAACCCCGAGTCCCCTTTGGCCATTGAGAAACCATACACGGCTGAAGACAGACCCACACAAATCTGCACACAGCAGGACTGCGCAGAGAAGCCACAGTCTGAATCAGGGTCTGAGGACCATATCCAGTGTGCGTGTGTGTGTGTGTGTGTGTGTGTGTGTGTGTGTGTGTTTTGAAGGGCCACAACCTGAGGGAGCTGGTTGCTTAAGAAGCCTTCTGCCTATCAAATAAATGTGTCTGCCTGCTTCTCCTCTTGCCTCTTAAAGTGGACAGAGAAATGGGTCCTTTCTGCTCATCCATCCTGACACCCCTGGAGGCGGCACTCTGGGCCCCACTCTGCCCCTCTGTCCACTGCCCCCTCTGTCCCCAGGGAGTGGAGGCCATGCAGGTTACCCCCCTTTCTCCTTCATTTCTGGTGGGACGGCTCCAGCTTCCTTCTTTCCATCTCACCTGTCCGGTTGTACAGAAAGTCTTCTCTACAACAAGCTGTCAAAATGTGTCCTTCTCTTAGCCTGATCACAGATCCTTTCATTTCTCCTGGCCTCTAGCTGCTCCTTCCTGTCCCTCCAGGCCAGTGTCTGAAGACCACTCATTCTAGGTCCCTTCACTGCCCCGCTGCCCAGACAAGCCATCCCCTGCATGCCTTTGTCCCGAACTCCTGCTTTCCTCTTTCAGGCCTGCTCAGATGTCACCTGTCATACCAGCAGTATCCCCACAGCCCTCCTGAGCTGCCCTGCAGCAGAGACAGAGCCAGCCCCCTCCCTCACAGGCTGGCTTCTAGCTGCTTCTTCTTCTTGCCCTTTGGGTTTTTCCTGGAAACAAAATCCAAGTAGTGGGCACTCACCTCCCAGGGTGAGGGTCTGCAGCTAATGGCCCTCACTTCTGAGGTATCTCTGGGAGGTTTCTTGGAGGTCCTTGGGGGAACTGAGCCCCACAATAACCAAGGGGCACTCATGTGCTTGGCTTTTCTCTGTCTCCTGTGTCAGACTGGGAGCCCTCACTGTGCTCCCTGGAGTCTTCTTCCGAATGAACCCCCAAGGTCTGGCCGATGGCCTTGGGTCTGCTTTGAGGCACCCACTTGATACCCACCGCCTTCACCTACCATCCCAGGGGCAGGACAGGCTCTGCTGTCGGTGCAGACCCATCTCCGGACAGGCTCCCTCCTGTGCTCTCTCTCCTCTACAGCCTCATGGCCAAGAGCTTGTCCCCGGCACCCAGGACATTGCTTGGGCAAGATGTTACTGGGTTTGCTGGAGCACACAAGCAGAATGGATGAGTAAGTGTGAGCAGGCAGAGAGTCTCTCAGAATCTAAACTGGGCGTCTGCTGCAGAGAGATTTATGCCCAAGGATCTGGCCCTACCAATGCCAGTCATTTCCTACCACATCAAATAGTCCATAAACTGCAGAGCCCCCCTTCGCTCTCCCTGCTCCTGACATCCCACCACCTATAACGCAGGCACCGCCCGCCAGACCCAGCACCCTCCTGCCACGAGAGAGCCTCAGACCCAGGAGAGGTTCCAACTCTGCTTAAATAAAGGTGAAAGAACAAAGGGAAATGCTGTTCTCATGTGATAGGATTCAACGCCGCCTCTCTGAAATGTCATTCGGCAGAGAGAGATTTGTCCCAGCTGGATGCCAGGGCTCATAAAGAAGTCCGTGGACAACTGCCTGTCCGCAGCTGTTGATGGCAGCCGCGGGAAATGGCCATTTTGACACATCAACTTATTGAACCCGCACACACAGGGGGTTGGGGTTTCTGGGAGGAGGAATCAAGTCATTGTTGGGGAGCTGACGCTGAGGTCAGCTGGACTGTTCAGGGCCCATCTGGCTCTGATGTGCTTGTGGGTATGTGTGAGATGCCTCGTCAGCTGTGGAGCACACTGGGCACTAACTCGGTGCCCACACCAGCAACTCTCTAGCGAGCAAACTGAGGCCATGGCCTGTGAGGCACTGTCATACCTGGAACTTGGAGTCAGTGTCCAGGCTGTTCCACTCCAGTCCACTGCTGCCTTCTCTGGCCCCAGGAGGGAAAATCAGGCTGAATTGTCAAACACATAAAAGCTTGGGCTTATTCACAGATGGTGTCCCGGATGGAGGACTGGGAATCCAGCACTCCCAGCACTGAGATTAGGTACCGGCCTTCTGAGTTACTTCCATCCCCTCCCCTCCCCTCCCTTTCCCTCCTCTTCCCACCCCTCCCCTCCCTTTCCTCCTCCCTTCCTGTCTCTTCATCTCTCTCTCTCTTTTTTTTCATGTTGGAAATTAACCCAGAACCTTGCACATGTGAAGCTAGTGCCCAACTACCATATCCCTGGCCACTTGCCTTCTTTTCTTGGCCTGTTTTTTTCATCTGTACAAGGAGGATGCTAAAGATTTCTAAAGTTTCTTCCACCTCCAAAAATATGTTATTCTGGGTCTCAGTTTCCTGTGTTCAAGTGGGTATAATGTTCCACTTCACCCAACGCCCTCAGGATCATATGGGCCCCAGAAGTTCCTTGGCACGGTTGTGTGGAATACATGATGAAACACAATGCCAAGCCTCCCATTTCTGCAGCAAAGTGATGATTTTGAACCAGGTTTAGAAACAGGGCCACAGTTATGCTGCTGGCAGCAATAAAGCAGAAACTACGTTAGTTTCCAGATAAGTAGCACTAGAGTCAGGAAAGGGGTTCTCTGGATGCCTCATAGCACCAGTTGTCCCTGAAACAGCCCCTAGAGAATGGGAGGAAAGAGCTCTAAGTAAAAAAATCCCTTTGACTGTTACAAAACAATTATTACACGGAATTAAACTGTATATCCCAAGGAAATGTGGAAGTTCTGAGCTTGGGCAAGACCTGGGAAAAGAAGTGGAGGAAGTAGGCAATGAAGGAGATATGGAAAGGGAATAGGTTCATTTCTATGGTGCAAAATGCCCTTATCATGAGCTGTGGGTCACCTGAAATCAAACATTAGATCTATCACACATTAATTCCAAGATTAGGAGAAATGTAACTTTTTAAAATCTCAGTTTCAGCTGTAAACTGTAGGATATAAATGGCATCTCTGTTACAGAGATACCTGTGGAAAAATTCTTAGCACCACACCTGGTGCTAATTTCTAGCAGTGGCAGCAAAATCATCCAGAGTAGTTACTGCAAATCTACTAAGTGATGCAATTTTAAGGAGAGGGTGCAGCACTTATCCCACTGACCATAGTGATTGGGGAGAAAAGGGCTTGTTTTAGGAGAGGAACACATTAATTGGCTGGCCCAAGGTAAGCAAAACCTGGAGAAGCACAGAGATCCAGACCATGTGAGAGAAGTGCAGTTAACAACTTCTGATTATGTTAATGATAGCAGGAATTATTCATATCACTCTAACAGCAATTATATTAGCAGGAAGAACAGTTATGAATCCATGTTCTGATGGTAGCTATAATGAGTATTGTAATAAGAAGCTGAAGATAAATTTCATCTAGTAGATTAATCAAAAAGAAATTCAAATGAAGAATTATGAGTCATTATTCTGTGTGCATTTACAAAACAATGGGCACAAATGTTAGAGCGGAGGGACCAAAGAACTCACATGGATTACTGTGTATGAAATGAGCACCCAGTCAGGAACATATTCAATATCCTGTGAGGCTCAGGAAATAAAGTGACGTCTCCAAAATTCCATAGAGGGCAGATAATGGAGCCCTTATCCAAGCTCATTGCCTTACAATACCAAAAATATCAACCACTTGTCAAAGTAGACCAACTTTAAGTCTTTGACTATAATTGTTCCTTGCCTTTATTGACTAATAATACTGGATGCCTAATGTCTCAGAACAGAGAAGGCACGAACGTCTAAGGTGAGGGGAGGTGTCCTTCACTGCTAATAGTCCATACAGGATGAGTTTACCTATTAAAAAAGGGTTGTTTTTGAGGGTAAGAGGGAGGAGAGAGAAAGAGAGAGTGAGAAGGAATATGCCTACCATAGAGGTGGCGGGGGGTGGGGTTGGTGAGGGAAACTGAGAACATTTGGTGGTGGAAAATGTACACTGGTGAGGGGACTAGTGTTGGAACTAGTGTGACTGAAACCGGAATAATGAACAACTTTGTAACTGTTGTATCTCATTGTAATTCAATTGAAACATTAATTTAATTAACTTTTTAAAGAATGGTTATTTTTACATGGAAGAAAGATTCACATACATTGCTACATACAGGTTGAAAGGTTCTTTATATGATGGGGGTCATTACTGAAAGATCCACAAGACATCACAAGATGTGGTCACTCATTTAAAGATAGAGAGGGGCAGGAGTGATAGTATGTGGGAAGGTCACTTGCCTTCCACTCTGTCAACCTTGGTTTGATATCCGCATCAAAATTAGGTCTTCTGAGCAACTCCATATGGTCTTCTGAGCAACTCCAAGAGTAATTTCTTAATATGAGACTGACACCCAAGAACAGTAGAGACAGGGCCAGGAATATTGCTTCATGGTTGGAAGCCTGCCTCCTGAGCTGGCGGAGAAGGCAGCTGGAATGGAGAAGGGATCACCAAGTCAATGATGGCTGGAGAGATAGATAGTTTGGGATGGGAGATGGGGGGATATTAGGGACATTGGTGGTGGAAAATGTGCACTGGTGGTGGGATGAGTGTTCGATCATTGTATGACTGAAACTCAAACATGAAAGCTTTATAACTGTACCTCATGGTGATTCAATAAAAAAATAAAAAACATATATTTTTAAAATTCCTGAATCTCGGTCATCAGCCCCCCTCCAGATCACAAGGCTTCTTCTCCCAGAAGGGAGGATAAATGAGGCCCCCATAGCCATGCCACTGGACACCGTACCAGGCTGTTTTCACTTGAGGCACAGGTGAGAGCCCTCCCTGTCCCAAGGGACCCAGCCCTGGCAGCCGACCTCCACAACCCAACTGCCTCCTGTTCCAGGCCATTCCCCACCTGCTCAGGCTGAGCCTCACATATGAGTGAACATATTTCTGGACACATCATAAGATACTCCCTACCCATTCTTCATGATTACACACTGTATTTGATGGGGTTCAGAGAGTAGGCAACAAATCATAGAGGAAAACATACACATTATATACATATATACATATTTTCAGATATATATACCAAAGCTCACATCACCCAAACTTTAACAACATGTTAGTGATATCCTATAGCACTATAGCACTGATGTCCCGTTGTTCATCAATTTGCTCAAGCAGGCACCAGTACACCAGTAACGTCTCCATTGTGAGACTTGTTGTTACTGTTTTTAACATATTAAATACACTACGGGTAGCTTTCCAGGCTCTGCTGTGCGGGTGGGATACTCTCAGTAGCTTGCCGGGATCTCCAAGAGGGACAGAGGAATCAAACCCAGGTTGGCCGCGTGCAAGGCAAATGCCCTACCCACTAGTGCTATCGCTCCAGTTCTATAGAATGTCTTAAGGGCTCCTGCCAAAATAGAACAATCTTCATACTGTTTCCTATATGGACACTTTTTTTGTAAGCATGTTAGCAGTTCTTCATAACAGACAATACAAAATATATTCTTTCAGTTCTGTTTTGGGACAGGGATAGGGGTTTGGGATAGAAACATCCTGAATTTGGTTGTCAGATGGTGTAATGGTGGTGGGATTTGTGTTTGAATATTAAATGTAATCAAAACTGTGAACTAACTTATAAAATTTTTTTAAAAAATTAAAAAAGGAATTCTTGAGAGCAGAGCCAGAAGTAACCCCTGAGCATTTCCAGGTGTGGCACCTCCCCCCCCCAAAGAAATATGGTACACAGAAAGATTGGACAGAGAAGATGACTTGCCCAAGGTCATGGCATGAGCAGGTTGCAGGAATCATAGCCTATACTCTTAGTTTTCTGAATTTCCCCTAGTTCTTGCCCCATTGAGGTTTTATGACACTATTTGGACCCTTGTAAATAGGTGGTTGATAGATGTAATGAAATGGTCTGGGTGGCTGTCATAACCTGAACTTCCCTAATGCCTTACTACTATTAGCTAGAAGATAGCTGGTTGTTCTTTGAAATAAAACAATACAAATACCTTCTTTAGTGGAGCAACATCTGTCCATGATTCTGAAAAAAAAAAGTTAGTTTTGGTTTGTTTTCAACAAAGGAATGTTTATCAAATTCCCTACTTTTCCCCCATCTTATAAGTGAATTAATAAAAAATAAAAGGACTGGTTACTACTGAGATGGAGTGAACTATTACTTTTATTCACTATAAATAAAATTACTTTGGTGCATTATAACGTTTAAGCAGTGAAAAACAACACTTTTCCTTTTGCTGTGCTGGACTATGTCCTTTGACAGGCACATGTATGTATCCTAAACAAGACATGGAAAGCCCATGCCTTTGTTCATCTCTTTCCACCTTCTCTTCCTGTTCAGTGTGGTATTGTATTAAGAAGGAAAATCACAAACAAGGAGGGATGGTAGAACGGTGGAAGGGGAACTTGAGGTCAGAAAAGTCTCCTCCTGGGATGAAGAGATTGCTTCAATGTTAGCCAGGCAAAAAGGAGGTGAAGAAGAGAGCTCCAGGTCTGCATTTTGCCTTGAAGCAGTATATGTCTATTTTCACTTTTGTGGCTTTGGAGAAGAATACTCTTTTACCTCTCTGGAATCTAATCTCACTTAGATGCTATTATCTTCAAACCAGCTCAGCTCGGAGCTTTGTCTGTGAAAATAACAGCCAATACTTCTTTTCAGAGATAATTATTTTATTCTTCAGCTATTCCATCAATGAGGAAAGGGCAAAAAAAAAACACTCCCACAAAAAACAAAACCCAAAACCTGTCTACCCTGCACCTGGGAGAAGAGAGCCTGATAAACCTTCATCTGATAAAAAAATAGAGTGAATCAAATCTTCTACAAAGGACCCTAAGATTTTGGAGAAACAGATCCAAATTTGTTTCTGAGAAATCTGGGAGAAGGGCTGTGTATACTTCAGAACATATGCATAAAAGCACATACGACACACATGTCCACATGGACACACACAGATTTACATATGCTTGCAGGGCCTGCTTCTCACACCAAGTGAATAAACAGATGGAAATTTTTATGATGTGATCCAGCTCTCTCAGTGCTATAAACTGTTAGTTCCAGATGGGACTGCCAGAGCCATAGGAATCCAATAAAGTTGTAAATTTGGGCAGTTACTTCTACTTTGGGTCCCTTAAACTCATCATCTGGAAAACATGTGGAAGTAGACATGGAAGAGGGGCGGGGTTGGGTCACCTGGCTTCTAAAAACCTTCCCAGGGCTCACATGGTAAAGCTTAGGACTTTCTGATCTCTGAATAGAGAATAACAATGGAATCTTCCTGGGTGAGTTTCTGGAGTATTACAAGTAAAACATTGAGTACAAGTACTTTTAAATCTTAGTTTTTCTGATAAACAAATGTCATACCTCACTGTGATTTTAATATGCATTTCCCATTATTATTGAACATATTTTCATGTGCTTATTTACCATCTGCTTTTTATGTTTGTTTTGATGGTGTATTTGTTCAAATGCTTTGCCCTTTAAGAAATGGAGTTGTTAGTTTTCTTGTATTGAGTTAATACATATAAATAGATACACCTTTTTATTTTAGCAGATATGATTTGCAAATATTTTCTTTCAGTCTGTGACTTGTATTTTCAGTCTCTTTAAAGGTGTTTTTCAAAAAGTAGAATTTTTTTTATTTTGGTGTAGTCTGATTTATCAAAGTTTGTTCCTTTATGAACTGGGCCCTTAATGCTATAGCTAAGATGTTTGCAGGGTCAACAGCATAATTCTTCTAAAGATAAATAATTTTTAAGTTTTACTTTTAGTGTGAATCATGGATAAAAGATGTTTTTCTTCCTTGTGAATATCCAATTGTCCTAGAATCATTAATTGGAAAAAATTCTTTGTTTTCAAATAAGTTGTTTTATATCATTGTCAAAAATCAGGTGTTGATCTCTTCCAATATTTATTTGTGAATCTCTGTAATGTGGCTGTTAATGAGCTCATATGGCACCAGTGGCAGTTCTTGGGCATAATTGCCAGGATCCTGGAAGAACAGGGAGATGGGAGAGGTCAGCCATTTCAGACTCCATGAGAGCCTAGAGATTTTGGTCACAAATCCTGCATCACCGTATTACTGTCATCCCATTGCTCATCGATTTGCTCAAGCTGCTGCCAGTAATGTCTCTATTGTCCCTTTCGCATTCAGGGGAATAAGGCTTGTTACTGTTACTGTTTTTGGCATATTGAATACACCATGGTTGTTTGCTAGGCTCACCATGGTAGTTTGCTAGGCTCTGCCCTTTGAGATTCTGCATCGCTGTCTTCCGGGATCTTTGTTTTATAGTCTCTAGATCTTGGCCGTTGATGAGATTACATGGTGCCAGGGACAGTTTGTGGGTGTGAATGCCAAGCTACTGGAAAATTGGGGATCTGGGTGGAGGAGGCCCAGTCCCAATCTGAGCAGGCTTGGAGACCTCAGCCACAGGTCCTGCATACCTGGATTCCTCTGTCGGTTCTTTCATGCATGAGGCTTGTCCGAGTCGCCTTGAGCATGGCTGTGGCTGGGTTCTGGAGGTTTTAGGCTGCTGGGCCTCTGCTTGAGGTGGGCAGAGAAACTCAACCCACCCCCTTAAGAAGGGGCCCCAGTTAAGACAACCTGGGACAGGGGCAGAAGATTCTGCCACAAATCCTGCATACCTGAGTTTTTCAACAGATTCACTCATAGATGAGGCTTGTTTCGAGCCTATGGAGATCAGACATGAGCATGGCAGCAATTGGGTTCTGGAGGTTTTCAGCTGTCGGGGTTCTGTATGGTGGGTGGTGTGCTCCTCTGCCCCCCTCCAGGGATCCCTGAATGAGACTCAGTATGGTGTGGGGTACAAAGGTGTTTTTCAGCTTATTGATCTCTTCTGAGATTTATTTGTGAGTCTCTAGATCATGGTCACATGAGCTTATGTGGTGCCAGACACAGAGATGCCTTTCGACCCCACACCAGGCTGATCTTATCTGGGGTTCCCTGAAAAGGGGCACCACCCCATGAGCCCACCACATGCCCATACAGATTCCCGACAGGCGAAAACCTCCAGAACCCAATCATTGCCATGCTCACGTATGATCTCCACAGGCTCGAGACAAGCCTCATCCATAAATGAATCTGTTGAAAAACTCAGGTGTGCGGGATTTGTGACCAAATTCTCCAGGCTCTCACAAAGTCAGGAATAAGCAACTCCCCCCCCACCCCATCTTCTTGTTCTTCTTGGAGCCTGGCAGTCATGCCCAAGAACTGCCCCTGGTGCCATGTGAGCTCATTAATAGCCACGATCCAGAGATTTACAAATAAATCTCGGAAGAGATCAACAAGCTGCAGAGTTGCCTCTAGACCACAAAGTCACTATCAGTGAAAATTTAACTTGAGTTGTATCACCCTATTTAAAATGTTAGAATTCCTGGAGTATGTGGTCGCATTTGCAGCTGTGCAACATTTCATTTCATACTCTATAGCCGTGCAACATTTCATACTCTATACCAGGAGTAGTACACCATGTTGGATGGGGTGTAAAGTAGAAGGCAATCAATTTCAATCAAAGAAAATAATTAGCACTCAAGGCTGAACCCTTTAACAACATGTTAGTAATCCCTTATACAAGGGCTTAATGTCTCTGTTAAGGTGAGCTATAGCAATCTTCACACACTTTCTTCTAAGAAAACTTTTTTTGATCATTTTTTACAGATTATTTATAACAAGTAGTGCAAAATAAATTGTTTATTTATTTATTGGGTCTGTTATTTATTTATAAGGGTCTGTCATTGGGGCGGGCTTGGGTGGTGGTTGGGGAATTCAAAATAATGATGGTGGGAAGCTGTAATGGTGGTATGATTGGTGTTGGAATATTGACTGCAATAAATTATTGTGAACAACTTCATAAAAATAAAAATAAAATAACAATAAGTAAAAAAACAGATGTCCACATATGTGTGAGTCTATTTTAGGGCTCCTGCCTCATCATATATCTATTTGCCTTTCTTAATGCCAATATCATATTACCTAGGCTACAGTTGCTTATAACAGGTTTTGAAATCAAGTTTTCCTAGTTCTCTAACTTTATTCTTCTCTCTAGAAGTTGTTTTTAATAATCTGTCTTTTGCACTAACATGCAGATATTATTCTGGTTGTATCAGCAAAAATGACTGCTGGGTTTCTGATTGATGTTGCATTGGATCTATGGACAATTATGGGGACTCTAGTTATAGTTTTCAACGTATAGGACATGCACATACTTTATCAGGTCCACATTACAGATTCATAGTTTTATGCTATTTTAAATGTTGTAAATGGTATTTTTTAGTTTTTTAATTGCTACTAATATAGTGTATTATATGTGATCACATATCCTGCAACCTTTCTAAACTCCTAATGATAAACTAGAATTAATAAATTTTAATGTGACAATTTTATATAATTTTAAAATACTTTCTAATTCTCCTTTTGATTTCTCTTGACCATAGGCTAATTTGAATCATGTTATCTAACTTCAAAACACTTGGTTTTCAAAAAGCCTTTCAATTATTATTTTATATTTGATTCCATTGTAGAGAATACTTTTGCATAACTTAAAATCATTAAACTCACTGCAACATTTTTATGGATTAGACCATCATCTATTTTGGTAAATGATCTCTCTATATATGTTCTATTGTTATTTAGAGTATTCTATAATTCAGTTAGGTCAATTTGATTGTGTTATTAAAATCTTCTAAATTCCAATTAATTTAAAAAGATGGATTTGAAATCTTCTATTCTAAATTTATGCATGTCTTATATTTATATTAGTTCTGCTTCATGTACTTGAAAGTCATCTTAGTTGTGTAAAAATTAGAATTATATGTAATCCTAATGCATCATTATAAAATTATTTCCTTTATCCCAGTAATACTATTTTATCTGAACTATCATTTCTATTAATATAGTAACTCTACATTTTAATTATTGCTTATGTGGCATATATTTTCTGACCTTTTTCTTTTTATTTCTGTCTTTATATTTCAAGTGTGTTTCTTATGTAGATAGCATACAGTTAGAGTTTTCTTTCGTATCCAATCTAACAATTCCTGCCTTTAAATTTACATGTTTAGATTATTTACATGCTGGATATTATGAGGATTAAGAAATACATAAAAGTTGCAATTAAGAAATACACAAAAATAGCAATTAACTTTTCCCTCACCTCCTTAGCAATCCACTGCACATTTAAAAATTATTGCAATTGATTCCTCAAATTCTCATTACTGACCCTTTTTTTTTTCCTTTCTTTTCTTTTTATTTCCTTTCTTTTCTTGAGAGAAGTTTATTTCCAGAGTCATGAACGATGACAAATAGTGACCATGAAGTACACTATCATCACATAGTGACCAGGAAGTGCACTACCATCACATAGTGACCAGGAAGTGCACTACCATCACATAGTGACCAGGAAGTGCACTACCATCACATAGAGACCAGGAAGTGCACTACCATCACATAGAGACCAGGAGTGCACTACCATCACATAGTGACCAGGAAGTGCACTACTATCACATAGTGACCAGGAAGTGCATTATCATCACATAATGACCATGATCATGCTCACTTGAACTCACATTTCCTTGTAACACTACCATCAGCTTCATGGTATAAATTCCACCATTTAAATAGGAATGGTTTGATTTCGATGTTGCAGAATTTTCTAATTTGGGGGTCATTTCCCCTTTTTGTTATTTTTTCAGAACTGTTTATAGAGACACTGTGATTTGCAAAGTTGTATACAACAGAGTAGCATCAGGCATACAACACTCCAATACCCACCACCAATGTCCCCATCCCTCCACCAATATATCCAGGTTCTCTCCCACCCCTCAGCCTACCCCCTTGGCAGGCATATAACAAATTTATTTCATATTACTTGGAAAAATAGAACTTTAAAGAATGGCAAAAAGAGTGATCAGAAAATAACTGAATAGAAGTCATTTGTGATAATGAATTACTATATGTTTTTAATCTTTCTTAATCTAGTAGAGGTCAGCCATATACATATTAGTGAGGGTCATACTCAATGCCATATGATGGGAAGTTTTTCTTGTCTTTTAAAGGAGCTCTTTTATGTCTTCTTGAAAAACTGATTTGAAGGCTACAAATTCTCTAAGCGGTTGCCTGTCTATGAAGCTCTTCCTAGACAGGCAAATCTGAAATACAACATAGCTAGGTAGTTCCTTCAAATCTGAAATACAACATAGCTAGGTAGAGTATTCTTGGTGAGGTGTTCATCTCATTGAGATTTTTTTTAAAACTATCTTCTTCTACATTCTCTGGTTCATGGTCTCATCTGATAGATCTTCTATACATCTAATGTGCTTTCCTTTATATAATGTGCTTTCCCTAGCCAGATAGGGCGTTCAAACTCAGTACATCAAGATCCTCCTCGAGCTTGATTCACCACCAGGATCTCACCATTCTACAAGGAAGTGATCATTGGCATAAAGAGAGGTGTTCGGCAGGGCGATACCATTTCACGGAAACTCTTCAGTGCCACCCTCGATGACTGGAATGGGAAGGAATGGGAGTGAAGATAGATGGTCAGCAACTACACCACCTCCGCTTCGCTGATGACATCGTTCTCATAATGCCAAATGGCACAAATGCTGGCCAACTTCGACCACGAGTGTGGAAAGGTCGGACTGCAGCTGAACCTCAACAAGACAATGTTCATGAATAACAAACTAGTCCCTGACGCTCCATTTGCTCTCAGTGGAATGAACATCTCCGAATGCAGCAGCTATATGTACCTGGGTCAAGAACTCAGCACAAGGAACAACACGGCACCAGAGCTACACAGGAGGAAGAGAGCAGCATGGAATGCATTCAAGAGCATCGAAGAAGTGGTTAAGAGGACGAAGAACCTCTGACTTCGGGCACATCTTTTCGATTCCACCATTCTTCCTGCACTAACGTACGACCCAGAGATCTAGGCCCTACACAAACAGGATAAGAACGCTATTCAGGTATCCCAAGGAGGAATTGAAAGAGCTATGCTAGGAGTATCACGTCTCACTCAAGTGAGAGAATGAATCTGGAGTTCCGACCTCTGTCGATGGTCAAGTATCAGGGATGCTGTCTCATTTGCCAAGACATCAAAAATCAGATGGGCCGGACATGTAATGCAATTCAGACAACTGCTGGACTAGAGCTGTTACCGACTGGATTCCACGGGATGTCAAAAGACGGTGTGGCCACCCGCCAATAAGATGGTCAGTCTTCTTCGTCAAAACCCTGAATGAACGGTTTGAGGATCTTCCTGTTCCTGGAGCGAGCAGATATCATTGGGCTACACTAGCACGCTACAGGGACAAATGGAGACGTTACTGGCACCCACTTCAAGCAAATCGAAGATCAACGGAAGACAAGTGATACAAATAATACCCTTTGGGCCTCTTGAATCTCAGTTCCTGTAATATTCAACTCTTGGAAGTTTTTATTGATGATTTCTATAATTTATGTTTCTTCATCACATTTGTCTTTCTAGTCTCCAGAGACTCTGATAATTCTTATATTGTTCCTCTTGAACTCATTCCACAGTTCTCTGGTATGCTATCATCCATTTCTTTTCAGACAATTTCTCATTTTCTGCTGTTTCCTAGTGGTTTTCTCCTCATCTTGGAGCTCCTCAATCTTTTGCTCAGCTTCTGTTATTCTGCTATTCAGAGATCCTATTGACTCTTTTTTATATCATCTTCAATGCTCTTCATTTCTATCATTTCTGACTGTAGTAGTTTTTTTCATTTCAACTCTCCTCCTTTTCTGTGCTTTTCTTACTCTCTGTGCTATCATTTATTTCATATTACTTGGTCTAATACAACTTAAAAGAATGGCAAAAAAGAATCATCAGAAAATAAATTAACAGAAGACATTTGTGATGAAATACTATGTATTTTTGATCTTTCTTAGTCTAGTAGAGGTCAGTCATATACATATTAGTGAGTGTCATACTCAATGCCACAGGATGGGAAGAACATTGAACATCCTCATCAGAGTGTCACTAAAGGTACTGAGGATTTACTGGTGTTGTTTATGTCTTCAGTGATACTGTTTTTGCTCATTGAGCTGGGTGGGCTTCTATGCGTTTTCCCCATGGATTTCCTAGTGTTTTGCTGTGCTGGACTGAGTCTTTGTAGTTAGCCTCCCCCCGAAAGATACTGAAGGGTTAAGCTGGAAATCATTCTCTCTCTTCCCTGCTTGTCAGTACAGAATGACAGAAAGAATAAGTGTGGGCAGCATATAATTCGTTGAGTGGCCACACACTTCAGGAGCTGTTCATGAGACAGGTCGGGTGTGGAGGTTTCTGGGAACCACCTAGTAGGAAGGGCTCTGTTCCATTCCACAATAGACACAGTGATATCAGCCAGAGGCGAGCCTCATCTGGAGTGTTGGAGCAGCAAGCAGAAGGTCCCTTTTTCAATATATGATATAACGTAATATAATGTGATAATGTGACTTTTGAACTTTTGTGTGATTCTCAGGTTGATGTTTCCATATCTCACGACAAATTCAGACACAATGACACAATTAAATCATAGTGTGTCTCATCATGACTCTTAACTTACAATACTCTCAAGATCACTGTGTCCCATCCCCTGGTCCCACTCTGCACTCCACCTGCCCTTACCTGCCCTCAAGAATCTTACAAAGGCTGGAGCTGGCCTCAGACACACAGCCTCGAGTTCAGGCCATTGGCCCACCTCCAATGGCCCTCCTTCCTCTTTATTTGTGCCTGTGTATATAGGCAAGTAGTCTTTCTCTTCAATCATTCTGAGTTGAGTCCTGCCTCCCCCCCCACCCCCCACACACACACATCCTGGTGAGCAGATTGAGGAGAAAGGAGAAAATCCTAGAACTTGGTAGCCCAGATCAACTGCAGCTGGGGGTTGGGGGGGGCAGTTAATAGTGGAGTTGGGAGTAATTGTTCTCCCTCTTCAATCAACTAAAGGTCAGTGAGCTTTCAATAGAACTGAAGGATCTGAAGCCTCTGCCGTGCAGCCTGCAGACTGATCTCGTCCTGCTAAATCTCCTCCTGCTGCTCTAACATGGGGCTGGAGGGGTCCTGGAGGCTCTAGAGATGGTCAGAGGGAAAGTCTCCTATCTATCGATATTATGCTGACCTTGGCCTGGGGAGGTTAGAGCAGTGAGTGTGGCCCCACACTGACAGCATCACTGCCCCCAGACACCTGCTGTATCAGGCCTGTCCTGGGCTTTGGGGACATTAGGTCCTGCTTGGAATCACTCTGTTTGGGAGCTCAGCTGACTGATGAATCACAGAAAAGAGGCCCAGAGAGGGTTTTGATCACACTTGACCCCAAAATTAGGCAGAAGGCTGGGTTAGGATCAAAACCAGGTATCCAGATCATTTGTCAGAATGTTTTCCAGGTGCCAGGCTGGACTAGGAACTGAAAAGATTAGGACACCTGACACCTATGTAGAGAGATGCAGTCAAGAGGAGAGGGTGTGACCCTGCCCACCCCACTTCCAGTTCTGGGTTGGTGGCCCCAGTGGCTCCCTTTTCCCAGCTCTGTCATTTTGTTCTTCATGAACCCCAGGCCCTGTGGGGAGCTGCTCACTGAGAAAGACCACAACTCTGGGAAAGTGCTGCTCAGGCCCCTTCTCACATCCTCTCCTCTCTCCCAGACCCTCTCCTCTCTGTCCTCCTCCAGTGTTGCCTTCTTCCCTGGATTCTCTCATCCCCATCCAGCTTCTTGGAGTCAGAGAAAAGTGTGATACCCTCCGTAGACCCCCAGAAAATATTTCACCTTTTATTGGCCTGAACTGGGTATCTTGCCCTTCCCTGACCCAATCACATACCAGCAGAATGGGGTAGGTCGGCTACTAGAGTAAATCAGACCCCACCCTGGAGTTGAGGGCAGGTCATTCAGACCATGTGATTGAGAGGCCTGCACTGTCCCCAAAGAAGGGTTTGTGAGCTAGTTGGGAGGAGAGGTGGAATCTGGGGTGTCAACATAGAGTCTTGCCATATGACCCCACCTGAAATGATTACAGTTACAGAAGTAACGGGACCTCCGGGACCATCTCATTCTGCTATGCATTCTCTGGGGCTCACTGCCTGACTCATTTTCTCATGCTCTGCCCACTATCTGGAATTCTCTGTCCTGACACACCAGATCCATGTTATGACCTTGAAATATAATTAGGTCATCCCTGTTGTGTGTCCCTCTGATGTCTCTGACCTATCCCTGCTACTTGCCATGCTATTATGGCTAGGGTAGCCAGTCTGCCCTCCCCAAATAGGCACACACACACACACACACACACACACACACAGAGGCACACACAGTCACACACAGAGAATCACAGAGCTTGTGATTTCTTGGGGGTCTTTGAAAGTATGAATTAAATCTTAATCTCCCAGTATCTGACCCCCATGGTTTAGAGAAGAAATTTGGTTAAGTAGTTGTAGAATGAATGACCTGATAGAACCTCTGTTATTTTTGTTGGATTCTTGGTTGCTGTGTAGTTATTTGCATTCTTACAAAAGACAAAGCAGCAAGCAGAGGAAACAAAGCTCCAGAAGTGGCATTTCAGGCGCCAGTGAACTAGGCCTAGAAGCTTCTTCCATTGTCTAGAGCCTGGGGGAGGAAATGGCTGTCCCAGCAGGTGGAATCTTCCATTCATTGCCTTTCAGTGCAAAATTAGGAAAACAATCACACTGTCTCTTGAAAAACACGGATGTGTCATGGAAACAAATGTGTTTCCCTTTGGCTTTCTGGGGAAGAAAACTCCTCTATTCCTGTCAGGTTTTCCTGCAATGGCCTCCTAGTCTGCAGACCGCTCCTTCCTGCCATCCCTGAGGGCTGAGGGTGATGCCCTTACTAACTCTCAGTTCTCTCAGCACTGTGCCCTCACAGTCACCCTCAGACCCAGTGTGGTGAAACTGGGTATTAACTGGGCTTTGAAGGAGCCCCCGTGTTCCAGAGCTCAGCCATTGCCCCTCTTGCCCTTGACCCGACTGCTTCTCCCAGTAGACCGATAGCCTGCCCTGATGATTGACACATCCACTCTCTGCTCCACTGGCCTCCCTGCCCTTCATCATGTCCTTCCAACCCATCCTCCACGTGCCCCAGAGTTGCCCTCAGCAACACCACACTGATGGGGGCCTCGCCACTGGCAGATCCTCTCAGCTCCAAGATGCCCTTGATCCCAATCAGGAGACAGTCAGACAGACAGTTAGCAGTGACACCCTCTTTCCTCTGCCTCGTGCTGTTCCTCCCTGACACCTACCCCCGCCCCCTGCTGAACTGTCATCTTCCCAAGGCCTTGTTGCTGGGGCCCCAGCTTTCAAAGATCTCCGAGTCAATATGGGTTAATGAGGAGAATGAACCAATGAATCAATCAATACATCATTGTCTCATTGTCCCATAGCCCTTCTCATGATAGATATAAAGCAACCATGCAACATTTAATCACTCTTACCTGCCAGGCCACCATCGCACTGTGCCCATGTCAGCTCTGGGAGTGCTGCATTCCCATGAGTGGGTGTCAACCATCTACAGGAGGCACAGTCAGCTCAGAGAGGCCAAGGAATCCGGACAGGGTCCCACTCAGAGGGTGCATTGGGGCTGTGCCTAGAACTTGGGATCTTGGCCGGAGATCCCTCATTTACTGAGGATGGACTGTGCACCAGGCACTGCTCAGGTCCGGGGACAGAGTGGAGACAGAATAGCAAGTCCCTGACCCCAGGAGCCCCTGTGCTGGGCAGAGTGCAAAGGAACACACAATCCATGGATAAATAAGGAAGGGCTGGTAAGGGCAGTGTGGTAGCATAGCACAGGAGCAGGGCAGGGAGTGCCCAGCTGCAGTGGGTGGGTGACATTTTCTCTACACCTGCCTATGCCACTCTACCACAATGAAGTTGTTTTTAATAAAAGAGTCAAATATCCCCAGAGTCCCTAAATGGGACTGACTATGGAGACGGGTCCTTTTCCTAGGGCTGGCCCACTTGGTCCTGTGGACACGTAGCGATGTCTGCAAAGTGACATGTTCAGAAAAGCTGACAAACATTTCACAGGCGCACAAGTCCACGCCTCACTCTCCCTAGGTGATCACAACATTTTGACACCTGTGATGAGCTTGATGATTCAAATACATGTCAAAGTGCCACTGGAATGTCAGGCAGGACTCCAGCTGTCTTGGCTGGCAAGGCAGGTTGCCAAGAGATCATTGTCCGGAGCTTGTCAGGAAGACTGTGGGAAGGAATTGGAACCTCAAGAGGCCAAGGAGCACCCACACACACCACCAGTCCATCCACCCACCTTTCTAGGAAGAGGGGCGCTGACATGGAGAGATGGGCTGAACAGATCCATTCTCCTTAGTGGTCCAGCCTACTGAAGCTGCTGCTGATTGAGTCCTTGGTGTGCTCATTGGTTGGCTGCGAGAAACACTTTGAATTCTAATTTGTTCTGAAAGGCCTTCCATCCCATTGTTGGTTTTATCTACCTGCAGCCCAGGAGAGCACCAGGGCAATTGACCTTCTGAGGGGTCCTGAATGGCTGAGCTGGGCACTCCAGCACTTCTAGGCTCTCCAGTCCCTGTGATTTGGAGTCTCTCCTGCCCTTTCAGCCACCCTACAAGGAGCATGAAGAGCTGATGAAGCTGACGGGGGTCTTCCTCTTTCCTGACCATGTCCCGCTTCCCTGCCCATTAGAACCACCTGCACTTTGCCTTTAGTGTCTGACAGAGCAGATTGGGGTGGTCAGCCCCTGGCAGGTGGGGGTGGGGGGCTGATCCATACTTCCTCGGAGCTTAGGGGATTAGGGGGTCCTTGTTTTTCCTGTGTCACACAGAGGACAGGGCCGAGTGCTCACTGTGTGTTTATGTGTGTGTGTGTGTGTGTGTGTGTGTGTGTGTGTGTGTGTGTATGTGTGTGGGTGTGTGTTGAGAGCATGGAGAAGAATCTGCTCTGTGAAGAGGAGTCAATGAGAGTGCATGCAAGGGGGTAGAGGTAAGAGAGGGCCTAGCATAGGTAAGAGGTAAGAGAGGTAAAGCATATGGAGGCCTGCGGGGGCGGCACCACCCCACAGTGAGCCTCCATGGGAGGGGTCACCAAGGAGGGAGGCTGAGTTGGGGGACGGGAAGGATAGAGTCCCCAAGGGGGTGTGAGTCCCTTTCTCAAACATCTCTGAGGCCAGATTCCCCCTCCTCTCAGACATTTTAGTATAAGGGCAACGTCACTGTTCTGTGTGCTCCAAATCCTCGCGTCCTGTGCCCAAGGAGATTCTCCCTGAAACGAGCTGCATCCCAGGGCCAGAGCCAAGCTCAGAGGGGGAGAAGGGCTGGAGGGGTAGGGGAAGGGGCAGGAGCCAGAGGGAGGGTTGGGCAGAGCACGTGAGATGGGGCTGAGGCCAGCAGGGTCAAAGCAGGGCTCTGGTGGTGCCTTTCCAGGACCCCAGAGTCCAGCCTCCGGGGACCCTGGGCACTGTGCAGCCACAGTTCCTCTAGTGCCATCACCCCAGCTCCTGGTGTCTTCAGAGTAACAATGACTTGGATGGCAGGAATCATAGACAAGGATGCTTAGAATGGCAGGAACTCATGTGCTCTGCTTCACTCAATACAGATCTTGCAAATGTCCTTCTGTGCCAGGTTTGGGAGCCAGGGTCTGGGACACAGGGTCTAGGACACAGGGTCTGGGACACAGGGTCAAGGGATGCAGAGCTGGATGAGACAGACGCAGACTGTCCTTTGAAGCACTGTCCAGAGCAATAGAGCCAGGGTGTAGCAGCGGGCTCTGGGTTCTCAGCACCTCTTTCCCTCACCCCTAGAGCTGAAGGAAAGATCATGCTGTGGAAGGGAAGTTCAGAGGGTGACTGGGGTGACGATTCTCACTTAGGGAAGAGAGCAGAGGCAATGCAGGTCTTAGGCAGGAGCCCTCCAGGACGCCCACAGCCCCCACGCTCTCTGCTGGGCCCCTGAAGCACTGTCCTTTGTGCGCTGCAAGGGGCAGGCTGAACGCTGCCAGGGCGTGCAGGGAACCAGTGTTCTGGAAGACGAAGAAGCCTGCCCACTGCCTGGTCCCCTATGTCTGACTTCTCGCCGTTAGTATCTCCACCCTCTCGGGAGGACTCCCGCGGAGGGCTTGAGGCTGCTCAGTCTCTGTCAGTGTTGGCGAGTCCTCAGGGGGCCCTGGAAGGTGCCCGCTGGCAGTGGAAGCTGCAGGTGAAACCCCCGGAGAAGGCAAGCCCACCCTTGCTACTCAGCCCGGTTCCTCCAGACTCCCCCTCTCTTCAAACACTGGAGAGAAAAGCTTTACTCATTTCTAAACTTTAAGTGCACCGTCCCGGCAACAAAATGAACCCGGCGTCACTTGATGTAGTGCTTTCTCAGTGGCGAGGAGGAGAGCTCATTTCTATGAATCAAAGCGCGAATGGGCTCCTTCAGCCCCGTGGTCTGGTGCTTCAGCTGTCAGGACACTGGCTCTGGGATATTTCATTCTGCAGAGCAGCTGGAGGGGGAGGAGCAAATATACAGAGACTGTAATGACAAGTGGTGGCTCCTTGAACTTCCCACCCCGAGCCCTGCTCCTCACGGGCAACCATTTTTAACTCCGTTCACTGCTTCTCCTGCCAGTTTCCTCATAAAGTGAAATAACACGTTTGTGCCTGCATCTCCGGCCTCCTGCCAGCATGAGTGCGGCGCCCCTGTTCTGTACCTGTCCATTTTCCCTCCCAACAATATGATTCCATTTTTAGCCCTTCCTTGGGTTACCTTGGAAACTTTAAGGAAGGGATTTATACATTTGTTTCTATAAAAATGACTTTCCACTCGTGGTGGGATTGGTGCTGGAATAGTGGATGCCTGAACCCAACTATGAATACCTTTGTAAATCATGGTGCTTTAATATATATTAAATTATACATTTATCAATTAAATATATAAAATTAAATATATAAAACATATAAATATATAAAATAATATAGAATTAAATATATACATTAAGTGACACAGAGTCTCTTGTTTCCACACCTGGCTGTCTTCACCAGGGCCCTTCGGAGCAGAACAGGTTGAGTTTCCCTCCCTCCCTGCCCTGAGCAGAACCCCAGCAGCCGAAGACCTCCAGAACCCAGCCACAGCTATGCTCAAGGCCCTTCTCCACATGTTCAGATGAGACTCACGCATGAAGGAACTGGCAGAGGAACCAGGTGTGTGGGACCCGGGCCTGAGATCTCCAAGCCAACTCGGATCAGAACTGGGCCTCCTCCACCCAGATCTCCCATTTTCCAGTAGTTTGGCAGCCATCCCACAAACTGCTGCCGGTGCTGTATAATCCCATCAATGGCCAAGATCCAGAAACTATAAAACAAAGCTTCTGACCTCTTATAGCCTAGTTCTCCCTGTCAGAGAAACTTGCAAGTTACCGAGAGCATCCTGCCTGCACGGCAGAGCCTGGCAAGCTCTCCGTGGCATATTCGATATGCCAAATACAGTAACAATGATGGGTCTCATTCCCCTGACCCTGGAAGAGCCTCCAATGTGATAATGCTGGGAAGAACGAGTAAAGAGAAGCTGCTAAAATCACAGGGCTAGGACAAAGGAGACATTACTGGTGCCTGCTCGAGCAAATCGATGATCAATGGGATGACAGTGGTACAGTGATATATATATATATATATATATACACACACACATATATATGTATATATATATATATATGTTTAGAAAACCCCAAAGCCCTGACTTTAAAAGTTTGAGGGTGAAGGAATTCCTGTTTCATGCCTGTGAAACCTGGAAGCAGGGTCTAGAGGTTTCATTGGTGGCTGTGGCAGGAACCCGTTCTCTCTGCATCTCCCTGTCCTCCATCTCAGCTCACCCATGCCCTGGCTCCAGGCGGCCTTCCTCTTCTGCTCAAAGTGGGGCAGGGACTGTGTTCTGGGATTCTGACCCTTGTGAGGAAGGGTTCTGACTAAGCTGAGCCCCTCAGGCCCAAAGCCACATTTATTTCCCAAAGGAACTGAGTCTCAGACATAAGATGATCAGCTGACCCTCTCATCATTCACCCTCAAAGCAAGTGTTTATGAAATGCTGGCTTGTGCCAAACCATGGAGGCTCTAAGGCACATCTTCACAGCAGATCCTGGGCCCTTGCCTGTGTGTTTCAGGTGAGTGTGAATTTGCAGCTGTAAAATAGAGTTTGTGCAGTGATCAGAAGGCAGAAAACTATGGGCTACGGGAACTAATTTCACTATAGAAGGTCAGAGAGGATGTTTCCTGTAGGGTAAAATCTGTGCAAAGGTCCTGTGGCAGGAACAAGGGGAATCACTCACACTCATCACTCTCAGGTGATGCCCTGAGATCTGGGGGTAGGGATGGAGTGGGGTCATAGTCAGCAGCATCCCAGAGAGAGGGAGCCTGGACCTGAAAGGTCTTTTGGAGCAGCATGCTGTGTCACTCTATCCTAAGAGAGGGGAGCCTTGAGCTGGGCAGAAAGGGTCCACAGGAGGGCAGCCACCCACCCTCCTTTGGGAGAAGTTCGGGGCTACAGGCAACTCTCAGCATGTCCAAGAAAAAATGGAGCATTCCCAGGTATCTGGAAGTGTGAAGTAGAATGGGGAGAAGACCGGTCCATGGAGAAGCGGCCCGGGGTGGGGGGTGGGAGGGACGAGGTATAGAAACCACCAGCCACAGAGTGGCTGTAATTAAGTTGTAATTAAGCCCAAGGTGGTCAAGAAAAGTGTGCTTGGGAAAAAAAGGAATGAAAGAGGCCACCAGGAGTGAAATGAAGCACTTAAGAAAGAAATGGAGGAAGGGGGTTGGGGAGACAGCTCAGTGGCAGAGTGTGTGCCCAGCATTTGCTGGCCTGAGTGTCTGCCAGCCCACTTGGTGCCCCTGCCCCATTAGGCACTGCTGGTGCGGCCCTGACCTCCACAGGCCCAAAGACCCACCCTGGCACTGCCTGTGGGTGTGGCCACTCTATAAAAAATAACATAAATGGAATTACAGAACTGAGACCTGCAATATCAAGAAAAACCTAATGGAGTAATATAAAATTAAAGACAAGAGAATCAAGAACTAAAAAACACAATAGAAATTTCCGATTTGACCCCAAGGGCAGGGGTGGTACCTGTCAGCTGGGAACTTGTGTCCCTGGCTAACTGAAGTTCCTCCACCCCACCACAGAGGACACTGCACAGGAAGGGGGAGGCCTAGGTGACCTAGGCGGCCCCCAAGAGGGCCCCGCAGAGGGCCTGCAGGCCTGAGTCAGCAGGGGGCTGAGCTTTCAGGACTCAGTGATTCTAAAACAGACAAAAAGGGCTTATGCTGGCAGAAATGCTAGAATGTTCTCTGCATTTCAGGCTCATGAGAGTAGTGGGGAGCCCAGGGGAGGCACAGGGGTGGGAGCCAGGGAGGAGCTGGAAGAAGCACTCAGCAGGACAGTGGGGGGTACTTGAACCCCAGGGAGTGGAGACCTGTCTCATGGTGGACACAAGCGAAGGGGCAGGAGCAAAGAGGACCCTTGACTCTCTCCCCAGGGCAGAGGGGCCAAGTACTGGTGACATTTTCAGGGGCCTCTGTGGCCACCTGGCGAGTTCTGGCCAGGCCCAGGGCACGGCTTCAGTCTCTCAACCTCTCTCGAGCCAGCTCTTGCGGGACCCACTAGACAGGACCTTCTGGGCTTGCCCTGGGAGAGGAAGCGGCTGCCAGCCAGGGTGATCTCCTCGGGGTCTCTGGTGATTGTCCGTTGACTCCAGGGGAGCAACCAGCTCCAGGGGTGTCCCAATGGCTCTTGGGAAATAACAGGCTGTGAAGACTCTTTTGTGGGGATTCTGGGTGCCCAAAGAACAAACTCCCACGAGCCAGGTCCTCAGTCTGGTCTAGTCCGACACCCAACAAGTCCCCTCCTTTCTGGAACTGTCACCACTGAGCCCCCTGCCCCCAGGAGGAGAAGAGGGGCAGAGCAATCAGAGGGGAGCAGACCTATTTCTCATTGCTGTGGGCCTGTCTCAGCATCTGTCTGACTCTCATTGTCCTTTATACTAGGGGACAGGATTCTCCCAGGGGACCCCAAGTTCAAGCTCTATCTACCTCCAGCAAGCCTTTTTGGGGAACTCCATCCATATGGGTCCACTTTACTCGGTAAGATCCCTGCCTCTAAAGATCTATGCTTCCTGCCACCAACACACACAGAATGGGAACCAGGGCATGGCTCGGCCAGACCGTGTGTCTCTCACCCACAGGGTTGAGACGCCTGGCAGGGCAACCAAGATGGGGCTGCCAGGGGGATATGAGCACACATGTCTTCCCACCCAACTGAAAACCCTCAGTGTGACTCCAGCTTTGCAAGGTGAGACAAAGTCATGCTGGCAGGGCCCTGGCATTGTGGCCCAATCGGCCCCTCCTCCATCCTTCCAGGAGAGCTGTTCCTACTGCCCCGGAAAGGTCATTTCTTCCTGCTGCCCAGAGGGGCTCCGGGCTCCCCCATTTCCTGGTTGTCTCTGGGTTTCTCCCTCCACCAGGAATTTCTCCCAACCTCCATATGCTACCAACTCTAAGAAAAAATCCCAGCACCCTGCAGCTCTAATACACACAAATTCTTCTCTCTAATATCTTCTCACAGCCCTCAGGTCAGTCATGCATTGACCCCATCCCAGTCCCCTTTCAGAGAGGTGTGAAAGGACAGAGAAAGAGCCAGGCGGAGGGGGATTTAGGGGCTCCTCATGCCTGGCTGTGTGACCTGGGCAAGTCTCTACATTGCTACCTGACCATAGAAGGTGCCCAAAGTGCACCTATTTTATTTCATTTTTAATGATCTCTTTTCTTATTACATCAGTGCTCACATCTCTGTAGCTACAAAATGAGATTACGAGAGGTTGGTATCCTTTATTTCCAACTTTCCTCATTAATCAAACACATGCATTACATTCTCTGAAGCTGGGTGCTGGGATCAACTTGCTAGCACCAGCCCTTGGTTAGCTTACAGTGTCTGAGCCCCGCGTCTCAGCAGCACGTAACAGGGTATCTTGAATATCATGGGAGTCTCCTGAGCTCAGTCCAGCCCTATCTGAACTTGCTGCTAAACAGAAGAGCAACAAAAATAATCTTAAGATAGATTTTAGTTCTGCCTTTGTAACTCATTCAAAATGAAAGTGGGGGGGGGGCCTCGGGATGGAGTGATAGTACAATGGAAAGGGCATTTGCCTTGCATATGGCCGACCCAGGCTCAATCCCCAGAGTCCCATGTGGTTCCCCCAAGCACTTCCACAAGTAATTCCTGAGGGCAGAGCCAGGAGTAACCCCTGAGAACTGCAAAATAAAAAAAAAATGTAATTAACAAAATGAACGAGGGAACCCAGTATAGCACCTTCAATGCTTCTCAAAGTACCCCCAGCCCACATTGGAACAGGCTCAGAGCTCGTCACGGGCCAGACCTGCTGCCTGCTCCAGAAGTCCTTGCTGACCTGTGTCTCTGCCCACCTGATCCTGCACCTTTTTCTTACTCCCCTGGATTTCTGCTGCTGGCCTTTTTCCTTCTAGTGCCCTTTCTCTGCATCCCTCACTGTCACCACTGTCTCGGGGAGCCTCCTCAGCCTACTGGAGAGGACAGGGCAGGTGGGTGAGGATGACACAGATGAGGAGCAGAGGAGACGAGAAGGCTGAGACCAGGAAGGCTCATCACCCTCATCCAACATTCTCTGTGAGAGGAATTATTAATGTGCCTCTTAGTGGGGCTCTCTATGGAGCACCTCTAATCCTGCTCCCCATGTGCCTGCCACCGTGGAACTTGTGTGATAACTTCCATCGTGATTAGGTCCAGTGCATGCTGTTATTTCTGAGCTCTCTTCAGAACCTGTTTCCTCTATCAGCTCTGCTGTGGTCACCCTATGGACAATAGTGCATTAGCCAGAAATGTCCAGGGTAGCTCACCTGGGTCCTCCTGCATTTCTTATAGACAATGTGGTCTTTTAAGCCAATATTGTCATTGGGCCATCCCTTGAGGTTCATATTAGGATTGTAAGGTGCCCTTCAACAATAACCATCAGGAACCTTTGTGAAAAATAGAGGCTTATTATGTTCAAGACCTAGAAATTATACAGCACCTGTGGGTCTCCGTAAGGTGGAGGGTAGAAAGAAATTGTGCTGGGAAGCCTTTTTGAATGGGACTGAGGATGGGTGGCAGTCTCATGGGCTCACTCTCGGTGAATTAGAATCACAAAAGCAGAAATTTAAATCATAGGAAGAGAGACAAAAGGAGGATAAATGGAAAACAGTCAGTGCCAACTGACCAGTTATCTAAATCAACCAGAATCTGGAAAACAAAGGCGCTTCTGTATGGGGAGGCCGCCTGGCCCCATTGATCTGGTTGTGTGACTGCCAATGTGTTTGTCTGGGTTGGCTCTGTCTGAAGTGGATGTCTGGGCATCAAAGCTGAGTCAGGCACTGGCATAACAAAAGGAAAAGCCAACTGTCAGGGTTTACCCCACACTTTTGTGATGTGTCAGTTTGACCCGACTCAGCTTGGTTCCTAGATTCTCTCTCCTCAGTGCTGACACGGGCACACAGAAGGTTTCCCCAGTGAGACTTGGCTTCTGTGGCTAGTCCACTGACCCACTTATCATGGGGGATCAAGTTCTGGGCAATTGCTCTTCCTCCTTTAGATCTTCCTCAGCCTGACTCTTGAGCTGAATATGTTTTCTGTGAGGGGGGGAGGCCTATGTGCACATACATGTGAAGGTGTGTGCATGTGTATGTTTGTGCAGATCCAAGGGTTTAGTAGAGTGTTTAGTGTGTGTGTGTGTGTGTGTGTGTATGTGTGTGTGTGTGTATGTGTGTGTGTGCGCGCGCGTGCGCATGTCCAGGAGTTTAGTAGAGGCTTCTGCAATAAAGGTCTGACTACATCTCTTCCATGTCTAAAGCTGCAGCTCCCAGGTCACAGGCAGGCAGTGGGGAAGGGAAGGTCACGGAAGAAAGGAAACCTATGAGGATAGACTGAAACCAAATCTATTCTTGTTGACTCTGATCTCAGTTTCCAGCATACCTGCAGAAGGTGGGGTCTTTGTCATTGTGTGCATGTAACCCACTAGTTCTATTCTCTGGTTGAACCTTGACTGGTACAAGATAGCACTGTCATCTTGTTGTTCATTGATTTGCTCGAGTGGGCACCAGTAATGTCTCCATTGTGAGACTTGTTACTGTTTTTGGCATATCGAATATGCCACGGGTAGCTTGCCAGGCTCTGCGGTGTGGGCGGGATACTCTCCATAGCTGCTGGGCTCTCCAAGAAGGATGGAGGAATTGAACCCAGGTTGGCTGCATGCAAGGTAAGATAGGAACATTCAATAATAATTTTTTTTTTTTTTTGCTTTTTGGGTCACACCTGGCGATGCACAAGGGTTACTCCTGGCTCTGTACTCAGGAATTACCCCCTGGCAGTGCTCAGGGGACCATATGGGATGTTGGGAATTGAAGCCGGGTTGGCTGCATGCAAGGCAAACACCTTACCCACTGTGCTATCGCTCCAGCCCTAATAATAATTTTTTTAAAAAAGATAAGAACATTAAATATTCTTTTTCTTCAGATGGTGACATTGAGACACAATACTCTAGCTTCATGAGTCCACAGATAAGAACTTGGTTTCAGGATGTATTATATCCCAAATATTACCAGATAAATGATTTATTTGGGGTTTTTGAGCAGATGTGACTCAGGTGAAAGTTTTATACTGAATTGATGTAATAAATGGCTGGAGTCTTTGAAACTTGCACCCTGCTGTCATTTATGTGAGACATAAGCATGCCTAAGAATGTATGTAGATACACACATATATAAAATATATACATAAGCACATTTTCACACGTTTGCTATTATTACTTGAACAAGATGTTGCCTATTAGATGAGTTAAGAATGAGAAAATTTAGTTTTCATGTTAGTTTATTTATTCTTTTTGCTTTTCTTTTTAAATGTAGATTTGAATTTATAAACTATAGGAAAATTGTCCCCTTACTAAAAACCCCAAGGTCAGGGTCATCCCTTGGGTAAACAAGTTTAGCTTAGTTTAGACAATGGGGGCGACAGATGTGTATATAGGCAGGAATAGAAGAGGAGATTACCATGACTATAATGTCTAGATTAGTTTAGACAATGAGGGTTGCAAATGTGTGCCAAGGCAGGAAAAGTCTTTCTGAAATAGATGTTTATCCTGACTCCAATGTTAGACATTAAAGGTACTTGCTGATTGATTATCATTCTATGGTCACAGCTCTATAAATACCCCAGCCCTTGCTCTTAACGTGCCTACTTAACTGTTTTTAGTGTAACTATTGATGTGAACAAAGATTCACAAGTCTGGAGCCAGGGAGCAGGGTGAGGGAGCAGAAATTGTATTCAATAAATGACCAATCTATTCCCTTGCTTGGGCTATGGAGGCATGCTTTCGACCTGGACAGGCCACAGTGTCTATCACATTCTTTGTGATTGACCTGTCTAGACAGAGGTTGAAGGTGTGAATCCATTTGGCTTTATTGTGGTAAAACACCACACTTGTTGGATATCATTGGTTTGTCCTGCTCCCCTTGCCACAAGGAGCTTAGGTATATCAGTCACGGCAATCAAAGTGCTCCCAAGTCACTCCCATTCCTTTGTTTATCTGTAAACACTTCTACCAGTTTATCTGCTCTTCCTCTAATCAAACTGTTAATTTGTAAAGTCAGACCTTGCTAGGACAGTGTAAGTTAATATTGTCTTTAAGTTAATATTGTCTTTCTCCTCTCTTATGTCTTTTGAATAGTTTACCTTAAAACAATATCCTTTTTGTATGGACAAAGAAAGACATTTATTAATATGCTTTGGTAACTTGGGATTTAATTGGCTTCAAATATTATTCATTCCTGGGCATCTGCTTTCTTGACTTAAGCCTCAGCTGCCCTTACTTCCTAGCACCCTCAAAAGCAGGGTCCCAACGGGGGACGGGACGGACCCAGGGCAAGTGGTGAGTTGTGTGCTACCCTGGCATCGAGATGGGCCTGACCAAAGCGCCTAATGCTTAACTATATGTTAAGAGCTTGGTCATGGGGTGTCATGTCATGATCCAAAAGCAAGGATGAGACAGGGCCCTGCTAGGGCTAGGAAAGACTAATCTGGCCTGAGCGCTGTAGTCTGAGATTGAGGTGACCCCCAGAGAGCAATTCTATAAGCTTAATGCGTCTCTTGCTATGTCCTTACAAAATGATTTATAATATGAATACTTATACCTTAGTCGGACAAAGAGAGGAGAAACACACCCATGGAATTCTGCTCTTGGGCAGATGTCCCGCTGAGAGAGATTCTGTCCTGGTGAAAGGGATAGAACTTTACCCCCTGTGGATTGTAACCACACCTACACGTAAGCCCCAGCCTGCGGCATCAGCAGGCATCCGGGGCGGACGCGGGAGATTTAAGGTTGCTGTATGAGGGGGCTGTGGGAGTTCCAGTGGAAGCAGGAGAGAGAATGAAGTAGGAGAGAGAGTAGCATGGGGGAGAAAGAAGCAAGAGGAGAATCAGGGGAGAGAGTGTATAGAGGGAAGATTGGAATAAACTGCAAGTGAGACCAACCATCTTGGCTCCGTTCCTTCCTTCGCCTGCCACATCATGGCCATCAACCTCCCCGGGGTGGGGGAAGCGGCCGGAGGCTACCGAACTCGGGTGGCGGGAGAGACCGCGCTGCTGCCCTAGGCCCTGTGCCTGGCTCGGTGCGGTGAGGCGCTCTTTCCCTTGCCCGCGCCTTTCTTTTATTTTTGCGTTTTACACACACACTGACCTGTATTACTTTCCTTCTCTTTTGATTAACATTTCTACAAGGCAGGTCTAGTGACACCGCAGTATCTCAATGTTTGTCTCAAAAACCATCTTTTACCTTTGAAGGATAGTTTTGCAGGGTGAAGAACTCTAGGTTTATAGTTCTCTCTCTGTCTCTCTCTGTTTCTCTCTCACACTCTCTCTCAATTGTTCACTCTTTAACTCAATATTTAAATATTTCACTCCCTTCTCTTCTTGCCTATATTCTTTCTGAGAAGTAGAACAAAATTCTTACTTTTGTTCCTCTATAGGTCAGTGTTTATATCCTTCAACTTCTTTCAGTTCTTTTTCTTTCTCTTCAATTTTATGTAAATTAATATGATATGCAGAGGTATATTTCTTATCTTTTTGTTTTGTTTTGAATTTTTAAAAATTTATACTACTTGATATTCCACGAGTTTCCTGAGTCTTGGTGTCTGACTTTAACTTAGGGAAATTCTTCCATTATTGTTTCATATGTCTTCTGATTCCCTGTCTCTTTCCTGTTCTTCTGATATTCCCATTTTGTGTATATTACATCTTTTGTGGCTGTGCCACAGTCCTTGTTCTATTTTTTTAGTCTTTCTTCTCTTTGCTTTTTTGATTTTTTAGGACCCTACTGCTACAGCCTCTAGTGCAGAGATTCTTTTCTCACTCATGTCCTGTCTAATAATAAACCCATCAAAGTCTTTCTCTATTGCAGTAACTTTTTTTTCACCACTAGTGTTATTCTTTTTATTCTTTTTTTCTCTCTTTCTTTTTTTTAAGAATTTACATCACTAAGCTTACATTGCCTATCTATTCTTACATGCTGTCTATTTTGAATTCCTGGTCTGATAGTTCAACATTTCTGCCTGTATGTTTCTGATGCTTGATCGTTCTCTTCAAAGTGTGCTTTCGTTTTTGCCCTTGGGTATGCCGTATGATTTTTTTCTAATAGTCAGGCATGGTGAAATATCAGGTGAAAGGAACTTCTGTAAACAGGCTTTTACTAATATGGTGGTACATTGGGAGGAAGGGTGCATACAGAGGTCTACAGACTTCTGCAATGTGGTCTCAGCATTTTAGAAGTTATGCCTTTGAACTGTAAATTTGACAAATGCTCTCAGATGTTTCCCCCACCCCCTCTGAGTCGAAGTGGATATATTGGGCTGGGGTGGTCTTCCCCCAGCAGTTAGACTATGATAATACCACAACAAATGAGGCTCCACTTAACTGTTTTCCCCTCAGAGCAAGCCTTTTAAGGAGCAACAAGCTATGGCATATTTTCAAATAGTTCCTTCACCCCTCCTCCTGTGGAAAGCCCAAGGAATGTTGTTCCCCTGCTGTTTCTTGGGACTGGATGAGACCCTGCAGATAAATTTCATAGGACCTTAGGAGCTGCCTTGTGACAAGGTCCCCTGGAGTTCTTACCTCGTGACACTGTCTGCATTGAGCTTCCATCATGGCCTCAGTTACAGGCTAGTTTCTCATCTAAGCTGCTCCCAGAAGTAGTTTCCACCTGGGACTCCAGCAAGCTGCCACGAACTGTGTTCATTTGTCTGTTGGTCTCTCCAATCTCGGGACCAGTGGCTTGCCTCGAGTCTTTCCCTTATTATGAATCCAAGAAGAGTTGTTGATTTTTATTTTTTTTCAGTTCGTTCAGCTTTTCACTTGTTAGGAGGGAATAGGGACTTCCAAGATCCTTACATGCGGAACCAATTTGTGTTGCTCTGAGCCATTAACTTTGTGGGTAATTAGTTACAGCAGCCGTAGGAATCGAGGAAAGAGTTTGGTACCAGTCGAGGGGGTGGAGATGCCCAGACACCAAAGCGAATCCCGGAGGGCTCAAGGGGTACCCTGCTTGCTGCCCTGATGAACACAAATACCCATGCTGATAGGCCTTGGCATGTCCGAGGACTTACTTATGTTCCCCCACCCCCAGCCCCCAGGGCCAGTTTCCCCACTGCTACATATTGAAGGTTTTACTAGCCTAGAAGATTCCTGACCTTTTCACATTTGGTTTCCAGTGACTCTCATGAACCTGCCCACCCTTGCTCCTATACCTGCCCCCCTGCCCAGCTGAGGAAGCCAACTGAAAAAGACAATAAACTGCTAATGTTTTGGCTTAATCAGCTCCCAATGCAAGAAGAGCAGCGGAGCTGGAAAGAGGCACAGGTTCGGGGGAATGTGAATTACATGCTCCTGCAGCTTCATTACCCCCCGTGACTGTCTTATTTGTCTCATCTTTATGCATTCCCGCAGAATCAGCACCATCTTTTCAGTGTTAATCCCAGGTAGAGTTGATCTGCAGCAGCCAAGAGTGAACTGACAGAAATGTGGGTGTTGAATGCACATCTGACCTCTGAGGTCCGAGACCCCGAGGAATGGCAGGCGAGCCAGCAGGCAGTGCACCCCTGGGGAGGGTCTCCTGGGACATGCACGCTGCTTCCTTGCCATTTCCCATTCCCAGGAGAGGGGAGGCAACCACAGTGCTGACCCAGTGTGCTTTTCCAGTGGCAGGAGCTTTCTGTGCCTTGGTTTTTCCCCATCACTGACACAGATCAAAGCTGACATCAGTGAATAAAATGCAAGCGCTGGGGCCTAGAACTTTGATCAGGCTGCTCTCGGCATGCTGAGAAAATGGTGAGCATCCTCCTTGCTGCAAGGTAGAGATAAGAGAGGGAGAGCAGGTCAGCTGCACAGGCCTGTCCTTTTTTGTTTATTTTATTCAATTTTTGGCTTCCCGTGCAGTCCCCAGGGGGCCTGAGGAGGCCAAAAGTCGATGCCTGTGTCCATCTCCCAGTGATTCTTGGCTGTGATTCAATGAGACGCCCACCACCAGGTGCTGTTCGGGCCCTGCAGAGCTGGGGATTACCAGGGTCTCGCCTGGCAGTTCTGGGGAGGGCATGTGATTCTGAGGATGGAGTCAGGTCAGGTATGTCCTCCAGCCCCTGTCCTCTCTTCCCAGCATCCTTGTACAGCTGAGATGGCTGTGGCGGCGTCTCCGAGCCTTCTCCCCAGGACCCTTCACCCCAGGATTGCTGGGGCTTTGCATACCTCACTTGTGAGATGCCCTGAAACACCGACTCCTGGGCCCCGCAGTATGGCTTGGAGGCCTGGGAATCCTTGTCCTCCAGACTTCCAGTCATGCTCAGGCCACTGGCTCAAGAAAGGATTGAAAGCCCCCTGTCCTGACCCCAGTTCTATGGATCATATGAAGCCCCAGGTTCTCCAAAGACAGAATCTCTCTCCCCAGAGCAGGGCACTCCCTCAGGGTGCAGTATGCCCAACTTCCTGACAGGAAGAGGGGCCATGAAGGAGCAACAGAGAATGGATGGACACCCGTCCCTCAGGGCGGAGGTGAAAGCCACATCTGCAGGGCCTACAGCTTCTCTTGCTCATGTTTGAAGAGGTTGAAGCTGTGTATTGAGAAGGCTGAGAGCCCGCCTATCAGTGGTGGCATGGGCCAGCAGGCTGGCGGCTTGGAATCAGAGGAGCTTATAGGAAGAGGAAGGGAAGCACTTAGCATGTGTGTGTGTGTCTGTGTATATGTGTGTGTGTATCTGTGTGTCTTTGCATGAGTCTGTATCTGCGTGTGAATGTGTATCTGAGTGTCTAACTGTATGTGAGTGTGTGTCTATGTCTTTGTCTATTCATCTATCTGAGTGTATATCTGTCTCTGTCTCAGGAGTCCTTGTGTCTGAGTGTGTGCGTATGTGTGTGTCTGTGTGTCAGCGTGTGCCTGTTTGTGACTGTGTGAATGTGTGTCTGTATGTATCTGTGTGTGTGTGTGTCTGAGGAAGGGGGCACCTGCCACAATGTCTCTAGCAATATATCAGTTCATTTTGTTCTCCTCACCTGCTCACTCTACCTCCCACTGTTTGCTGGTAATTCCAACATGGAGATGGGGAGGGGGTGGGTGACACTCAGCTCATGGCCCCACGTTCTGAGGGTTAGCAGGTTTGGGGATAGGCTGGAGCCCTCAGCTGATGCTCAGGGAAGGAATATGCTGCAGACCCCAGAGGTACAATAACTCTCCTGGTCCTGATGTGGTGGGAAAGACTAAGGCATCCCCCACCCATCTCTCTATCAACTCTCACATCTGGTTCCTGCCTTGGCTCCACATGCTTGTGCATCTCCTCGGGCAGTGCATCCGTCCCTCGGAGTCTAAATTCCTCCCTATGAAGACAATGACCTGCGGTTCACCCCCTTCCTTCTCTGAGACCCCCCTTCTCCAGAGGAGAAAGGAAGGAGAAACTGGCATGTCCTGAGCACTGAGCATAAAGTCCTGATGACCACAGGGCCCAGGCAGGCCATCAGGCAGCCGCCACAGGCACAAGGCTCCACTGGACAGTCCTAACTCAGGTGGCACATCCAGGGTCAGTGCAGCTGGCACCAGGGAACCACGTTCTGTTTCGCAGTTAAGCAAGCCAGTCTCAGGGAGGGAGGCCACATGAGGTCACAGCTCCTGACACTTCTACTGCCATGAACCCAGACTGGATGAATCCAGCCCCTCCTGCCCCTCCAGCCCTTGGGGCTTGATGCAAGCTGTGTTTCTGGGATCTTTTGTGGTGGTTCTGTATGTATATGTGGGGGGGGAGGGGTTGTTATGTTGGGCCACATCTGGCTTATTCCTGGCTCTGTGCTCGGGGGATAATATGGGTGCTGGGGATCAAACCCAGGTAGGGTGCGTGCAAGGCAAATGCCCTGCCTGGCATCTGTTCTTGGCAATCCTTGTGTTTCTGATTTTTAAGGCAATCATCAAGGAAGGAAGTTGAGGGGGCAGTCCCTGGGTCCCAGCTGGACAGAAGGAAGGATGTTATCTCTGTCCATGGGTGCCCCACGGACTGGCACAGCTTCGTGAACCTCAAGGACAAGCAACAAGGTAGCATTGACATCTGACTTGCCTGGGCTACCTCTAGCCTCAGCTTTCTCTCCCTCTTGCCGGATGCACAGCTGCTGGCTTGATTAAGAGCAGTAAATCAACCTCTGACTCACCGATTGGGGAGGGATGTTTGGGAAGCAGCATCTGGCCAAACCTGTCTTAAACTCCCTTTCAGCTTGGCCCTGTAATAACTCACGCGGGACCGTTCCTTCTGGGATCACAGCATTTTCAGTTTTGCTCCATCTCTGATTCCACTGGCTACCGAACCTACTTATCCATCTGCAAGCGAGTCCAACACCCACAATGCGTCACCTCAATATGGGGTATCCCTTCGGGGGCAGGGCATGGGGACACAGACTGGTGTCCCAGGCTGTGCAGAGGGGAAACACTGTGGCAGTCCCCATTGTAGGGAGCCGAGGTTCAGGAAAGGACCCTGGATGTGATTCTGCTGCTCAGTGCTCAGCTTCTATTGTGACCAGCCATGTGACTGTTGTGACTTTCAACTTTTCTGTTGCCATACCTGCTAATGGGGTCTTGATTGTGTTCCAAATGGTGGCTGTCAGGTGCAAGGAGATAATGCAGGGCTCTCTTCAGCTGGTGCCAGTGTCGTCTATGAACTCACGAGATACTCCCCACCCCCCAATCTGAAAGCAGACTGCTCCTAACGGGTATGGTTTGGTAGGTTATTTCAGGGATCTAAGTACACTTACAAAATTCCGTACTGATGAATGGTCACAGCCTCCCCAGAGCCTCCCAAATACTCTACCAATCATGCCAATTAGGATCACTCTATATTCAGATGACTTTTCTTTTTCTTGTCTTATTGCCTTGACTATAACTTCCAGGAAGATGTTGGATGTATTTAGGAACACCACCCCTCACCCCAGGTAAGCCTCTCTTTAGTTATCTCTTTCTTTGCCCAGTCCTGGTATTAAACTACACTAACTTCTCTGCTGTGCCCAACAATGCTTTGGAGCATGAAATTGTCTCACAGACATACCTAATCAAATTGGGCTCCTTTGATGAGATCATGTCAAAGGTCTGTGTTCGGGACTCTATTCTCTCCCCGGGAGGGTTCTTCCCACCCATTTCATCACTGGTTATCTCTGTTGCTTCCAATTCAACCCACATCTCTAGAGTATCTATCAATCTCTTCTCAATTACTTTCCCCCATCATCTCCACTGATTTTGACAGCTGCCTTGGGCTTGAACTTTCCCAGTTTTGTCATTTCATTTGGAGGGTATAACTGGATGCTCTCTCTTTATGATCAGTTTCTCGCCCTGAGCAAAATCCCTCAGCCCTAACTCTATTTCTGGGCTGGGTGGGGTGGGATAGGGGCTATGGAAGTCCTTGTCTACGAATGATATCCAATTTCAGAGCGTGTGTAATTTGTGGATAGAGTTCACTATTCTTGGTCTGGGATCACTCCTTATAGTACTAGGTGTGGAACCCCATGCAAAGCAAGCACTTTAATCATTGTGCTATCTCTCTCATTCTATTCTTATCAATTTTTAATAGATCAAATTTGTTTTATGCCCACAGACCATTTCTGGAAATTTCAAATATTTGTGTTTCTTTGGGCAATTTTTTTTACCAGTTTCACAGGAACATGAGTCTGTGGAGTTGCATGTATGTTATGCCATTAGTGGAATGCCAGAATAGTTTTTAGCCTTTTCCTTCTGCCCCCTGATCCCCTGGGTTCTGCAAAAAAGGCTCTACAATCCAGAGTATCTTCATGGGAGCCACACACTCGGTGTCTAGGCCACCCCCTTTTTTCACCATGGGGTAAGACTGACTTCTATTTCATGGGTCAGGCTGGAAGCAAAATGTTTCAGTCCAGACCCAGGCCTAAGTGCCAGTGTGAGGCTCTCCCTCTCCCCACACACATCTCTATGGCTTCTTTCCCTGCCACAATGACAAGGATCTTGGCAGATAGAAGCCGCTTCCTCAGCCTGTTGTCATGTCCTATGTGCAGGCCATATGGAGCATCCTCTCGTGTCCTTGATAGACATGTAACCCAAGCAAGAAAGAAAGCAGGAGTGGGAGGAAGCACCCTACAATAGACTCTCTCTCAGAGAGAGAGGGGGACAAGGGGGGCAAGGGTGGCAAGGGTGGCAAGGGAGAAACTCAGAAATTACTCCTGATAGTGCTCAGGGGACTATATGGGATGCCAGGAATTAAAACGTGCAAGGTCAGAAACGTGCAAGGCAAGTGCCCTACCCACTGTACTATCTCTCTGGCCCTAATTAATTAGATATTAGCGGAGCATGGGTGCCAGTTATGGCAGTCACCTCTGGACTGAGAAGGAAGTGGGGTAATAGGCTTGGATAATTAACTCACTTTACCATACTTCTGGGCAGTGGGGAGTCAGGAAATTAACTTAAGTGAACCCCCCAAATATTGCTCTCCACTACCCACTAGCCTCTAGTCTAGGTGGCCTCTCAGGGGGCTTTCTCTCTCTCTCTCTCTCTCTCTCTCTCTCTCTCTCTCTCTCTGCTAACTTGTTCTGACCTTCCTAAGAGCTTTTTTCCTTTGAATTTATTTCTGTTTCTAGAAGATTCAACCAACTGGTTCTCGTTTCAGCCTCTGGGGTCACACAGTGAGTTTATCTCCCCAGAAACTACAAAATAAATTAAAGTCCAGTAAGGTGTGTAATCTTACAGACAGGATGCAAAGGCTCTGTCCTCTGGATGTTTTTTCATAATTGCTAGCACCACAGAAATGGCAGGGATTAGAGAATTGCCTGGAAACGAAGATGGATTGTGTTACCAAGAAAGTACAAATGAACCGGAACACCTGCACAATAAGGCAGCCTGGGATTTGCATTAAATTAGGAGGCATGTTTGTATGTTTGTGCCCATTAACTCCATGGAGACTGATAGTGACCTTTTAGGGTTAGGGAACTCAGGAGCTAGGGCATTTGAGGCTATAAACACACACACACATACACACACACATACAGAGTTATTATTACTAACATCATACCCAATGGTGAAATGCTGAAAGCTTCCTCTAAAACCAGGAAATGAAAAGAATGTCTATTTTCACAATTTCTATTCAATATGTACTAAAAGTCCTAACTAGAACTCAGGCAAGAAAAAGAAATAAAAGGCATTCTATAATTGGAAGGAAAAGTAAAACTATCTCTGCTCATAAATGACCTAGTATTATATGTAGAAACTCCTCTTTAAAAGCCCACTAGTGTTTTAGAACCAAATTCAGCAAAACTGCAGGATCCAAAATCACAGACAAAAACCAGTTGCATTTCTAACACTAATACTGAATAATCTTAAAAGTAAATAAATAAAATAATTATATTTATAACTGCATCAAAAAGAATAAAATACTCAAGAATTAGATTAGTCAAGGAACTGAAAGATTTATACTCTGGAAACTATAAAACATTGTTAAAAATGTAAAAAGCATAAGCAAATATAACTATGTTCTATATTCACATATTGGAAGATAATCTTACAAGTTCTATAACATTGATATTAGTTAAGATGTCACTGCTAACCACAGGAATCTACAGGTTCACTGTAATTCTCATGATTTGGGGGCATAAATAGAAGAGTTTATGCCAAAGTTCACGGGAATCTCAAGGAATCTTTAATAGTCAAAACAACCTTCAAACAGAAAAAGAACATTGGAGGTTCATATTTCCTCATTTCAAAACATGCTGTAAAGTATCAGTAGTCAAAACAGTGTGGTATTAGCATAAAGACATACATATAGGTTGATAAAATAGAATATAACATCCGGAAGAAAAAAAGTCGTTGATTATGTAGCTAAATATATTCAACATGAGTTATAAGGCCATTCAGAGTGGAAAAGATAATCTTTTAACAAATGATCACGGGAAAACTGTATTTCCACATGCAAAATAATATAGACAGTCTCTTACCTTATACCATATATAAAAATTAAGTCAGAGTGATTTATCTGCTACCATCACCCTTTCCTGACCCCCAGAGAAGGAGAGCCTTGTTTAAGAACATCCCGTTGGCCCTGGGACTAGAATACAGGCTCTCTGCCCATTAATGTGGTGACCTTCACATCTCATCACTTGATTCTCCCTCGCTGTTAATGATGAAAGTTAGCTCAGTGTCATCAGGGCACACTGGTAAAACAGAGACTTCTTATTCATTTGTATGGTCCACGAACAGTAAGGAGGTTCATGCTGAGGCAGGGTCTAAAACTCAGAGTTCCTGCTCTTTGATTTCACACATGCAGTGCAGGGACCACCACTGTCCTTCACTGCCCCAGGCAGACATCATTCATTCATTACAGAGCACCCACCACACTCAGTCTGGCCCTGATTTGACCGTCTGACTCTGTACTGGAGTTCATGGGTTAAAATCCGTCTTTCCTTCCCCGTCTTCGTTAGTTGAATCCGTAGCCCAAGAGAAAGAAGCAGAATGAAATTTCTCATTTCTTTTTCAAAGCTGTTTTCAAACGTTTCGCTTAGGATGCCACGTTCTTCTGTAGGAACTTTACTAATATTGCCTTATGTAATCCTCAATTAATATTAGTCACTCCTTTTTTAAAGAGGGGGAAGTTGGGGCCTGGGATTGCAAAGATACTTGCCCAAGGCCTCTCTGCTGGAATTCAAACCTGGTCCCTCCAGCTCCACCAGCAACTCTGGCACCCCAGAGAGTTTCCAGGACTGGTCGGGCAAACAGACTCAGGATGTCTGGGTTTATCTTTAACTTAGCTGACACAATCACTGGCAGATTTCAGGGAAACATAAAGACAGAAGAATAAGCAACGATGCAGCACCATAAAAGGCAAGGCAACAGACTAAAACCTCCCTACCGAAGGGAAAGGAAGTTAAATTGGGTAATCCAAGTTAGCAGGTGAGGGCAGCAGGAAGGGATAAGTCAATCAAGAAAAAACACATCGTTGGGGTCCTGGGAGGGAGCCAATCCTAGGCAGAAAGGTCCGAACCCGAGCAAGGGGATAATAGGGAACGCTTACAGGGAGATGGGGTCGCCCTCTGTGCAGGGGACCCTGGTCGACAGTACATGGCACGAATAAAGAACTTCTTTGCTCACGTTTTGACTCTGCCTCGTTCCTAGGATCACAAACCCTGACATTCTCGTTTCTTCACAGGCTGTGACTCCTCCAGTCTCTGCTCGCTGGAGCAGAGGGAACAACTCCTCACCCGGCCCTCCCCAGGGCAGGTGCTGGGACTCAAGCACATCACAAGCAGGAAAGCACTGGATGTCAAGGTGAATGAACACAGTGGAGTACAGACGCACACATTTCATGCCCTCCTCCTAAAACCCACCTAAAACAACAGTGACCAAAAAAAAAAAAAAATAGAAGGGGTAGCTTTCCACTGGGAATTATGTGAAAAATTATCCAGAATTCCAGGTATGAAAATGGAAGCATATGTAACAGATTTTATAAAATCTAAGTCAGAACAAATGAGGAAAGTGAGACCCACCTTAGGCACCCTCCAGCTGGACAGCAGCCAGTTCTGTGGCAGAAGAGGGAGCTGAGGCCTGGTGATCAAAGTACAGACTAGGGTCTGTAACCTGACCACCACCAGGCCCGACTCCACAGACCCCCCAGCACCACCATGGTAGCCCAGGAAGTCCCCAGGGTGGTCCAAATAAGCCCCAGCACCACAGGGCTGGAGCAGCACTCCATCGCAGACTCTCATGTTGAACTGCCAGCCAGGTTGGTAAGAGTGGTCCCTGGGCCCCCTGAGCACAGTTTGGGAGCCCCTAAAGAAGATGCATAACTTGAATGGGTTATCCAAGAGTTCTTGGCATAAGATGCTGAAGTTCTAATAGACCCCAACGGGAGAGGAAGTCACCCTAAGGCGACCCAGTTGAACAGTGTAGACCAGCAGGAGAGAAACAGCAAAGATGTGTCACTCCCAGCCTCCAGGGAGCTGCTTGGGCAAGGTGGGGGTTGTGGAGGTGAGGGCAGCAAACCCTGGGTCACAGCCTAGAGGCTGACATTAACAGCTCTAGTAGGACATTGCCAGTAGGGTGTCAAACAGGGAGCAGAGTATCCACAGAAATCAGTGACACAGAGAGAGGGGTCTAAGATGGCAAATCCACATGGAGTCTGCAGCCTGCTCCCATCCCTCCCACCAACTGTCCCCTCCCGCAAGTAGCTGGTTCATCCAAAAAGGTGTCAGGATGGAACCAGCATGAGCCACTGCACAGAGAGTCTGCAGAGGGACAGGAAATGTAATCAAGATACAGAAGGAGAAGACAAGAGGAACTGCTTCAAGAAATGGGAAGGCACCAGAAAAATGGTTTTTCATCCTCTGAAGAAGTCAAAGACAACAGAGTATTTAATTTAAAATACATACATGGGTTGGCCCAGGCGCAGTCAGGACAACTCCCAGTGCTGCCTACATGCACCGGAAGATGGTGCCCATCATCTTCTGAGTCACCTGGTGTGTCAAAATCAAATGTGTTCAAGCGCCATAACTCAAGAGACCCCCTGAAAGCACCAAGACGAGGTGTGTGTGTGAGAGCTGAGGTCAGGAGTGCTACCCTGACAAGCCTTTATGCACGCCCTGCTTCGAGGACCTCTTCTGGGGTCAGTGCAACCCAGAAATGAACCCCTGACCCACAAAAGACAGTGACCACATTGAGCACCATAACCACCGGTGTGTGTCCCCCGCATCACGGCAACAACCGCAGAGGGAACAGAAAGGGAAGAGAATGGCAGTAAACAAAAGGTCCAAATGGATTAAAGTGAGGGCTTGGAAAAGAACAGTAATGAATTAACCCAAGTTGTCCGTAGGTATAAAATGGAATAGAGGAAAGGAACGAGGAGAAAGGAAAGTCATCTTAGAAATGTCAAAAACACCAAGTATGATTGAAGTACCGCAATGAATATTATGAGCAAACTAGAACAAACTAGAAAAAAACCCTCGCCCCCAAAATATTAGGAAGAAAATAAGAGACTTGCAAGCCGACTGTCAAATATGTCGGCATGCAATGAGCAAATGGCACAGCATAATTTCCAAAATTAAAAAAGTTCCTCAACTTAAAAATAATAAGTTTTAGAAAAAAAAAACTTGAATCTGGAGATCCAACTTGAAAATCTCCGGGAGGAAATGATCCAAATGTGCCAACAAACCATCTGAGTGATGATGTTGAGATGGAGCAATGTAACTGCCTCCTTAGACAGCTCCCAGGGATGGGAGAAACCAGGGACACACACACACACACACACACACACACACACACACACACACACACACACACACCCCTCTGGCATGGCCCACAGACAGACTCTGCCCAAGTTCTGACAATAAAACCAATAATGGCTACCAAACCCTATGTTCTTATACCCCGCCAAGTAGATGTTCCTGATCCAACAAACATCATTGTCACTGTCACTGTCAGCCCATTGCTCACCAATTTGTTCGAGTGGGCACCAGTAATGTCTCCATTTTGAGACTTGTTACTGTTTTTGGTATGTTGAATACACCACGGGTAGCTTGCCAAGCTTTGTCGTGCAGGCTAGATACTCTCAGTAGCTTGTCGGGCCCTCTGAGAGGGGCAGAGGAATCGAAGTTGGGTCAACCGCATGCAAGGCAAACGCCCTACCGCTATGCTATCGCTCCAGCCCATCAAGAACATAATTTAGATAATCTCTCTAAGAGTGTGAAGAAACCAGGAAACTAATTTCATGAGTTTCTCTTAAAGAATTAAAAACAAAACAAAAACAAAAAAAACCCCACAGTCACATAAGAAAATTATGCCCCAGGAAAAACCTGGTGGGTGTGGTGGGATCAGGAGGAACCAGCCCCGGGGTCTGTGTGGGCAGACTCGTCTGAACCTCAGCACCGGTGGTTTCAAATCAAAGCCCAAGTCGGCATGTGTGGTTTCAGGCCAGCAGGAAGGAGGATATCTCTGACTTAATAGCACAGAATCAGAAGTGGCGGGTGGGAATGGAAAAGTGTACATGTGCTTACTTCCCAATTTTTTTTAACCAGGAAATGATCACATATGGTGTAAAAATTTGACAGTTATTTTTTAACTCATGGCAACATCTTGATGTTTTTCAGAATTTTTTTCTTTAACTGTAGAGGACACATCTTTTGTGGAACACTCGATCTGAAATTCATAATTCCTTCAATTTCACCCTAATTTTCATTTCTTCTCTTCTGCTCAAGGAAACGAAAGATCCCACTTTGCTCCCAGCATGCCCCTCCCCATCAGTCTACCTCTTCTGCTGTATCTTGTGTTGGTGAAAATATGGCTAGAATTCGTCTAGCAAACCTATATTACAGATGTTTCTGAGCAATAGATTTATTTTGGTTTCTTTGTTGTTGTTGTTGTCTCTTTTTCTTGTGTTTGTTGAATTACTCTTATGTTGTGCAATCGTATTTTACATCGTGTTATTTTTAATAGAGAAGTCCTATTCTTTAATATAGAAAGAAAAGTGTCCACAGTCTACATAGAAAATGAAGTTTTCTATTTTATGTCTGTTGCCTGCGTTAGTCTTCTCAGGAGCTGAGGCAGCTTCCAAAAATATACGCACGGTGGAACAGGATCATCTAAACAACTGGAAGTTGGAGGAAGAGATTTAGACACCAAAAGAGCATCAGAGAAACCTGATCTGTGCGATGCAAGCAGGCCAGCACTTCCTGCTCTCGGCTCACACCTCCACTTCCCTGCAGCCACAACAAAGAAAGGAAAATGCTTTCTATACGCTGTCCAGTGCCCGGTGCCTGTGAGGCTTTCTCTGCCCTTTGCGATTCCTTGCTGGTCTGGTCTGGGGAATCCTGCAGTTGCTCATGAATAAACCATCCAGGCAGGTCTCAGTTCTTCTGGAGTCTCTGCAAGCCCGGTCTCCCAGCTGGCACTGAGCTGCACCCCTGCCCTCAAACCCCCCCACCCCCACCCCCGCCCTTTCTCAGCCCAGTTCCTGGATTGTGCCTGGATTGTCTGGAGCCTTTCTTCCCGTTTCTTCCTGGGATAGTGTGGCATTTCCTGGAGCCTCACAGATCAGAATTGTCCTTCTCCCCCTCAACCCCCAACCCCAGGCCCACTGCGCCCACAGCTGGAGTTTCTACCCGAACTTCTGCAGGGGACACTAGGAGGTCAGCAGGTGCCTCAGCACCCTAAGAGGACAAATCCTAGGACAGTTCACTTGAAAGCAACCCCTTTGATGAGGATAGTTAAGGGGGTCCAGGGCAGAAGTGAGAGGGAGAGAACATGACTAACAGGGCCTCAGCTTTACTGGAATCTTCTGAGGGCCTCATTTGAATACACTTTTGATAGAAGCAGGGTATCTGGTCCATCAGCATCTTTCTCGCCCTGTATTCCAGGAGAAGCTCTGCCAACAGAAACAGGACTTATCGGGGTCACTGTTCCCTCTGCGGCCAGAGCCCTGTAGGAGAACTGAGACACACAGAGGGTCCTCGGTGTGGGACAGATGCTGCCATATCTGGGGACCATTTGCTGTCTCTATTGGTCCCTTCATATGTGTCCAGGTCTGGAAAAAGTCCTGAGTCTGGGGATGCATGGTCTCCTTGACATGCCAGCACCCCTCCTTCTATTTAAGAGACCCTTCACTTCCTAGCATCCTGCTGCCCTGGCGGTTTGCTCAGGAGCTCAGCAGTGCAGTTGACCCGACCCCTTCCCTGGCTGTCTGTCCTATGACGGTGAGCCGCTTCACCTCGTGGGGTCTTCGTCTCCTCCGCTGTGAAACAAGAGGCTGTTACTGGAGAGAAGGAGGTTCCTGGTGCCTGAGAAGCCCCCTCTAAGGACAGGCCTGTATGGCCACAGACAATGGTCTCACATAGTCCCTCCACGCTGTGCAGTGACTTTTGGCATGTCCCTGTCACGGCACCCTTTGGTTCTAAGATTCGCCTTCTCGGCCTCCGCCTCACTGCAGCACCCCACTGCAGTGCTCCTCCTCAGCACCTAAAAACCACAGCCAGACTCAGCACAAGGTCCTCGTCTACAGAACTATCAGAGCACACACCTGCCCTGGGAGGCTGCTCGGGCGAGGGGGTGGTCAAGGCTGGGGGCACCTCTCCAGACGCCTGAGACTCCCTTTCCACACCCGGATGATGTCTTCTCGTCTCCCCCAGCTTTGCTCCTGGGCCCCCTGCACCTGCCTGTCCTGGGGAAGCAGATGTCAGTGTCACAGGCTCTGCCTCCCTATGACGCAGAAGAGAACTGTGAGCCCCGGGGGGCAGCAGGGGCCGGGCTGTGCGCCGGGATGCAGGTCCAGATGGCCCAGGGCCAGGGGGCTGCCAGGTGTCTTCCTTGCTAATGAGTTAACACATCTTGTCTGGGAGAGACCTTGGGCAGAGTCCGGGGCCTCTGGGAGCCGCAGTCTGCTGGAATCCGAGGGGTCAGCTGCATTCCTCGGATTGCCTAATTTCCAGCCAAGGAGGGAGGGACTGGAAGAGACTTGGCCTAATTAGCCCTGATGAGGATCCAGGTTAATCCAGAGGGACGGATTTGGGGGAGGGGAATGGGAATTACAGATTAAAACCCAAGACCTGCCTAGCTGCTGGCCTCAGGAGGCCTGTATAGGCTGCTGGAAAAACCGGGAATATCAGAGCCTGAGGACAGCCTGGCACCAGCGCCTCAGCTAGGGCTGGCAGGAGGGGCCCGGGGGTCAGAGCACCAGAACCCAGAGCACCAGCCCAACTTGCAGCTGTCTAGTCAGTCTCCTGGCCGGCAGCTCTCACTCCGAAGGGAGCCGGCCTCCTCCCCACATGGTGTGTATGCAGGGGAAGGCAGTGAGGAGAGCCCTGGGCGGTGCCCGCACAGAAGTGCTCCCCTGTCCATCTGGAGCTCCACAGAATTCCAGGAGTTGAGATTCAGTGGCAGAAGCACCTGAAGGTGCCTGCTGGGATCAGAGCCTCCCTGGGCTTGCTCCAGCTCCGCAGCCTTGGCACACGGATTCCTTCTGCCTGTGTCTGGACCTGACCCTTAGATCAAGATCACAGAATGATACCACTGGCGCCACAGGAGTCAGCTGAGCAGGGAGCCGCCGACGCTTGAGTGTTTCCGTGAAGGAGCCCGCAGATGCCTTCTCTCGGGCTGGGGTTTGTTTAAACATGGAGTCAGATTTATATCTCTGGAACTTGTTAGCGGAAATATAAGTTCTCGCTGCATGGATGGCAAGAGAACTTGCTTCTTTAGAGATTCAAGTTTAGGGCTGCCCTCAGGAAGAAACTGCGGGCAGGAAGAAACAGCGTTTACTTCAGCTTCCCTGATCTGCAGTGACACCCCCAGTGGAGGGGAAAGTGGGGTTCCTGGTCTTGGCTGGCAGCTCGGCTGGGTCCAGTGGAAGAGACCTTTACAGAAGTTATAGAGAGACAGAGAGACAAAGCATTTGTCTTTTGAGGAGCATATATAGCAGTTCCCCAAATCCTGGCTAAACAAGAAAAAAAAAATGCATTTGGGCTCTGAGATCATTGCCTGAGGCAGGAAACTGTCTGGGTGTGAGGAAAAGCAAATCAGACAATAATTCATTGCAAACTACTATTGTTAGCCAATACCTTGCCTGAAAAAAAAAAAGTGCAAATTTCACCTCTACGCACATGTATTTTCTTTTTGGCTTGGGGGCCACAAGCAGCCATACTCAAGGCTTTCTCTTGACTCTGCTCAGGGATCATTCCTGATGGAGCTGAGGGGACCATCTGCGGTGCTGGGGCGCAAACCCAGGTTGACCACACGCAAAGCAAGCATTTTCTCATCATGTTCTCAGTCCAGCCCTTTGTGCCCATTTAGTGCCATGAACTGCAAGTGGCCTGTAAGGAACAGCAGGGCCTTGGCAAAGGAGACAGTAAAAGGAAAAGGCCGAAGCCAAAGAGCCCCAGTCTGCTCAGAAGCCACACCGTGGCCCTACATGGGGACCCTGGCTGTGGGGCGGGCTCTGTGTGACAGGATTGCAGAGATTGGTCAAGTGGACCCACGCAGGCTTCTGTCCGTAGGCAGCCTACCCCTAAGCCCATATCCACATGCACACCTCCCATCTGGCTCTATCTTCACCTTCGAAGTCCACAAGAAGAGATGGGAGTTGGGTGTGGGGGGACAATCAGGGCCGAAGGCTGCTACCCACCTGCCCCCAAGCCCGGTCCAGGCCCTCAGAGTCCTTTTTGCAGGCCTAGTAAGACAGGAGTTAAGTCCCTAGCCTGTGGCACAGTCCCGTGAGCTCACACAGATGCCCGACATATGGATGAAGAATGTGTGACAGAGGAGGATGGCGGGACAGGGCAGCCAGGTGACTCGTGGCAATCAGGAGAGAGACAGCAGAGCTCCTGCACGTTCACAGCATGGCCAGCAAGTGCCCCCCGGTGCTGTGGGGTTCTAGAGTTCTGCACCTCGAGGACAAGGACAGGATCACCTCGCCTGCGTGGTCTAGGAGGAGGCCTCGGGAGGAGACAGGCCATACAAGCTTTAATGAAGCGATAGGCGGAGGAAGAGTTGGGGGCAGGTGTGCCGGGACACCCAGAGAGGCTCTGTGGAAGGAAAGTTGAGCAAGAGGTCTGGGAACCCCATCACTCCTTTCACGGGCAGCGTGGGCACCCTGGGCAAGACCCCAGCTCCCTTCCTCTGCTCTGCTCCCTGCTCCCCCAGGTCCCTGACCACACCCTGAGGTGCCCACACCTAGGACAGAAGGGAAGACTTTCAAAGGATCTGGTACCAGAACCACCTCCCCACAGGTTCCTCCTTTAGAGGTTCCCTGGCGCAAACTCCCTCCTCAAATGCCCTCATTCCCATATCTCCTCACTCCTCACATCCCCTCACCCCATCACCCCTCACATACCCTCACCCCTTACTTCCCCTCACCCCTCACATCTCTTCACTCCCAGTTACCCCCACTCCTCAGGTTCCCTCACTCCTGACATCTCCTCACTCCCACGTCTCCTTGAATTCTCCCCCCTTGGCAGCCCTCAGGAAGGGCGGGAGGAAAGGCCACAGCCATACACACTTGCTGCTCTGCCCCTGCTCCCCATGCCAGGAGAAGGCACTCCTGAGTCAACGGCATCCTATGCAGCTGCCTCAGGAACCAGATTCCCCAGGGGCAGCAGAACAAGGTCAGGGCAGAGGGCGAGAGAATGCCCGCTTAGAGAAGATAGTTTTGGAGCACTGTGTCCATGTAATAATTTTGCATTGACTGGAACTGAATAATCTTCTGCTTGAAGTCACTGAAAACCAGGCAAAGCATAGAAATTGTGACACAGGCAATGATGGGCAGTGAGCACTGAGTGGGAAGGTAAGGATGTGAGCACCAAGCCACCTCGCTCTCTGCCTCCAGAGCGATTCCAAGACCTGACCCAGAGATGGGCATCCAGACAGGCTCTGAGGATCCTCTGGGTTAAGGCTTTGGGTCTGAGGGTCTCTGCAGAATTCCCTATGAGGGGAGACAGGCAGGGAGAACCCCAGAGCCCTGCCAAGGCTCCCTGAGGCACAGCAGGGTACTAATCAGCACCTGTGTGTATGTTGGGAGGGGGGGTTGGAGAACCATCCAGACGAATTTGAATGGGGAATTTTCCATGAGGGTCCCTCAAAACGGAGTCTGACTCTGTCCCACCATTCAGACTGGAGCCTGTCAGCATTCACAATTCCCTATTCCAGAGGGCATTCCAAAGGCATTTGCCTCGGTCCTGGCAAGAAGCTCTAGGTTAGCACTGCTGCCTCCTAGTCATAAACGCAAGAACCAAAGGATCCAACCCTCTTAAATGAGTTCATTACATCTCAGAAGAAAGCCTGTGACAGCTGACAGCAAAACAAAAGTACCCAGATGCAACTGGGCACGTTCACAAAGTGAATGCAGAGACAGACCTGCAAAGACCCAGGGAAATGTGACTGGTAGTAAGGAAACATCACTAAATTCGTCTACATGGGACTGACCTGATCAATGCCAGACTCAGCAGGCAGGAAATCATGGTGGTTATTATGATGCTGCTCCAGAATTTCAAACTAGAGGACAGACGTAGCATGATAAGTAGAAACATGGTCAGTGAGAAGAAAAGGTCCAAATAGAATGTTAAGTGATGAATATTAGAATGTGAGAGACTTTAAAAAATGAACCAGATGAGATGGGCAGCAGATGATTCACTGAAAGAAAAAAAAAAAGATGTGTGAGCTTGATGTAACAATAGAAACTCCCCAGAATGAAATGTGGAGGAAAAACTCATTTGAAAAATAGGACCAAGCATCAATAAACCGGGGCACCAGTTTAAGAGCTGACAATATGTGTAATTGATGTCCTTGGAGGAAATGGAGGCTAGGGGGACAGAAAAGAATACTTGAAGAAAATTAGGGCTGCAAAGGTTACAAACCTGACAAAAATGATTGACACGTAGATCCAAGAGCTCTGTAGACTTTCAGCATAAGCAACATTAAAAAAAGTGCAAATCACAACATAAATTAATCAAAAATTGTAAATTTATAAATTGTAAAAATGAAAAGTTAAGAGAAGAAAATATGTGCTATGTGAATATGAATATATATCTGAGAAATAAGGATGTGCGAAACCAAGAAAATTAATTTCTACTGAATTCTAATTATAACAACATAAATGAGTGACAACACTGAAATTGGCCGAGTGAGGAAAAATGACTGAAAATTCCTTTTTCCACAAAGTAATGAGAACAATGGCAACTGTTTCTAGAGCCACCTTCTTTTGTGAAGTTAAATTCTTGTTTCCTACATGACCCAGAAATCCCCTTTCTAGATATTTTCCCAAGTGAATTAAAAATTTATATTCACATGAAAATCAGGGTCCTAATGCAGCTGCTGTGTTCACCATGGCCTCCAACGGCAAACTCTCAAGGTGTCTTTGAAGAGATAAATGGATAAACAAGTCATGGAAAAATTCCGAGTGGAATATTTTGTCTCTGCACATGAATAAGCTATTGATTCACACGTGGGAATGAATATGGGCCCCTCCAACAGACATAACAGCATGGCGTTTGTAGCATGTGCATAAGTTAACGTGTGGGGTGGGGGCAAAAGCATTGCCTAACTGCTGCAAAAGCATTGCTTTATGCTATCTACCATCCAGCACAGAGCCCCTGGGACAGCAAAACATGGGGTCACAGCTAATAAGCCAGCACAGAAGATAAAGTAGAGTCATAAAGGACACTTGGCACAGTGGCAGAGAAAGGGGAGAAGGTTCGCAAAGATGAGAACACAGAAAAAGCCAGGAACACCCATGGCTTTGATCCATTTCTGCAGAGAAGTGAGGAGCACAGGGAGGAGAAGGAACTGTGGGGTCGTGGAGCCAAGAAGGAGTGAGGTCAGCCACCAATCCGGCCCAGGTCCCCATGCTCAGAACTTCACAGGAACATGTCTGTGGCCCTAACACCCCGGCCGTGCTATTCTCTACGTTTTCCCTCCTCAGGTGCCTCTGAGCCGGCTGGGGTCACACAGATGATCTGCTCCGTCATGTGTTTCCCCAAGTAGCTCAGAGGCTTGTTCAAGGTCACACTCTGAAGCAGAGGCACATCTGGAGGGTGACCCAGCCACCGCCAGCTTTCTCTTCCCCACCTCCAGCTGCCAGACTCCTGTCACCACTTCCGGCTCCCCCGCCCTCCCCAGCGTGCCTTCCCCGCCCTCCCCAGCGCGCCTTGGCAGCACCTGCCTTTGATTCCCCTCCTGCCCGGCGGACGTTAATGATGAGCACTCATCACCGCATGCTAATCGTCCTGGAAACCGTCCCAGGTGTGCACCAGAGCCGTTTGTCTGGGCGATGTTCTTCTTGGTAAATAGGACCAACGTCTTCCTTTTCCCGGCATGGGGAAAAGCCGGCCCTCAGGCAGGCGGCTTCTTCCTTCTCCACCAGCGGAGCTGGACAGCGCACCAAGAAACACATCCCGCATGCAGTCTGAGGAAACCACGGCCCACAGGGGCAGGGACTTGCTGCAGGTCACACTGCAGGGAGGAGCTCCCGGGCCCTGAGCAGTCTGTTGACACCGGCTGAGTTTCCAGGTGACCTTGAGACCCAATTTTCAGGTGGTTTCTGGATATCAAGGTCATCTTGTTTCTCTGCTGCTGAATCTAAGGAAAGGGTGAGAGAGGGCCACCGAGTGATAACAGCACCATTATCAGGGCTCGGGAGTTTAGTTTCCTTAGGTGTGTGTGTGTGTGTGTGTGTGTGTGTGTGTGTGTGTGTGTGTGTGTGAATGTGTGAGTACATGTTTTTATGTGTGAGTGTATATATGTACATGTGTATGTATATGTGTGAGTATGTATGTGTGTGTATATGTGTGAGTATGTGTATGTTTTTGTGTGAGTGTATGTGTATATGTGTGTATGTGTGCATGTGTGAGTGTGAGTATGTGTATGTGTGTACGAGTGTGAGTGTGTATGTGTGTGAGTGTGTATGTGTGCATGTGTGAGTGTGAGTGTGTGTATGTGTGTATGAGTGTGAGTGTGTATGTGTGTGTGAGTGTGTGTATGTGTGCGTGTGTGTAAGTGTGTATGTGTGAATGTGCATGTGTGAGTGTGAAAGTGTGTGTATGTGTGAGTGTGCATGTGTGAGTGTGCAAGTGTATGTGTGTATATGTGTGTATGTATGTGTGTGTATGTGTATGTGTGTGTATGTGTATGTGTGGTGAGGAGTGTGTGTGTGTATGTGTGGTGAGGAGTGAGGGGACTGTGAAGAGGATGGAGCAGGGAAGCTGGAGGATTTGAGCAGCATATGTGCCAGTTGCAGTCAGATCTTTTTTCCCTTTTATAAGAATCGATCTGAGTCGCAGAGAGCTAAAGAAACTGGTGTCCATTAGTGACAGAGCAGGACTCTCCACCTTTCCCTGTGCACACAAGCGTCTGTGCCTTGCTAAGGAAGTCCCCGCACTGTCCAGAGAATCCAGCTTCTGCTGCCCCTCCTGCACCCCAACCGCCTGCCAACAGGTTCCCCGTCATAATCCAGTCCAAACAGGAAGAGGCTCAAGCTCAGCGACTCAGGCCCTCCCAGGCCGCAAGCTTGCAAATCTAATCTTTAGGATGAATTTGATTGGCAGCTCCTTTCCTTCTGGGCCCTGGGGTGCAGGAAAAGCGGCTCCTGGTGATTTACTGTTGATCCAGCCGTGAGGAGAGCGAGAGCATCAAAGAGAATCTAAAGCAGCTTGGTGCTGCCGGGGGCAGCGTCAGCGTGAGGGTGGCGGGAGAGGAGCTGCTCGGCATGTGCTGTCAAGCCTCAAGGAAGTGCAAAGCTCAGAGGCTCAGACGCAAGACCTCACGGCGACCCTTAGCACCCACCCTCCACCTCTCCCAGACCATCCATCTCGTTTAAAGTTGTTCATGGCAAGTTGGAGCCAGAAAGATCATCTGTCCCACCTTGTTCCTTAACCCCCTGGGAAAGCAGAGCCAGAGAGGCGTCCAGAGGTATGAGAGGAAGTTGGAGCAAGGCTGGTCCTGGCACCATCAATCCCCACAGAGTCAGGGGCTGCCTGTGTTTAGTCCTCACCCAGCACCGCTGGGGGCCAGATATCTCTATCCTGGTTTATTTAGAGGTGAAATAAGATTTGCAGAGTCAACGCCACCCCAAGGACACAGAGCCAAGTTTCAAATTGCTTTGAAAAGCCCCAAAGTCCCTGTTCGGAAGACTGAGTGGACGGTCCTTGTGTGGCTCTGCATGCTCCGAGCTGCCGACCCCTGCGGGAGGCTGGCGCATCCCTGATGCCATTTCCCAGCCCCTGTCTGCAGCCTCCGCTTAGCCCTGGCCACTGGCTGGGTAGGAAGGAGGGGGAGCACTCTGTGACTCCCCGTGTCTGCTCCTGGAGGGGGTCTATCTAGGACAGTGGCCAGTGGCTGCCACAGTGAGCCGGTGTGTCAGCTGTGAACTCAGCAATGCCAAGAGCAGCAGCTGCCACAGTGAAGCCCCCGGGGTCAGCAGGAAGGGAGCCTGAGCCCTGCTGACCACAGCTCCCTCCCCGCCTCCGTGTGTTCCTCCAGCCCTGCCACCTCTCTTCTTTCCGTTTGCACTCTTTCAAGGCCTCAGATTGGCTCCCCATAAGACACCCCCATCTGCAGTTTCTAGAGTCCCCTCTGTTCAGTTCCCTGGGCTGGAATGGCTGGGCATTTTGGATCAGCAGTGACATCAGGAGACAAACCCTCAATGGTGGGTAGAAACGGGAGGGTCTTGCTGCCAGGAGACAGGGGGTCACAGAGCTCCCAGCAGGCAGGAGCACTGGGTCATGCGCCAAGGGCTGCAGCAAGTATGCAGCAACCCCTGGGCCTTTCCAGCATGTGGGCCTGGGCCAGCCTTGGAGGAACCTTATTCTGTCTGTGAGAAGGAATGAGGAGTCAGAGGGCTGCAGGGAGAGGACTGGGGAGTCTGCAGAGAGAGGGAGAACAGGAGCAGAGTGCTCCCCCCGTGTGAAGCACAGCCAGAAAATCAGTCTCCCCTGATTGGTAAGAGAATGCATTTAGGCTTGGGAGCCAAGAGACAGATACAGATGAAAATCAGGCCTGAGTGCTTTCCCAGGGGCGGCGGAACGGAACTGCAATGCGGAGTGAACTCACAAACACAAGTCGAACTCGCCGGCTCCATGATTCTTACTTACAAGGAGACACTGATTGGGGAAGAAAGCAACAGTATAAGTGCCCTTAAGGGGTGCCTCTCTGGATTTGGGAAGCACCTATCTGTGTGTGTGTGTGTGTGTGTGTGTGTGTGTGTGTGTGTGTGCCCAAATACTGAATAATTCTCAGAAGTGAGTGAGGCGCACAGATTTTGCAGCATTCCCAATCCCCAGAAACAGCTGTCCCTGGCCTTCAAGGCCAATCCCTCTATTGCTTATTAGTCCGAGTAGGTCAAGATGCTCTGCGGAGCTCCCTAGCACCAGTGGGAGACTCAAGGACCAGATGCTTGGAGCAAATAAGGTTTTCTTCTGCAGGAGACTGTTCTTTGAAATGAACACTAGGCCAGTCACCTGCCTGAGTAGACATGGGATGCTCTTGTTTCAAGGGCTGCCAAGTGACTGTGAAGTTTGGTGGGCCACAGTGCCTGGGTGGTACCCAGGCTCTAAGTCAAGGCGTTTCACAGTAGTCCTGTGGCGGGAGGAAGCAGCTTGAATCGATCAGACTGGAGCCTGCCCTGGAACCAGATGGTTTGCAGGAGCAGGTGGCAAGATCTTGAGCTCCCCACCGTGGCTGCATAAGTCACCTTTCACCCAACCACACTGGCAGCCTTCGGGGACTGTCTCCTCAGCAGGCATAGGGGCGTCCTGTCTGGCTTCTACCACACGTGACCACAACTTTGGTGTTTTGAAACAAGAATTCATTTCCTCTGGCTCCAAAAGCCAGAGTTTGGCACCAAGCAGCGGGCATAGCCACACTCTTGTCGGGGGCTCCTGGAAACTCTTCCTTCCTTTCATGGTGCTCGTCTTGGGCTATGCCCACATTCCTCACCTCCGCCCCCTCGCCATGTGTCTTCCCTTCATGTCGTTCTCTGAGTCACTACTTCTCTGTCTCCTACAAGGACCCTGGTCACTGGCCCTAGGGCACCCTGTCAGCCATGAGCCTTACCCAATCACACCTGTGAAGCGCCTCCTCCCAGATGTTCTGAGACCAGGTGAACCTCTCTTTGGAAAGGCTGGCCAGCGAGGACGCCATTTGACCCCTGACAGCTGTGTTGGTCCCTAACGGGGCCCCTGTGATGGTCCAGTGGCCTCTGAAGAGGGGAAGAAAGAGAAGCCAACCCCGTGGGCAGGTCTGCAGGCAGCTCATCTCTGCCCTCATGGCTGACATGGGGAGGGAGAGGCTGAGAGTGATGAATTTATGTGCGGCGGAAGCAGCTTGACGAGCTGATCGGTTTAGAGAGAAGCCAGAGAGAGCAGTGGCGCCAGGCCCTGGCATCGGGCGGACACAGGAGAGCTTGGGTTGCACGAGGAGGAAGTGGCACAGGTTCCTGTGCCACCTGGGGCTCTGTGAACTTGGGGGTCCTGCCAGGCCTCCGTGGGTCTGGGGGTGGAGGGGACCTCACCAGGCTGCAGTGCCTGTAATCAACACAGCAAGTGTGCTTGTGGGCGCCCCCACACACCTGCCTTCCCAGAGTGGCCCCAGGCACCCCCCCACACACCCCCAGCTCCACATACACACACAGGAATTACACTCTGGGCTGTTTTTTTCAGCACCCCGACACCCTCAGACTGGTTCCCTGAGAAGAACCCTTTGTTCAAAGCCTCTGGTGCTTCCCACAGAAAGACCATACCTCCTGGGGTGTGGGGGCTGCCTTCCTCAGACTGGGGGGATATCCTTGTGGGGGGGTGGCACCCAGTGGATGGGCCAGGCCACCCCTAGAGAGATGCCATCTGGCCCCAGGTTCCTGCCCAGGAAGTGTGGGTTCTTGAGCCCGACATGCAGAGATCACGGGTTTTGGGGGTGATTGAGGAGAGACAGACAGACACGGGGAGCTTGAGGGGTGAGGGCATGGCATCCAGGACCTGCATGCCGCTGGGCGTCTGAGTACCCCACATAGCCCAGTGTCAGAGGCAGCAGAAGCATCTACCGCCAGTCCCTGCCCGCCCCCCTGACAAGTTCCAGACACAGAAGTGCCAGGGTAAGATGAATGCCCCCAGAATTCTGGACCAGGCTGCATCATGCAAGAGGGTGTAGGGCTGAGCCTCGGTCCTGCTCCCACACCCCCACACCCCCCCACATATCCCCTCCCCCACGAACCCTGCCTCAGCTCTCAGCGGAGACTGGGGTGTCACTGATCAGACGGGCAGCAGGCAGGCTGCGCCTCCTGCCTCCTTCCTGCCCGCAGCCTTCAGCTTCCTTCCAGGGGGAGAGCAGCCCAGCAGACAGGGACTGGTTAAGGGAGCCCGCCCCGCTGACTCCCCGCCAGCTCTTACATTCAATAAAAGGGTAATTAAATTTTACATAGTTTTCCTTTTTAATACTTCAATAAATATCTCCTGTGAAAATCAATTGACATTTTCCGTACTTAATGCTTAATAACTGGTCTCATAAATTTAAATGATCCCTATAAATCTAAATTAAATGCCCAGGTTTCGATGTAGTTAGGACACCTAATTAATAAAGTGCTAGCACATAACCACTACTAATCTGTTTACCTCCAGCCGACTTTGCATTGCATAGGCGGGCTTCCCCACAGGGTGTGGGGACCTTGGGGGGCCTGGCCGGGGATGCTGGGCCTCAGGGTAGTTTGCCAGCTGCTGGGAGTTCCCGCGGCTTCCCCAAGTCTGCTCCCTCCCTGGGCTCACCTCCCTGCCAGAGCTTGAGCCGAAGGTGGGAAGTGGCCAGCAGTGAAGCACACCTCTGGGCAGGGATCAGGCAAAGCCTAGCTGGACTCCCCCTGTGCTGTGTGTCTGTGGAGAAGTTGCTTGCCCTCTCTGGGCTCCACACATACCCCACCTCAGCTCTCAGCAGAGATTGGGGTGTCACAGATCAGATGAGCAGCAGGCGGGCTGCGCCTCCTTCCCACCCACAGCCTCCAGCTTCCCTTCCAGGGGGAGAGGAACCCCAATGGGGACCTGGGGGAGGAGGGCAGAGATTCACTCTCATTCCTCGAGAGGAGAGAGGAGCGGCAGGCCCCTCTCAGGGTCCCGGAGCGGAAGCAAAGCTGTGCAGGTGACAGGCTCCTGCCCCGTTAGCAGCCGCTTTTCTCCCTGGGCACCATCTGCGGCTGGTAATCGAAGCACAGTCAGCAGGACGGAGGTGCAGAGAGCCAGCCAGGGGGAGAACAGGCCGCAGCCTCCGCCCTCCAGGCCCGGGGCCTCCCCTGCCGCGTGGGCTAAAGCCTGCGGCCCAGGGAGAGCCCAGGGCCAGGCAGCGCTTACTCCTGCACTTACCGAGTGGAAGGTGGCGGACGGCCAGGGCCCTCCGGGCACTGTGCAGAGAGTGGAGCTGGGCACAGGTGGGCGTGGAAGGGAGAGCAGAGCCTTGGCTCCTCCCCCCAGGCACCCAGAAGCTTCCAGGGGCCAGGCCTCAGCATCCAGCCCTCACTCAGGACTGGCCCTGGGTACTCACCGGGAGCGCAGGGCAGGGAGCCGGGACACTTCCTCTCTCCACGAGGGCAAAAAGCCACGCGACAGTCGGCGTCCTGACTCGGCGTCCCAGAGGAGGCGCCCGCATCCTCAGCCCGACACCGAGGGGGCACCACTGCCAGACCCTAAGGAACCCCAGGCAGCAGGCGGCCAGGAGGACACCCCAAGGCTGGGAGCAGTGGCTGGGAGCAGGAGGGCAAACAGTTCGGTGGGAAGGATTGGGGGGTGGAATCCCTGGGGCTTCGCTGCTCCACACCTGCACAAGCAGCCTTGCCCCCCGCCCTCAGGCAAGCACCACAAGATACCCACCCAGGGCCCCCAGGGAAAATCCCCTCTCCTCTCCCCCTCCAACCGCAACCCCACGACACACACTCGGGGCACTGAGTGGGGCCCGTTTCTGTGCAGCCAGCCAGGCTCCTTGCGGCAGAGGTGAGGTGTGGCCCTGGCTTTCCTTTGATTACTTATTGATTTTCCTGGTTTGCTTTGGCACCGCCTATTTTTGTTTAAGGTGCAAGGTGCTATTGGGTAGGACAAGCAAGGTCGGAAAGTCTGGGACCCCAGCCGGGGGCCCCCTTCAATGTTCCCTCTGGGCAGGCCTACTTGGGCCCCAGCTACCACAGTCGAGGTGCAGGAACCAGACACGGGGTGCCCCTTTCCAGAGCGGGTCCTGGGTAAGAGTGCTGGGGTGTGTGCGCAGAGGGCCAGGCACTGGGGTGAGTGGGGGGCTGAGTCTGCAGCAAGGTGAAGGCAAGGTTGCCGTGGGTGGTCTGGTTGTGCCTGGCGGGAGGGGACAGTGGGGCAAGGGAAGCTCTGCCCGACCAGCCCTGGGGTCACTCTGACAGTGTAAGTGCTGCCTGTCCTCTGCGGGGGTCCCTTCCTCTCACTTCATGTATGCATGTGTATGTGATGTGTATGTGTGTGTGTTTGCATGTGTATGTGTGTGCGTGTGTGCCTGTGAATGTGTTGTATGCCTGTGTGCATGCGCACATGTACATGTGTGTTGTGTGTATACATATATGAATGCATATGTGTACTGCGTGTGTGTGTGTGCATCTGTGTGTTTATGTGTGTGTGTATATAAGAGTTCTGAGCAGGGGAATAGATGCGTCTCACGTAGGTTTCAGCTGTCAGCTCCTCCTCACCCCTGTACCACACTGGCCAGGGCCGGGCAGGTGCTCCATGCAGTGTTCCTGGGTCTCCTGAGATACGTACACGTCTCTGGTGTGTAAATGATTGTCCAGCACATTAGTCCTGCTGCACACCAGTCTCTGGAGAACTGGCCTCTCGGAGGCTGTGCGTAAGTAGCAGATCCATTACTGAACTGCCGAGCCTGGGAAGGGTCAGATAGGTACCGGCCAGGGTGTGTGGTCTGAGAGGATGAGTATGGGGTCTGACAGGGTGCGTTTGGGGTCTAAGGGGTGAGTGTGGGGGCCTGCCGGGGGTGTCGGGGTGGGGGTGGGGGTCTGACAGGGTGAACATGGGGCCTGATGAGGGTGGGGTGGGGTCTAATGGGGTGGTTGTAGGGTCTGACAAGGTGGGGTATGGGTGTCTGATAGGGTGGGTACCGGGTCTGATGGGGTAGTTGTGGCAGGAGATGCAGCTGAGTGAAGGGCCTGGTGCTGCCCTGCAGGCTAGGCTGAAGATGCTCTTGGCAGCTATGCACGTCTCGGTGTAGCAAGACCCACATGCCCGTGTGCCCGGCTGCAGCCTCACCCCTTTAGACGGGAGAGCTGGGACAAGCTGAGTGCCTGCTCCAGTCCGTGGCCAGCCCAGAGCCTCCCTTATGCAGGCCCCTTTATTTCTCCTGGCAGCAATGACAATGATGAAGGTTCAATTCAGAAGCACGCAGTGTCAGGAGGAGGAACTGCTGGCCCCTGAAGGGCGTGACAGGGCCCCAGTGCCCTGGACCAACCTCTGCCTTGCAGGAGCTCAGCTTCCTCTGTGAAGTAGAGCTTTCAGACTGAGCCTCAGGGCCTCTGCCCTGCTAATGCTGCGGTTCCCTCTGGCTGGGCTGGTCGCTCTCACAGTCACATGAGGTCTGTGTGTACCCGGGGACCTGAGCATCCTCTGAGAGCACTTCTCCGTGGTCCCCAACAGTCCTCCCAAGAGCCTTCCAGGGGGCTCCTGCACCCTGTCTCTCCAGGGGAGGGGCCCAAGGCCTCAGTAGCCCCAGGAAGCCTCTCCTCTCTGACTTTCCCCTTCCGGTCTGGAACAGGGGTGTGGCTCCCCTGGGATGGCCAGGGAACAGAGAAGCACACATAAGGAAGCAGAGTACGGTGCAGGGCTGGGCACACGGTGGGCACTAGGAGGTGCCCACAGATACACTCCCTCCTGGAACCCTGGTGAGTGGGAGACTGTCCATCCGGGAGGGTAAGAGCGAGGAGAGCCCCTTTGAATTCATGGGGGCCCAGTGTTCATCGGTCATTCTCTTTCCAGTCCTCCTTCTCCAAGTCTTAGGAGCCAAGTCCTGTGCCACTCTGGGGTGGGAAGTAGCCCGGGCTGCCAAGGAGGGTCTGTGGCCACTGCCGTGTGAAGGGCAGGAGCTCGCTGAGTCTCCACAAGGCCCCAGCCCAGCACTTGCACAGGCCCCTCTTCAACGGATCCTGCCAACAGCCTTCCAGGGGGGCTACTACACCCCCACTCTCCAGTTTCGGGGTACAAGGCCTAGGGATGCCCAGCTCCACTCTGGAGTGCGGAGCCAGCATCCCAGACACACTCGTCAGCCGCCCGACACTGGGCCTGCTCCCTGAACTCTCTCCTTCATTCATTGAACAAATGCCTGTGGCGCCCCAGAGACCCCCACCCCGCCCCAAGGGACCCAGCCCCCGCAGCCGAAAACCTCCAGAACCCAACCGCCACGACGGCTCACGGCCATTCCACACGTGTGAACCTACTCCTGGACACTTCATACCACACAGCTACCCATACTCCAAGATACCGCACCACATTGAATGGGGTTCAAAGTAGGAGGCAAACAACCTTAGAGGGAAATATTGTTTTTTACAGATATATATACATATATATATATAAAAGCACACAAGGCTCAACCTCTAACAACATGTTTGTGATCTCTTATAGAAGGGCCTAATGGCCCCTGGGTGAAATACAACAATCTTCACCCTCTTTCCTCTAAGGATACTTTTTGTAGCATTTTCAGCAGTTTTCATGACAAACAATACAAAATAAACTATTTCAGCTCTGCTTTGGGGCAGGGATTGGGTTTTGGGATGGAAACATCCAAAATATGGCGGTGGGATTGGTGTTTGAATATTAAATGTAATCAGGTATTGTGAACTACTTTATAAAATAAAATAAAAATTATTTTAAAAAATGCCTGTGAAGGGGCGGCTGCTCTCTGCTGGGCCCTGCATGGGAGCCCCGTGGGGGCAGCTCCCCTGGCCACCCCACTCCCCCAGAGTTGCAGAGCCCAGCGGGAGAGACATCACTGGGAGCAGACACACACCATCAGGCAGCTGTGACACAGCTGCTTCCAAGAGAGATGTGGCAGGTGCAGGAGGGTGTGATGTGTGTGATATGTTCACTGCCTCAGGTGGGTCTGTGCACATGTGTGCACCTATGTGCATGCAAGTGTGTGTGGGGGAGGTGTTAGTGTGTGTGTGTGTGTGTGTGTGTGTGTGTGTGTGTAGTCCGGGAGGTCATGGAAGCACTCTGTGTGTGTGTCTGTCTCTCTCTCTGTCTTTATCTCTGTCTCTCTTGGTCTGTGTTTCTGTCTCTGTGACTCTGTCTCTTTGCTGATGTCTCTCTCGCCCTCTCCCACTTCACATACAGTCTCTCTGGTGAGTAAGATCCATGTCTCTGCCTTGTTCCTCACCTCTGCTACCACCCTCTCCCACTCTGCCCTGCAGGGGACCCTGCACACTGCCCTGTAGAGGGTTACAAGCATGGGGTCTTGAGGATCCTAGGTTTGCTCTGCTGTCTGCCCAGTAAGGGAACCACTTGGGTGAAGCTCCTGGCTAATTAAGTATAAGTGTGGGGGAACACCAACGACCTGCTTCGTGCTTCACTCGTGTTAATGATACTGGAACAAGCTGCTCAGCAGCCAACCCCAGGACATTTGCACAGTCCTGTCAGTGGGGCACCAAGGCCACAAAGCATTTCAGCTCGTCTTTCTGCTATGGCTCCCTTCTGTCTTCCCCCACCATGTCTGTGTGCCTCCTCAGGCTGGGCCCTCCTGGCCTCTCCTATTCTGTTTTCTGTGCCCTTCTGAAGTCACTCATGGTGGCTCAGTGCGTCCATGTTTCCTGTGGAGTCCCTGACTGCCCCCAGGAGGCGAGTGGGGTGGGAGTGACCAAGCACCATGGCCACAAAGCTCGGACCTCAGGCCACCATTCACTTCTGCCACCAGGAGGCTCATGGAGACTTGACAGCCATCTGTGCTCTGATAAGCAGCCACACGAAGGCCAACCCGTAACTGCTGCCTGTGCTGTTCCCGTGCCCCCATCCACTGCCCCCATCGGCCTCCTCCTGCTCTCCCTCGGGGACAAAAGACCCACCATTCACCATGGGCGCGACTGTCAGCTGGCCCAGCCTCTACGGAAAACAGCATGGAGACTTCTCAAAGAAACAGAACTACCAGGTGAGCCAGCCGTCGCCCCCTTGGCATCTACCCCAAGAGCACAGGAACATTAGCTAGAAAAGCACAAACGCACAACTCTGCTCACTGCAGGAGCCAGGACCCGGGGAGAGACCAGCGCCCAGCAGCAGGTGAGCGGATAAACACAGTGTTTATCCACAGTGGAAGACTGCTGGGCTCGAGGAAAGGTGAGGTTCTGCCTTTTGCCAGCCCTCGGAGGGCATCCTGCTAAGAGAAATAAGTCAGAGGGAGAAGGACACTTGCCAGATGGTCTCAACTTGTCTGTGGTACAGAGAAACACAGTGGGGACCAGGCACTGTCCCGTGAAAACAAACCCTTGGAGGCTGACAGCAGAACTGAGGTCCCCAAGCAGGGGGTGAGGGATAAGTGGGGAGGGATTAGAAGGAGCCTGGGGGGCGGGGAGAGGGTCTGGGGCACTTTGGTGGGAAGGAGGGGCAGTAGTTTTGCACTGGCCAAAACGTAAACATTCACACTATTTTTGTACGCCAAAAGCATAAGCGTTCACACCTTATAAATTATGTTACCTCAATCATGATAAAAAAAAATTTTATATATCAGCCAGTCTGAGAAAACACCCTCGTGTCCTCAACACCTCCATGGGGGTGCAAAGCTCTGGAGAAGACCCAGCCTGGTGGAGCCCATGATGTGGCTGAGGGGGGGGGCCTGGGGCAGCAGGACCCCACTTGCACCCCAGGGTGTGGTTGCCCTGTGCTCTGGCTCCCTGGGGGCCGAGGTTGGTCCTGACTGCAGAGTGGGATACGGACAACGATGACACCTATATCCGCTTGGCGGCCCTTCCTGGGGACGCGTCCATCTGGACGGAGCAGCGGCCACGCGCACACAGACGGGCCTGGCTGCAGGGGGTGGGCACAGCGGCACTGCAGATACTGCAGCTGCAGACACAGAGTGTGGACAGCTCTGCCCGCAGCAAGTGGCCGCCCCCAGTCCTCAGTCCTGGCAGTGAAGGCAGACATGGCGGGCGCTGCCGCTGTAGCCCTAAGAGATTCTAGAGTCATGACCTTCGCATGCCCCGGGAAATCAAGGCACCCATGGGACTCCCTCTCTTGTGGTATTTTCTTTATTGTGCAGGACTGGGGTGAGTCCCATTATCACTGAGATACCCCTGAAATCCGTTTATCTGACATCACATTGCTATTTTTTTTTCTGGCTTTAAGGCCACATCAAGGGGTGCTTGGGGACTACTCCCAGCTCAGTGCTTGGGGTTGGTCCTGGTTATGCTCAGGTCACACTCTCTGGCACTGGGGATTGAGTCAGAGGCTCCCCCAAGCGAAGTGTGTGGTCAGCCCTTGGGTCCTCTCTGTAGCGTGGCCACCTTATCAGTATTTTGCTGAAACTTTCAATCACCATCCAGGCTTGGCATTATTCTTCCCATTTTTCAGATAAGGAAACTGAGGCTCAGAGAGACACAATTGCCCCTTGAGTGGCACAGCTCAGTGTCTGTGAGCAGAGCCTACAGGGGGTGACTGAGAGCATAGGCCGAGTGCTCCCTCAGCCACAGGAAACCCCATCTCCTGCCAGTGCCCTCCCCTTGCAGGAGGAAGGACTGAAATCCCTGGTCCTGTGCTGGGATGAGATTTCCCCATGGCAGATCACCTGCCGGGGGACCTGGGCGGGGGGCTCAAAGCAGAGCCCAGAGCATCCCCCAGCCCACCCAGCCCACAGCACCCATCACCGCTCGTTCCTAGGGTCCTTCCTTTGCTGAGCCCCGAGCTTGCGCTGTGGGTGGGTGCTCAGCTGGGCCGGGGGCGGGGGGAACACCAGAGCCCTCCCCCTTCCAGGGGCCACATCCCGGGAAGAAAAAGCAGCAGACATGTAGACATGTGTGTCCAGCATGCTGAGGAAGACAGGCCGAGGCAGGCCTGCAGGGGCTTCACAGTGGACACAACTCTACTCGGGAGGGACCTTTCACCGCAGCTGTCCCTGGCCCCTGTCAGTGGGGGAGATACGCCGTCCCACAGGCAGAGTCCAAAGCAGCAGGACTGCGGATGTGGGGCCCGGCCAGGCAGCACTGGGCCTTTGGCACAGCTTCTTGAGGCCACGCAAGGCTGCGTGATCAGGAGCAAGGGAGGGACCCACGGACACATCCTAAGAAACGGGAGATGGAGACCATCATGGAGGGGGCTCCCAAAGGGATATTAGGAAGTGCCACGGCCCAGAGGCCTTCGAGGCCCACTTCCTGTTGTCCACTGCCCAGGGCTTGCTGTGCTTAGTGAATAGCGGTGGCGTAGGACTCGTTGAGCCCTTCGTATATGACCTCAGGCAAGCCTCGCACGTCCTCACTGCAGAGAGGTGAGCCCTGCCGTGAAGGGGCTGTTTCCAGCGCAGTTTCAGGGGAACTGCAAGGGGCAGCTGCTGGGCTCGCAGCTGGAGAGTGTCCCCTACTCCCTGCACCACCATCTTAAGTGCCAACCCAGATGCCCGCAGAGGAGACGCCCAGTTCAGTCCCCAACGTCCCCAAAGACCCGGCAGGAATCAGCCTCTGAAATTGTTCAACCAAAGCCTGATGAAGTGTGCAGTACTGTGGATGTGAGTGTTTCGGGGATGGGGGGGGTGCCTTTTGAAGATCCTCACCAGGTCACCCGGCTCTTCCCTCAGGCTTCGCCTTTAAGAGCAAAGAGCCCCATGTCCTAGCAGAAGCCAAGGACCTAGGCAGGAGGGAGCCCGGGCCTCCCGCTCTAGTCCTGGCCTGGGCCCTGTGGGTTGGCATTCTCAGACTTAATATCATGCTCGATTTGATCTTCATGTTTTCCAAGCTTAGCAAAGCAGATTTTTCCTTATTAATCTGCATGTATACTTAAAGACAGAGCACAGGAGTTCAGCCCCTTTGGTTTAGTTGAATGAACATGAAAAGGTCAGGAGACTTTTCACAATTAGAGAGCGTGTCCCCTTTGCTCTCTCCCCCTCCTCTCTGCCTTCCTCCTTCTCCTCCCGGCCTCCCTCCACTGTCCCTCGGCTCTGGATACCCAAGGCTGTGTCTACAAGAGACAGGCAGGCCTCTGAATCTGGATTTAAGTGACGGTAAAATGACCAGAAGAACAGTGCCTACTATATAGGTGCCAGAAGGTAAACCGAGTCGGGGTAAAAATTATTTCTTCAAGAGTTCCTTTGAGTATGCATTGATCTGAATCAGGTAAGCATTAAGCCAAATGGCACTTAGGAGCCATTTGCCAAGAGGAACTTGTGGAGAGGTGACCAGAGAGAAGACACAGAAGCAAAGTCGGGGAACAGTGTGATGGGGCATAGCGGAGGCAGTGGGCTGTTTGGGCAGGCCTAGTGGATGACCTGTAGTTGGTCGTTCTTGGGATCCATTTTTTTTTGGGTTTGACTGTGTCTACTCTGGGTTAGGTTCTGGTGTAGGTTTGTCTGTGTGGGCTCCCAGAGCATTAGGGCCACCCCAAGTGAGTAGCTTTTAGTTTCTTAACCACAGAGCCACTTTTAAAGCTTAAATAAGAGATTATGCATGAGGGTTGAGCATGAGGGAACTGACAGATGAACACCCTGCTGGGTGGACTGTAGCTTGGGGTGTTGAAGGGCTGTCCTCTGAGCATGGGGATGGCAGCTCTCCTCTCCCTGGGTCTTGTCTATAAATGCTGTGTCCAGATCCTGGGTAAAGGTGGGTGTGGTTTCAACCCAGGAGAGGAGGGGCTTCAAAGGAGCCTAACTGAGGAAAAAACCACCCTGAGAAACAGTCATTCACGTGCACTGAGAGAAAACCGGGGTCTCCAGACCTCAACTGGAGAAAGTGAGGCTTGGACCACAGTCTACAGAATTTTCCCTCTCAACTCTACCCACTGGACTTGGGCTCAGGGACACAATAGCAGAACAGCACCAAGAAAGTATTTTGGCCTGAAAGAAAATAAAAGCAGCAAAACAGATGAGTTGCTTCGAAAGCAATAATCCCGGGGAAATGAACAGCCGAACTTAATGTCTCTATGAGAGAAGAAAAGAGGTTTCGAATCAATGGCTTCAGATTCTACCTTAAACTAGACAAATAGCGAATTATTTTCAAAGTAAGCAGAAATAGGGAAATGATAAAGATGAGAGCTGATATTATTGAAATTGAAAACATAAAACAATAGAGAAAATCACAAAACCAAAGGGGTTGCCTTGTGAAAATCAATAACAATAAGCATACATGCAGAGTGATCAATGAAAAAAAAAGGAAAAGCACAAATGTCTAATATTGATTACGGGGGACATAACATCACTACATATTGTGCAGATGGTAAAAAAAGAAAGAGATGTCTGTAGGAATTGGATGAGAACACATTTAAAGCACAGATATAAATCCTGGTAAAATAAAAAACTACGGGCCAGACAGGGCATTCCAAGGACTAACGCACTTGCCTTCTCTGTGGAAGCCCTGAGTTCAGTTCACCAGGTGTGACCCCAAGGCCCTCTGAGTACTGCGTGGCATCCCCTCCCCCCTCACAGATACCTACTACCAAAGTTTATTCAAGAAGAGATATGTAACCTTAGTATCCCTTTTTTAATAAATTAAATCTCTTTTTTAATAAATTAAATTTGTAGTTACAAACCTAATTTCAGGACGGGGTATTTACCCTGATAAATGCTGTAGAATATTTCAAGAAATAAATTCTACTGAATTCAGTTCTAGAAATAATACATACATCCCAATTTGTTCTACGAGGCCAGAATAATCCTACTACCAAAACATGACAAAACATTGCAAGGATTGAAAACTACAGACCAATTGTCCTCAAGAACATAGATGTAAAAGTGTTGAACTTTATTTCAACAATTAAAACTCGATGATATTTAAGAGATGTAATACATCATGACCCAGTGGGCTTTTATTCCCTCTCCACAAAGGTAGAATTGGTTTAACATTCAAATATCAATCAGAGAAATTAATTATATAAGCAAATTTAGGAGAAAAGCCCATAGGATCAGCTCAACGAATACAAAAAGAACTAGATGAAATTCAACACAAATTCCTGATGAAAACTAGGAATAGGAGAAACTTCCTTGGCCTGATAAAGATTGTGGATGGCGATCCTAGAGCTAATGTCACAGCGATGTTCAGGAAACGCTGGGTCGACCAGGCCAGGGAGTTCAATGCTCAAAACCACCAGTGAGATGCTGTTTGGGTTGGTAGTTCTACCAAAACATATTTATAAGGGAAATAATAAATCTAATAGGTGTGCTCACTTATCATGGGTCACCAGGGCTGTCCTGTTGGGGGGACCCCAGGGCCATGTGGTGCTGGGGATAGAGCTCAGGGTTCTTGCATGCCAAGCAAGTGCCCCAGCCCTTTGGGCAGTCTCCCTGGACTCTTAACCTCAAGGAAAGATTTAACTGCTTTCCCATGAAGACATAAGATAAGGAAATCCATGCTCAACGCTTCTGTTCTCCCAGGCTGATTAAAAACAAAAAAAAATTTTTTTAAGTCAAATTGTTTTTTTCTTACAGCTGACATAATCATCTATGTAGAAATCTAATGTAAATAAGTGTGGTAAGAAGACTGCTGTATTCAAAATTAATGTACAAATATTCAACTGTGTATTTATCCATTAGTGATGAACTATCAAGCAAAATTAGTGAAACATTAATTGATACTAGCATCAAAATATAAAGTACTCAGGAATAAATAAATAAGTAGAATTTAAGCAGATGTGTAAGATCAGCACCTTATAAACTGACAATTTGAGTTTATGTGTGAGATAAATCAAAAAGAACAAAGAAACAGAGGCATGCATGTTGTGTCCCGGGAGATTCAGCACTGGAAGGTGTTTATTCCCTGCAGGAATCTTCAGATTTGATGGAATGCCAGTCAGCATCTTGCACCCATTTTGGGGAAAACCTTACAGTCTGGTTCTCAAATTCATTTGAAAATTTACAAGACCTAGAATAACCAAAACAAGTTTATATATAAAAAAAAAAAACAACAAAGATGGAGGGCCATACTACACAGTTTAAAGACTTAGCCGAAAACTATTGCAGTCCAGGCAGTGGGATATTGACACCAAGACAGACAATAACAAGAACCCAAGACTAAATTCACACATAGACTGTGATCTTGATTTTTCTTGACAAAGGCAATCAAGTAAAGAAATTATCATATTTCCAACAAATTGTACAGGAAGAAATAGAAGTCTATAGAAAAACATTAAATATAATACATGTACAAAACTTCAAATGAATTATAAACCAAAATAGAAGGCCTTAAACTATACACGTTGTTAGGAGAAATCATAGAACATCTCAGTAAGTTGGGATTGGGCAAAGATTTCTCAGATGGGTTACTAAAAGCAAAATATCAAACAGACAAAAGATTTTCATTGGTACTCACCAAAAAACATCTATAGATGGTGAGTAAGCACATGACAAATATCTATCATTGGCAATCAAAGAATTATCCATCAGAGCCCCAAAGAGACACCCACACAGTTCAGTGTGCAGTGAAAGGGCTGACCATGGCCGTGCTGAGGAGGAGGTGCAGGAACTGGCACGCGTGTACTGCAGGCAGCAATGCACATGTTAGTCACTGGGGAAAACGGGGGCAGCTTCTTAAGAAGCAAAGCGCACAACGATTAAATTCATTACTTCCCTTCTAAATATTTATTCCCCAAGAGGGAAAATTTTAAGTGCTAATAAAGGCCAATGTAGAATAGTCCCTGAATACACATAGTAATTTGGGGGTTGTATCCCTCAAATAGAAATATTACCAATGTCTGAAAGTGAACAAATTGTTGCATACTCCTACACTAGACTATTAGTAATAAAAATGAGTAAGTTTTCAAACACACCCGTACAACTGAATGGATCTGAAATAATTTGTGTGCTCAGTGAAGGAAACTGGTCAAAAAGGAATCCATCTCTATTTACTTATTTCGGTCACACCTGGCAACGCTCAGGGCTTAGTCCTGAGTCTGTCCTTAATCAATGCTCACTCCTGGAGGGCTCTTATGGGGTGCTGGGGTTAGCCTAGGTTAGCCACGTGCTGATTCCATGGATGTGACATTCTAAAACAAGTGAACTTACCTACAGCACATCAGAGGTCATGTGGGGAGAAGGGGGGCACAGGGGGAGATGACAAAGGGCAAGTAGGAAAATGTACGGGGTGATGGAAACGCTCGTCTTGGTTGTGGTGATGGCCTCATGAATACATACGTATGTCAAAACTTATCAAACTGTCGCCTTAATTATGTCTTTAAATGTGTCATTTTAATATGTTCAGTTTATCATATGTTAATTATACCTCAATGAAGCTGTTAAAAATATCCATTGCAATTGACAGGCTTGGCACAGGAAGGAGTCTCTGTTCCACCCCTGGAGTGCCTGGTCTGAGTCCAAGTCCAAGGGCCGGGGAGAGGGATCCCCGTGGAGGCTGAGCCAGGCAGCGGGGGTGGGGGGTTACTCTGAGCTGGGTCTGAGTTCCTCATGCTTTCAGGATTGGGGGAACCCCAACCTTCAGAAGAGAGACTCGTTTACAGAGCAGGCCTCTGGCAATAACATGTGATCAGAAGTCAGGGGGACCGTGGCCTTGAGCCCTGAGCAGGGCAGCACCCTTACTCCTAGAGGCGGGAGAGAGTTAGGGTGCTCCGGGGTGCAGGAGGGCCTCTCTTCGTGTGCTTTGCCTCTCCGTGCTTTCCACCTGGGAGATGAGAGCTCCTTCTGTCACCCTGGTGAAGATGACAGTGTGGGGGCTGGGGTTGGAGACGCCAGCAGCCGAGGGATCTAGGGGACAAAGGGACCCAGCAGGGACCTGGCTTTGGGAGCTCTGGGGAATGCAAGAGGGCAGTTGTGACCATCGAGACCAGGGTGGCCAGATGCCAGCGGGGACAGCCTTGTCCTGCTCTTAAAGAGGCCGTCCTTAGCTGGCCTTCTGCAGAACCCTCCCTGCAGTGCTGGGAAGGGTGAGGAGGCTCGTGGGAACCCCCCCAACATCACAGTTCAGTGGCACCTCTCTCCTCCCCCGTACTACAGAGAGGAAAACTGAGAAGACAGTGGGCTGGAGGGTGGGGGCAGCCCCCCTCCCCACAGGAGAGCTCCAGTACCAGCTATTCCTCTGCCCGAGAGAACAGACGCCCCCTGTGTGTGGCACATAGCAGGTCTGGACCGTGGAGCCCCCAGGAAGGTGGTAAGGAGCGCCCACCCTCCCCCACACCCACTGGCTCTGGCCGGCCACCCATGGTGCTGCTGCCTGTGCACGAGAGATGAGGCCCGCGCAGCTGGTGGGTGAGCGGACCAAGGTGAGGACCAGGCGGCCACACTCGGGGCCCACAGACAAAGGCCTGGCCGCTGCCTCCTCACCCCCATCCTAGGTCCCGCGTGGGGGCACAATCTTAAACAGTGCCACCTGGGGTCCCCAAGTCCTGCAGCTCACACCTCCCCCCTGCGGCCTGTGGGCTGATTCCTGCAGCCCAGCACAGGAAAGAGCTTCCGAAGGGACAAGGGAGCCAGGTGGCCAGCTGCCCTCAGGAGGGGGTCACTGTGCCATTCCGGGGCAACACCCAGCCAGCAGGGCTGTGAACCAGGTGCCCCCACACCTGGGGGCCGGCTCTCCTGCAGGCCTTCCTCCCCTAGCTAGCTCTCCCTGCTTTGAGGGACCCTGAGGGAGGACCTAGGGGGACAGACCTCAGGCTCAGGGGCTCCCACCCTGAGGAAACCAAGGCCCTCAGAACTCAGACTGGTCAGAGCCAAATTGAGGGGGCAGGAGAGGATGGGGAGCCGGGGATGGGCCCTGGCCCTGAGGTCAGGGAGGCTCTGGGGGTGGGGTTGCGGGGTGGGGTGCTGACGCCTGCAGAAGGGGCAGGAGGGGAGATGGTGGAGGGGTCTTGGCCTGAGCGCTGGGGTGGGGGTGGGGCCAGGTGGGTGCAGAGCTGAGGAGGTCAGGACTGGGGGTGCGGATGGGGTGGGCCGGGCATGTGACTCCCGAGGCCGAGGGTGCAGGAAGAAGAGGGCTATCTTTACTGGGTGCTGGGCCTGGGCTCCGGGGGCACCTGGGTCCTGCTGCCCCCGAACGGGACGGCGCCGCCCCGCCTCACTCCCCCTTCCGCGCTAGCATTTTCTCCCCCATCCATCTCTGGCCTCCCCTCCATTTCTTAGAGTCCCCCTTCTCCCTCCTCCCCGTTTCCTCTTCCCTCCCGCCTCAGCCCGCCCCGAGTTCTCCGCGGGCTACCCTGGGCCTGGCCGCACTTCTGACAGCCTGCAGCGCCACCTTCAGGGGGAAGGCGGCACTGCGTAGGGTGTTCTCAATGGGGAGAGGGTGGTCTTTCTCTGCCCTAGGGGGCCAGCGGGGAGGGGGGAGTGTGTGTCTCCTCCATCCCTCACAGGCCCCCTTTGCAGAGATAGTGTGGCGAAGGGAATTTGAGTCTCCCCAAAGAACCCTAATTTCCAGCCAAACTCTTTTTCCAAGACAACAGGCTTCAGAACCATGAGATTCACCCCAGGACCCCCAGCAAACACACCCCCTGAAAATACCCCCATCTCTGGCAGTAAATGCCAAGTACACCCAACTCTCCACCCGACCTGACTTAGAGCGGGAGGTGAGCAGTAGATAATGTTAAGCTTTGTCTACATTTGCTCAAACATTTCTCAACTTCAACTTTGCAGCTTTCCTATTTTTGATTTGGAAGTCAAATAAATTGTTTCCCCAGGCCTTAAACATTTTTATAAGCCTTTAAGAGCTCTGAGGCCCTGGCACTGAGCCCAGAAGGAGAGCGAAGGGAGAAAGCATCCCCCCATCCCACCCCCCACACCAAATGTGCCTCCTGGCCCTGCAGAGTCACCATGGCGAGAAGGGACTGCCCCATGCAGTGACTTCCCTGGTTGGATACCACCAGTTTCTTCCCACTGGCACTCAAACCCAGGGCAAGCACAGAAGAAAAATAGTGTTTGTTGGAAGTAAGAAACAAGAAAGAAAAGGAACAGGGGAGAGGAGAGGAGAGGAGAGGAGAGGAGAGGAGAGGAGAGGAGAGGAGAGGAGAGGAGAGGAGAGGAGAGGCGAGGAGAGAAGAGGAGAGGAGGGGAGGGGAGGGGAGGGGAGGGGAGGGGAGGGAAGGGGAGGGGAGGGGAGGGGAGAGGAGAGGAGAGGAGAGGAGAGGAGAGGAGAGGAGAGGAGAGGAGAGGAGAGGAGAGGAGAGGAGAGGAGGGGAGAGGGAAGGGGAGGGGAGGGGGTGGGGAGAGGAGAGGGGTGGGGAGGGGAGAGGAGAGGAGAGGAAGGGAGGGGAGGGGAAGGGAGTGTGGAGAGGAGAGGGGAGGTGAGGTGAGGGGAGGGGAGGGGAGGGGAGGGGAGGGGAGAGGAGAGGAGAGGAGAGGAGAGGAGAGGAGAGGAGAGGAGAGGAAGGGAGGGGAGGGGAGGGGAGTGTGGAGAGGAGAGGGGAGGTGAGGGGAGGGGAGGGGAGGGGAGAGGAGAGGAGAGGAGAGGAAGGGAGGGGAGGGGAGGGGAGTGTGGAGAGGAGAGGGGAGGGGAGAGGAGGGGAGGGGGGGAGGGGAGGGAGAGGAGAGGAGAGGGGAGGGGAGGGGAGGGGAGGGGAGGGGAGAGGAGAGGGAGAAGAGGAGGGAGAAGAGGAGAGAGGAGGGAGGGGGAGGAGGGAGAGGAAGACCAGAGAGGGTAGGGGAGGTGAAGGGGAGAGGAAGGACAGGACTGAGAGGACTGAGGGACCGAGAGGGGGTGCCCAGGTGGGAACACTGGGGCTCAGTGGAACTTCCTCCTCGTTCCCTCTTCACCGTCTGCCTGGGTCGCAGCCCAGCCTGCCCTCAGCCTCTGCTCCAGCACCTAGGTCAGCTAAGTGGACTTTCACCAGACACCCAGGACAGGGGGATGGCTGGAGGGCCACCTGCTCACAGGACACTCAGCAGTATCCTGGCCTGCCCTCTGTGCCCAGGTTCCCATGCAAAGCCCGCACCAGGCCTCTACACGCCTGCGCCCTCTGTCCCTGGCGCTCGTCTGATTTATACACTTTTTTAGTTCTTGAACCTGAATATCCCCCGTTCTCCGGGGATTTTATGAGAAGTTACAAACAACACGTGGAAGAGCTAAGAGATTTATTTTTAAACTGGGGCTCTCGGCAACACCCCATCTGCCCATCCATCAGCCCCCGCCCCCCAGGAAGTACTGGATGATGGTGCACTGGGCCTCATAAATACGGGGGTGCAGAGCCAGGTCCTCATAAATACTGGAGTGCAGAGCCAGGGGCCTTTCAGATACTGGAGTGTAAAACCAAAACCCTTATAGACACAGGGGTACATAGCTGGGCCTTCAAATATAATGGGGCGCAGAGAAAGGACCTCTTGGGAACTGGGGAGCATAACAGGGCCCTCCTAGATACTGGGGTGCAAATCCAGGCTCATGTTTATATTGGGGTGCAGAGTTGGTACCCTCACATATATGGGCACAGAGACAGGAGCCTCACAGATACTGGGGTGCAGAGCCGGGGCCCTTGCACCTGTGAGATACCTGGGGTGCAGAGATGACAGGCCACACCTAGACCTCTGCTGACACCAGGATGCTGGCAGGGGAACATCAGGGCTGGTCACTCCAGGGGCTTCTCTTCTTGCACCCCCCATTCTCCCTCCCATAGACATGTCCACTTGGGATTGCAGCAGGGGTCAGGCCTGACCGCCCCTGTCCCCTGTGTCCCAATGCAGAGAGGAGACAGATGAGGAGCAAGATGGTCTGTCCCGCAGCCAGCTTGTGGAACATGTACTGAAAGAAAAGAAAAATCAGGGGAAGGGAAAGGGGTGGGGGCACAGTCAGTCCCTCTGAGGAGGAGGCATTTGAGGGAGACCTGAAGCTGGCCGAGTCACTCAGGCCAGCAACTGGGGTTCCTGGAAAGGACACAGCCCATGCCAAGGCCCTGAGGCGAGGGGTGACCAGGGACCTGACTGCAGACAGCTCTGCCCCCACTGGGTTCCGGCGGTGCTCAGGAGTTAAGGTTGGGCACATGAAAAACATCCCTGGGGTCTCTGACAAAGGGCCAGGGAGGGTCCCTGTGGAGAGTTGAGAGGCACAGAGGGATTGTGGGGGTGAGGCAGTGACGGAGGGGGTGGAGAACCCTTGAAGTCATCCACCCTCTAATCTATGAACTCAGTGGTTCTCCTGTCTTGAGTCCCGAGTGTGTTGGCTCAGCCTCAGTGGCACCTCGGCCACCAGACAGAGTGATGGTGCCGAACCCAGGTCACCTGTCCCTGCCCCACAGGGCACTCATCGCCTTGGAGAGTGTCCCCTTAGAAGACAGCCAGCCCCTGTGGCCAGAGGTCCCAGAGCTTGGTCAGTCTACAAAGGCAGCAGGGCAATTGCCCACTGTCCATCCATCGTGACCAGGGCAAGGAGACAGAGTCTCTGGTGGCACAGCCTGGGGAGGAGCGCGTGCAGGGAAGTTGGGGACCCAGCCAGGGGCTGTGGGGGACCAGCCCACAGTGACCTCCCTACTCCCACAAGCCTTTCCAAGCCTGCGGTCCCGAGTCTCCCTGGGCAGCCCGACTCCAGTCTCTCAGCAGCCTCCCGACACCCACAGGCGGAGCACAGCCTGCCAGAGTCTCAGCTCTGCTGGTGGGCCTTGCGGCCACGCTGCTCCGCAGTGGACAGCTCTGTCTCCACCTGCCCTGGGAACAGGAAGGACGAGGCCAGAGCTCAGGACGCTCCATCTGGGCTCCGGACTCCATCTGGCTCAGGGGCCTTGACCTCAGACCAGGTCTCCCTGGACTCTTGTTTCCATGGCAACCAGAGCCGTCTTCACAGGCCGAGACCCCAAACTTCCAGGACCCTGCCCTTCCTAGGCCTACAAAGGGGAAGAAGTGATGGCACAGCCCCAGGCAGGTGCAAATGCAAGACATAACTGACAAGACCAGGGCCCCTGTGCCTGTCTGTGAGGTGAGCTGGTGGACAGGTGCTCCTGCACACCCACTCGCAAGGGGTCGGGGTGGGCTTCTGGAGCCTGACGCTAGGTGGGGTGGCCCTGAGGACTTCCGGGGTAAGCCAGATGTCTAGATAGGACTCATGGCACTCATCATTGCGGGTGACTCTTTCCTGACATCTGATCTGGGCTGGCCTGGCCCAGTCCCTGTCCACTGTACCCCACTGACACTTCAGAGCTGGGGGAGCACTGAGGGGTCCCAGGGAGCATGAGTGGGTTTGAATCCTGGTTCCAGCCCCAAGTCTCACATCCCTTCCCCACTTTCCTTGTGCCAGTGGTACCAAGTCTGGTTTGGCCCATCCCATCCCTGCTGGCTGAGGGATACTTGGGCTAGGAATGCACTCTCACCTCCCTCCCCCACCCCAGGACCACTTGTGTCCCACAGTCATGAGTCTGCTCTGTGCTCAGCCACTGTCAGCAGCGAGGACAGAGCATTGCCACTGAGAGCTGGTGACAGCCTCCAAGCAGAGCCCCAGGAGATGCTGGACTAGAAACAAAGGCCAGCGCTTTGGGCCCTGCAGAGCCAGCAGCAAAAGGGGAGGACATGGACTTGGCAGGAGTGAGGCAGGAGCCTGGGCCAGAATGAGGAGGAGCCTCTGGCAGAGATGAGGCCCCAACACAGGGCAGGGCTCATCTAGGTGGGAACTCTGGCATGGGGTTTCTCAGCTTGTACCCTCATCCCTTAAACCCCTGATGGGGGGGGGTGTTATGGCTACAGGAGGCTGGAGAGGGGCCCCTAGAGACTGGGCCCTGGCAGATCCCTCACTCAGGTCAGTGAGTTATGGAGTTGAGGGGCCATAAACTGAAGGAGAGTCCACGGGCTGCCTGGCCCTGAGATGGGGCAGGGTGGTTGGTGTAGGAGGAGCCTTGGAAATCAAACTCAGCAGGACTCGGAGGTCCAGGGGTCTAGCACAGAATGGGGGAGCAGAGCCTGGGAAGCCCCCTGGCGTGGCTTCTTCAGGGCCAACAGATTAGATGGAAAATGAAGATTCAGCTCCGAGCCTGTCACATGCAGGAAGCCATGGGCCCATAGGGCCAGAGATGGCAGGAGCCCCCAGATAAGATGACTAGGAGCCAGGAGTGGTCTGTCCAGACCACCACTGGGTGTTGGATGCCTCCTGTGGACCATGCATCATGGGGATTGGCAGGTAAAACATCTGGAAGTTAGTACATGGGGTGGAGGCTGGGCCCACTGGGTGAGAGGCTCTGGCTGGGAGAGGGATGAGAGCGGAGGATCACAGCAAGAGGACACTGTCCTAGTGAGCTCAGGTACCACAACTGACCCCAGGCTGGGACCCAAACACAATGAATTTTCATATCAGTCTCAGGTGCTGGCATTCTTGGGTTTTGCCACAAGCTCCTTCCTGGCTTCTTGGGGGGGGTGCTCCCTACTCACTGCACCCTCAGAATCTCAGGACGTGGAAGTGGGGAGCATCGGGATCTCTCCTCCTGGGGCTCTAATCCCACCTTGAGGACCCCACTGGCATCACCGGATTTTTCATGCAGTGAAGGCAGCAGCTCTACCTCTAATCCACATCCCAGCACACTGCCGCATAATCGCACCTAAACCTAATTATCTCCATCTCCAAAGAACATTTCACTGAGGATTAGAGGCTCAATGTGTGAATCTGAGAGACACAAGTCGGTCTTCCCAGGCCCCCCTCCCCAAATTCATGCCCATGCATGCAAAGTACATTCATTTCATTCCACCACTCCTAAACCTCCTAAACCATCTCAGCATCAACTCTAGAGTGTAAAGCCTCATCCAATTATCACCTAAACCAGGTAAGGGTGTGACTCTAGCTGGGGTTCAGCCAGAGGCATACTTCCCTCTCCATCTGTGACTCTGGAAGATGAAACAACCATTTCTGAAATCGAAGCTGGGATGGGCATCAGCCAGTCCTTCCCCATTCCACAGGGGAGACACGGGCAGAAGCATGTACAAGCATGTCAAGCCCCACAAGCTCTAAAGGGGCTATATTGAGCTGTTGGGTCAATGCTCCGTCCTCCATGGTGGGGCAGCAATATCTCATGGCTCAACTGAGTGGTCCCACCCGTTCAAAGCCCCAGCAGAAACAATCCTCCCAGGGGTCAATGCACTTGGGGCAGTTGCATGACATCTCCTTGATCTCTAATTCACCTCTAAACTCCTTCTTCCTGTTTCTGGAGAAGAAGAACCTGCTCGCTGCTAAATGAGCTTCATGGTCTGGTCCTGGAGCATCCCAGAGCAGCTTGGAGTATCTAGGAGCATCCCAGAGCATCCTGAAGAACCCATCAGGCCACCTCTCTGTCCTTCTTACCTCCATCGCTTAGTTCCAGCTGGCCATGTCTCTGCAGGTGCAGCCCCTTTCCTGGCTTCTGCTGAGATTCTGAATCCTCCTACATGTCACTCCTATGACCTCTATCAAAGGGTCGTGAAGCCACACACTTGATCTTCAGATGTTTCTCACTTGTGGCTGTAGAAATCAGAGAGAGTGTTCCAAATCTTGGAGCTCTGGTTCCTTGTTGCTCCTCAGCCTTCCATTCATGTCTCTTCTTTCTCGTGATACTGGAGACTGTCAGGAGAAAACAGGCTGAGCCTCCGAAACTTTGCTTTGAATCTCTACCACTGTGTCATCACCTCACTTGATGTGCCGTGTCCCCGGCACAGAACAGAATTTTGGGCACTTGGCTCTTCTCTAATTTCCAAGAACACGCTCCTATTGTCTGGACCGCTCCACACTCTGCCTTCATCTCCCTGGCCCTAGCAGGTTTCTGGGAACTGAGTCAGTCTCTACTCATTGCTCAGGTCCCACTTTTGGGGAGAGTAGTTACAGTATTGCTTACCCCCAACTCCCGAGCACCCAGATCTGCCTCAGCTCTCCCTGTTATGTCAATCCACTTCCTCCTCCCATGATGGAAGGTCTGAGATGGGTGTGCTCAGGGCTGGGCTCCATGCCACCTCTCCTGGGTGACAGTGGTGACAGCCAGCACATTTCTGATTCCGCTCACGTGGTAGGAAGAGATGGTGATTGTCTCTCAGAAGGGCACAAATTCCGTCACAGGGATTTGATTACAGGTGCTCATGCCATCACCTTGGAAGATGGATCTTCAACATATGGATCGGGACCATCTGTCCAGGCACAGAAACTATGGAACAAGGAGAAAGCAGGGTAAGAAGGTGAGCCAAGGGATGTGGATATCCAGGAGATCGAGGAGGCATCTTGAAAGGGCACCGGAGGCAGGCCCGGCAGTGGGTATGGGGCTTCCTTTCCCCAGGATATTGATCCCTAGGAGGGTGTGGGAAGCCTCAGAAAGTTCAGCCTTGGGACCTTGACCTCCAGGGTGGGGTGAAGACAGGAAGGTGAGGGGAGGAGGGCGAGGTGGGAGACGCAGGAGGGAGTCCCAGAATGGTGGGCAGTGGGACTCCTTTGGGACAAGGTGTTGGGAATTGGGCCAGGAGGACCGAAGATCCAGCTGCTGGGACGAACGATTGGCAGAGAGAGGAGATGCACCAGAGGCCAGGCTGGCCCGGGCCCCTTGAGGAGGGATTTAGAAGCACAGTGCCCCAGGTCCTTAAGAGGCTCGCATGAGAAGAATCACAAAATCACACACTATCTTAAAGCCTGAGAACCTTATGAGGTCTTATCAGCTCAGGATAATTGAATCATAGAATTGGAGGTTCTGAAAAACCACAGAACTGTTGAACAGTTGAATCTTAAATTACTTCAGCATCAAAATCAAGGCCACCTCCGGCTCTTGCTCAGGCTCTGGGTAATGGCCACGTTCTGTGCTCAGGCCAGCACACGTGGCATCCTCCGTCTCCATGGCAACCCCAACACGTGGAACTTTTTCCAGGTGGGGAAACCAAGGCTCAGGAAGTGCTAAGGGGCAGATTCCTGTGATGTTCATGGTCGGGACTTGCCCCCTCATCCCTGGAGCCTCTGCCCTCAGCCTTCAGCGGGTGCAGCTCCTCACGGCCTCACTGCTGAGTGCTCAGCCCCTCTGTGCATGCCTCCAGAGATGGCAACTCCACACCCACCTGAGGCCATCCACCACCCAGTGTGCACATGGCTCTCCCACTAAGGACCCCACAGCTCCCTCTGCCTTGGGGAGCCTGGGAGCTTCCCCAGGGCACCCCCATGCTCCCCCAGTTTGGGGAGCCTGCAGAAGACAGATCTCCCAGCATCCCACCAGGATTAGGGGCAGTTCCCCGAGGTGGGGCTGCTCCCCAGAGACAGCAGTCCCAATGGACACCCCAACCCCAGCCTCTCCCTCAGAACAGAGGGAGGGAAGCAGCCCGAGACAGGGGGCACAGCCGGGTCTGTGGGAAGGTCGAGTATTTGAGGTGGCAGAGGGGTTCAGAGCCGGGAAGGTGTAACCCGGAAACACAATTCTACTCCAAGGGTCTGAGCGCGGCACTAAAAGGATTGGACTTCTACGTGCCTTTATTTTCTCAGCTCTTTGCGCAAAAAAACTTGTTCTGCAAAATATGCCTGGTGCCATCCATCCTCCCAGATGGCTTTTTAAGCGAAGCTGTTTGTTAAGTGGGAGAAGAAAAGGGAGATTGATTTAGGGGGTGAATCGGCAGAGCTGCTGCAAGCCCCAAGGGCGGAGATGCAGCTGGAGCAGGGAGAGGGAGGGCGGGCCAGGCAGGCCCCGGGGAGCGGGGAAATGGCAGCACGTGCTCCACGGGGTTCACACATCTCAGCCCAGAGTGTCAGGGACAGACACCGACGGCCTGGATGAGTCCCCTGGACCCAAACATCACACGGGCTGCAGGCCAGCGGCCCAGGTCTCAGGACTCGTCCGGCTTAGCAGCAGCAGGAAAGTCTTTCTCCAAGTCCTGAAGCCGGAGACCAGATGCCAGCACGGTGAGCTCCCGTGAGCACTCAACACTGGGCTGCATCTGCCACCAACTCTTTGTCACCTCACACGGCAGAAGGAGGATATCTCATTCTTTGGGCTCCTCTGACAGGGCGCCTCACGTGGCCTCACCACCTCCCTCCAATGCCTCCTCCCCGGCGAGCAGATCAAACAGGAATTTTCAGAGGACACGAGCATCCGCCCTCTCCATGGCCCAGATGCTGCCTGCGCATTCCCACAGCTGGCAAGAGGCTGATGTGGGAACTGAGCCCAGGCCACTCTAGGCCAGAGCTCTGGATTTTAACTAAGCTACCCCCAGCCCCCAGCTGGCTGAGTCTGAATCTCTGGCAGGTGCCTCCACAGTCTTCCATGCTCCACCCACTCTGGGACAGTCCAGTGTGTGGCCAAAATTGGGATGCCCTGAGTGGCCCCGACCACCTCGATCAGCAGGTGGAGGGATGGAGACCCTCAGAGGGGCAGTGCTAGGCCAGGTTCCACTGCAGACAGTCTGCAACCTGCTCCAGGGGAATTCCCCAGGTATGTGTTGGGAGCCCGTGGCCAGAGGGGCCCAAGGTTGGGAGGGCACATGTGGGCAGCTGGAAGGGATTTTCTCATGGTTTGTTCCATACCTCCCAACTCTTTGTCACTGCCTTTTTCCTTCAGGCAGCCTGCTTGCCTCTAAGCGGGCGTCCAGCCTGTGCCGGATGCCCAGTGTCTCTGGCTTCAGATGGCTTGACCACCGCTCTGCCCATGGCCTTGCCAGATCTCTGGCAGCAGCTGAGGAGGATATTAATGGGAAGAAACAGGAAGTGGGGACAGGGGCTGCTCCAAGACAGGGAAAATGCGGTGGGGGGCAGAGCAGCCCAGCTCTGGTCCTGAATGTGTCCCTCCAAGTTCCCACCGACCCTGCCCCATGCAGTGACGTGGAAGGGGTAACCCGGAAACACAATTCTACTCCAAGAATCTGAGTGCGGCATTAAGAGGACTGGACTCCTACGTGCCTTTATTTCCTAAGCTCTTTGCATGTAGTCACGTGGGTGGAGAACATCTCCAAACATGCACAGAGATAGGGACCTCCTGAGTCTCTCAAAGGGGTCCTAGAAGGGCAGAACCAGGCAGCATGTGAGGCGTGGGGAGGAGTCCCAGTCTGCCCTCCTGGCCCAGGACCTCCTAGCTCCCTGGCCTGGTCCCCCACCCCAGCACCTTCTTCCCTTCATCACCCCAATGGTGACTCAGTCATTGCAGTGCTCAGCCATCACCCAGCAGACAAATACCTCAAAGCGCTGCCCTGTAGGGTCCCCTTGGGGGGTCAGGCTGTAGCTGGGGAGGGAGCCTGCTGTACCAGTGGTGGGGGAAGTACACACAGGTAATGTACACAGGTGTGCTAAGGGGTGCTTGGGGCCAGGAGCTGCATAGGGCATCCCCAGAGTACAGGGTAATGTACACAGGTGTGCTAAGGGGTACTTAGGACCAGGAGCTGTAGAGGGCATCCCCCAGGGTACAGGGTCGAAGTGGGAGAGTTGGGGGGGTCCAGAGGAGACCCAGAGTCCAAGGCTCCTCAAAGAGGTGCAGCTGTTACACTCCTGGACAACACCCGTGGGGACAGGCAGGGAGGTGAGATCTGGGGGTGCCCCTCTGACGGCTGCCAGACCTGCCCCCCCAGGCTGCTGCTGTCCATCCTGGCCTGGGGAACCCTGAGAATGTGATGACCATGTGGCTGGGAAGGGGGTTCCACAGGCTGGGTTGGGGCTGAACCGGGCCCCTTGGGGGCTACTGTGGGGTACACACACCGGGAAGTTTTCTGGAAGGAGACTGGGCAGGGGGAGCCCCTGAGCCTGCCAACCAGATGGGTGTGGGGGGTCTGACCTTCTGGTCAGGGCTCAGCCCAGGGCGCCCAGAACCCGCATCCCAGCTGCGGATTGAGGGGCCTGTTATCCCCCCGGGTCTGGCAGTGGAGGATGGAAGAGTAATGACAGCGCCACTAAATGAGGCACAATTATAAAGCCATTAGCATCATGCTTTTGAGGAATTCCCCATGACGTGGGGGTGGTGCTGGGAGGTATGGTAAGAAAGAGGAGAGGAGAGAGTGTGTTCCCGAATCTGGAGCAGTCCGGAGCTTGCAGAGCACCCTCCGGGGAGGACGCAGGGGTGAAGGCTGCTGTTTCCCAAGCTCTTGCTCTCTGGCTACAGGTATCTCCACCTGCCAGGGTGGCACGCCCACTGCACCAGCTCCCCGACCCCGTGACCCCGGCTGGCCCAGCCCCAGCCCCAGGCAGCAGCTCCCACGACTCCCCTCTGCCAACCGTGTCCCTGCAGCATGCTCGCGCCTACACCCAGGTGCCTCCCTTCTGGCCCCGCAGCAGCTGGAGTCAGCAGGGCCAGGTGTCTGGATGCTTAACAACCACTCGAGCATCCCTAGAGCATCGTCACCTGCACAGGATGGAAATCCCGAGCACACAGGCCCTGAGCATCACCTGAGCCCTTCCGGACCAGGGAGGCCAGCTCCTCCCCTGACTCACACAGGAGTTTCTGGGCATTTCCCTACCGCCGCAGCTGCATGGCCCCACTAGTCTTGCCAGGGCACCTCCTGCCCCCAAACTTCACGGGGCACTGCCTGCTCCTGGCAGCTCCCCTCAAAGTGGCCTGGCAGGAAACTCTGCAAGGGCTGGACACGGGTCCCACCCTCACCCCCGTGCTCCTTCTCCTGCCAAAGGATCCTGACGCCAGGCCACCTGCATCTCGCCCTCCTTGCTCCCAGCTGTGTGAGCAGCTCATATCCTCTGCTGCTCCTCAGAAACCAAGAGGTGCCCCCAGAGGTAAGACACAGGCCGGCCGCTGGAGCAGAGCAGTGGGGTCACCCGGCCTGAGCGGATGGAGGCAATGGGGGGGCTCCATCTGCCCTCCCTGCCCCCTCCGTCACCCCACCCCCACCAGGAACCAGGAGTCGCAGAACTGGAAGCCTGGCACAGCCCCATCCCTCATCTTGTCAGCACCCCTCCATCCTGGGTGCTCTGAAGGGTACACACACATCTCCTTCACAGGCGGAGCGCCTCTCCTCCCCCTCAGCCCTGAGACCAGGGGTCGGCAGCCCCCCTCACATAAACAAACAGGGTCGGCAAGCGTAAGCCGATGCTGAGAGCATGCAGGAAAAGGGGCTGCTGGGCTGAGCACTGGATTGTTGAACACAAACCGCCCTGTGAACTGGAGAGAAAGAGGGAGAGAGAGAGAGAGAGAGAGAGAGAGAGAGAGAGAGAGGCAGACAGACAGACAGACAGACAGACAGACAGACAGATGGCTAGACAGGCAGACAGACAGACAGAGTGCTCCGGAGTGTCCAGGGAGGAGCAGCAGAGAAGCCTGAGTGGGGCATCAGGATGAAGGAAAGAATCAACCTTTCACCCGACACTGAAGCCCAGGCTGCTGCCCCCTCGAAGCACCTATGGGGTCCAGGGGGACCATGGGCTTGGCTTTCGGAGTTGGCAGCCTACTAGCACCGCCTTCACTCTGTGACCGAACAGTGCTGGTGCCTTCTGCCATGTCTGGCCAGCCCCCAATCTGTCCTGCTGACTGGACACCCACATTGGCCCCCCCCCATGCTGGAGGACCCCACAGCCCTTCCTTCAGCTTGTGGATGGGGCCTGAGAGTCAAACAACTGGCGAGACAGTCAGAGGGCGTAGGGGGGCAGAGGAAGCAGAGAGGGCAAGGGGCCTGCTGTGGTGGCAGGGACTTGGCGACTGGACACTGTGGCCACCGGGGCACATGGTGGTCACCAGGAAAGGCACGGTCTGCAGAGCCACGCTGGGTTCAGCCTTTCTTCCCCGGGGCCAGAAGCTGAGCATTCAGACGTTAATTGGTTTTGCAATTAAAAGATGCAGAGAACAGGTGAAGCAATTAATTTTACATAAATGTGTTGAGGAATGAGGTGTTTCAGCTTTCCTGGAAGTGGGGCCTGGTGTTAGCACTCACGCAGCTCCACACTGGGGACTTCTCCTGCCACTCTTCCGGGGGTGTCTGTACAGCTTGCCCCACCTGGTACAGCCCTGAGTTTGGAGCAAGGAGACATTTCTCTGTCCACGAGGGTCAGGGAGGGGCACTCGGAGTCTGGGTGGAGCTTCTGCCCTGACCCCGAGGCCCGCCCAGGCCCCTGCTTAATGCAGGAGCTCTGAGACTGACTGAAGGTGGACACAGTCCTTCCCCCAAGGGAGACGGCCACATCCATGGTGCCCTCTGGGGCCACTGCTTGGGTCTGCAGACCCAAGGGTCAGAGGGTCAGAGAAGCACAGCCGCTGCAGCCGGAGCCCACCCCCACCCGCTATGTCCCAGGGCTGTGCCAGACATCCTGGATCTTCTCTCCTTTGCCCCTCAGCAGCCGTCCCAGGAAGATGATTCTGTTCCGGCTAACAGAGGGGGTGACAGAGATGTGGGGACCAGCAAACACGCTCAGGGCACATGGCCAGCACGCAGCCTGCACACTGAGAGGCAGGCTCAGATCCAGATACTATTTTGGTCCTGGGAATGGATAAGCTTCTGCCCCACCTGGCCTTAAGATCTTCGTGTCCATGGAGGAGGGCGGGGGCCAGACAGGCCGTGTGAGCCGGGAACCTGGCTCTGCTGTGCCAGGTGTGAGGCGGAGCTGCTGTCCCTCTCTGGCTTCAGTTCAGTTCCTTGGGGTCTTCCTGTCACCCTCACCCTGGAGTCAGGGCAGGTGGGGGAGGGGAGGCAGCCACGCTCAGTCCTTATCATCATGCAAATGCCTCGTGGTCTCACTGTTTCTCTGGCTGGTTTGTCTGAGTGGCCCTCAGCCCTTTGCCTGGACATGACCCCTGGAGATGGGGCCCAGGGGGAACTTGTCTCCCCTGAAGTAGCAACCCTGCAGGGGTGCCATGAAGGGCTGTGGGGGCAGCGCAGGTATAGTGGGGAGGGGGCGCTTGCAGGAGTCATGGTCCGGATATTCCCCACACCGAGCCACCCTGCACACCTGGGCCACCTTCCTCTTCTGCCCTCTCCCCACTCAGGCCCCCCACAACTGTGGCAGGCCCCCAGATCAGCCAGGTGAGCCTCACCCCTCAGAAGTAGCCCCAGTCTGTGGCTCAGAGACGGGTCCTGGATAGCCCAGTGTCCCCCCTTCCAGCCTGCCTCTCTTCTCTCTGTGGCCTCATGATGCAAGAGGTCCCCCAGTGGAGACCAGACTTAAGCTCTGGCCTCTCTGGTGCCACCGTTGTCCGGTCCGTGTGGGCACAGCCCCTTCCTATGGTCCAGGGCAGTGGCTAGAGCCTCCAAACACGGCCCTGCTCGTCCCCAGGGCAAGCAGCCCAGAGCCCCCAACAGCCCCCACTCCAGACTGGCTTCTCCTTGGTCCCCGGATGCTCCAGACCTCTCTCACAGTGACCAGTGTCAGGGTCGCTGTAGCCATGTGTGACCCTGGGCTGGGCACATGCCCGGACAAGCCCCCACTGTGATCCCAGCATCCATCCTGTGGGGAGTGTCCGCCCCTATATTCCTGCTGTGTGTCAAGGTCTGGGGGTCTCCCCAGATCCTGCTGTCCCCCAACCTCACCCAGGACCTCTGGGCCTTGGCGTCTCGGCACAACCACCTTCTCTGCTGGGGGCTCTTTGCCCTCAAGTACCTGATGGCTGGATATTGGCAATAGGACAATTGGGGTTCCTGGAAGCAGAAAATCCTGTAATTTTTACACCAAACTTTAAATTTTAACATTTCATTCAAGAATCTATGCTTCATAACTCTTTTGTTTTGGGGGGAACCACATCCAGCAGTGCTCACTCCTGGCTCTGTACTCGGGATCACTCCTGGGGCTCGGGAGACCATATGGCGTGCCAGGGATTAAACATGGGTTGGTTGCCTGCAAGGAAATCGCTCCACTCACTGTACTCTTGCTATGCCCAAAAGATTCGTGCCTTTTATGTTATTCGCAGTAATGTCAGAGTCTAAGTTTAGTTGACTTACATTTTCTAAAACACTGAGATTGTAACAAGTGACCCTTTTCTGCAGGAGAATCTGCCGCCAGAATCACCAGGCAGCAGGAATTGTGTCCCTGCAGCTCTGCCAAACACCACATGAATGCAGATGCCTGTGGCCTAGCCCCTGTACGTTTATTCTGCATTTTTAGCACCAAACACTCACCTTGTCTGCATGTTCTGTTTTCCAGAATAAATATTAGAAGATGACAGATGTTTGGAGATTTTCTCAAAAAGCAGGCCTTTTGAGAAGGGATTTTGACACAGGCTGCTATTCTCTCTTGCTGCAGAGCGGGGTGGCGATGCAATTGCACCAAGCCCAGAAGAGGGGAAAGGGACGGAGGTTTCTCTGAAGGAACTGCAGAGGGTTCGGACTGTGTAGAGTAGAAAGTCTGGAGGCTGCCCTATGGGCTCTACAGTGACGTCCAATGGGCCTTAGCAATGCTGATAACACAAGGAACACACAAAGGAAAAAAGAAATCAGATATTACCTCCCCATCTGGGGGAAAAAAAAGAGAGAAAAATGCCCTCCCAGGCAACCCTAGACTTTGCCATTTGCCTAAAGCCACACACTGAGCTGAAGAGAACAGAGATTCCGAAACACAGCCGAGCTCATCTTGAGGGGGTTGACGAAGACATGAGGGAGAAGCCGAGGCGGAGAGAGTGTCCAGGTCCCTCGTGTCAGTCACATCATCTTGCCCTATAAAGACGCTTCCTTTGTGTCACCTAAACACATCGTCCCATCTAATCAATCCACAATGTTAATTAAGTGTGGGTTGATTATCAAAGGAGGCATTTAGGCGCCACGTAATTAACTCACAAGAGCCTGGGGAGTAGAGCGAGGGTGGCGACTGACAATCACCTCGCAAAGCATCCCGCGAGCTCTCTGCTCACCCTTCGCACTGGAGCCTGCAAAGCTTTTACCCGGTTCTTATTGATCCGCAGGCCATCAAAATCTGACGGGAAATTTAATTTAATTGACCGCAGTGAGAGGCGAGTTTGACCCAGGCCAAGGGTTCTGTGACATGACTCGGTGAATCGGGATGTGGGAAACTGTCAGGATAGCCACGGGGACCCGACCCCCTCTGTGCTCATCACCCCGTAAAGAGTCACGATGTGACTCCAGACCACCATTCCCCACTACCCGCTCGCCTGTCCTAGTCCCCCACCCACCGGGCCGTGCTCTGCCCTCCACCACCCACATAAATAGTCCCCCTGCCTCCTGAGGACCTGCATGGTCCCCAATCCCGTCCAGCCTTTCATGATATGGGCTGGCCTCCCCCTCCCCTCTCCATGGCCTGGCCCTCCCTCTACTCTGACCATGCTGAGATTTTATTTTGCTTCCTGAAGAATTCTGTGAGCCTCACTGACCACTATGCTATCCTTCCTTGGTTGAACCCCTGTTTATTCTCACTCACTGTTAACCCCCCACCCCAGGCTCTTCCTATTCAAGGAAGCCTTCCCAGATAACCCTACCACTTTGCATCTCTTGGAGCTGGAAGAATTGGTTCCTGGCACAGTGAGAGTGCCTAAGGATCACCAGCTCCCCTGTCCCCCACCCTCTACGCTTGCCATGAACTGGCTAGAAGGCTCAGCTCATCTTGGCTGGGTGCACTCACCCGTAAGGGTTCCACAAGCTGACCTTGACTGGAGTCACGAGGCCAGGGCACATGGCCCTGCTCCCCATGTCCTCTAGAAGGCTAGCCCAGGCAGACTCTGTGCAGAGGGCTGGGCACAGCTTCATCTACATCACAATCGCTCACATCTGCCCACATCCCACTGCTGAGAGCACAAATCTTCTGGGGGAGCCTTATGCTCCTATCAAGGGATGGCAACCCTTCCTGTCCGTCATGGGGCTGTGAGGCAGTCACACGGGCAAGGGCACTGGTGCAGACCAGGAGGCGTAGGGGCCACCCGAGGCCCTCTGCCACATGCAGAGGCGAGACACAGGACACTGGACTTGTGACATGAGCGTACCACTGTACTGCCTCTCTTGACAGTAAATGCAGCACACCCATTTTAGTGAGCAGGCGGGCTACCTACAGACTCCCATAACCCAGGTGCCAGGCAGACTCCTGTGCATCTGTGCAGGCTGCTCTCCCACTCTCTGGGCCTTGGTGGCTCCCACAGAGCCTGTTCCCACAGATCTGGAGTCAGGAAAGACCCTTGTCACAGTACAGTGGAGCCGGTGGTTGGCCAGGTCCTTCTTCCAAGTTCAAGGGCTCTTCTCTAACTGTTCCTGAGGCTAGAGAGCAGGAGTCCTCAGGCTCTTTCTCAGAGGATGCTCATCCCATTTGCAAGGCCCGGGTTCAGGCTCTCCACACTTCCCAAATGCCTGGCCCTCAGGGAATGATCATTTCTGCGGGTGAAGTTTGGAAGGTCACATATTCAGTTCACTTCAATGCCCATGATCAGTCAGTGTTTGTTCCCCAACCTTGTGCCATTTCTCCCTCCCATTTCCTGCCACCACACATTCTGCCCTGCCCTCAGCACCAACCAGTTATCTTCCCGACACAATTGCTTCACGTTTATTTTCCAGAATTTTATCTCATGGGATCACATACCATCTCATCTTATCTGGTTGTTTTCCATCAATAAAGCTATTTGGGATCCATCGATGTGCAGGTATGTATCTGTACATCTCCTTACTCCTTCCTGCCAAAAAGACCCACCAGGCTTTCCCACTGGCCTGCTGGTGGGCAGTTGGGTTGTTCCCAGGGACAGCTGCATACACAAAGCTGACATGAGTATCCGAGTGGGTGTTTGTAAGGACACATGCGCTTTCTTCTCTCTCAAGTACATACTTTGAAGGGTATGACCAGATCATATGTTGCCATATGCTACACTTCGGAAAGAGTCACCCAACTTTTCCAAAGTGTTTGGCTGTGGGCACCAAGTGTATGAATGACCATCCCAGCATTTGGTGTGATGGCTATTGTCTACTTGCATGGGGATGAAGTGGAGTGTCCTGAGATCTTTTTCTTTTGCAAGTTCCTAAGAATTAACTGCCTTTACCATCTTTCTCTGTGCTGTCTGGGCAGCCCTGTCTCCTTTTCAGAGCTGTGCTGGGTAACAAAAGATTTCGAAAGAAGATCTTTCAGAATTGGAATATTTGCTTTCTGATCATTGAGTCACTAGGGCCTTGCCTCAACATAGACCTTTGCTGGATGTGTGTCTGGCACATGGTTTTCCCTGATGGTGACCTGTCTTAGACAGGATTGGATCCCATTTCCCTGCACAGCAGTGGCTGGTGAGAATGGTGAGAACTTGCCGGAGAAACCAGTGCTGGGATAACATGTCGGGGTCTATACTCCCCCTTTGTGAAAAATAAAGTCCTGGTTCAACATTAACAGGGAAAACAGCTGGGCAGCCTCAACAGATGCATCCTCCAGTCCCAGACCCGGACTCCGTAGGGGTGTCATCCTGCAAATCATGGTCACAGCTGGGAGCAGCATGCGGAGGAAGAGGGTGGGGGTGAGCCTTTGCCCAGCCTCTTTTTGCTGATGCAAGATCGCCCCCTAATGGGCCAGGTTGGGTTGGTCCCTCTAGGGCGCCGTGAGACCTTGTAAGTAAGATCAATGGATTCATCAGCGTCAGCTCTTGAATTTCTGATGAAAACAAGTGTTTCCATTCACTGGGAAAATATCTCAGTGGAGATGGATGGAAATAGAGCCCCGACTGGGGAGAGGGTCCATTTCCGCTCCTCCTGACTCAGCTGCTGAGGGAGGGTGAGGAGGTTTGTGTCTCATTTGTTCCCCCACCTCTGCCTTACTAAGGACATGCGTTCTCCAATCTGGAAATGACAGGACCCCTGCAGCCCCTCAAACCATCTACAGCTCTCAGACTCCCTGCTCTTGGACTGTAATCCTTCCAGCCTCCTCCACCCCTGCAGGGCAGAGAAGAAGCTGGTGCCTGTCACTGAGGTCCCAAGAAGCAGGTGCAGTGCAAGGGAGCCGGTCCACGAGAGAGACAGCCCTGTGTGCTGTGATTCCAGCAAGCTCCCAGCCAGCCTCGCCTTCCTCCAGCCCATCTGCAGCTCGATATGGAGCCCTTCCTCCCCTTAGCATCCTGCACATGCCCACGAACCCCTCTCTCTCTCTCTCTCTCAGCGGCCCTGCTGTTGCTAAGTACCAGGCACTGAATTGGGTCTTGGCACAGTCCTAAAGACCCAGGAACAGCTGCTTCTCCCTACCCCTGTAACGATGTTTTCAGACTTGAAGATCCTAGCTCACACCTAGTGCCTGCCAGATCCTGAGCTCTGTCCTGGCAGCATATGTACCCCTGGGCACGACTGGGTATGGCTCTCATGGCCCCCAGCCACTGCTAGACCACCAAGCTGGGCATTGTTAAGAATGAACCGAGTCTCCTCCCCCCAGCATCCCCTGGGGTGGCCTCATCAAAGATAGAAACCATTTCTCCTGCCCGTGTCCCTGCTGTCCCTCTGCTCCCACACTCGGATGGCAGCAAGAGAGGATAGATTCTGGAGAGAAAGGGGGGTGCAGGACATGGAAGCCTCAGAGGGATGAGCAGAGGGGCTGTGTCACGGGAACCCCAGAAGAACAGGCTGAAGCACCGTCAGAGCCCATGGGTGTGAGGTCCGGCAGATGTGACGAGGAGCTAGCAGGGTAGCATGGGGGCCAAGGGGGACGTGGGAGGGCAGGTGCAGGGCAGCCCCCAGGGACACACCCACTGAAGGGGAGACCTATGGGGGTGATGCTCTGGACAGAAGGAAAGAATTGACCCCCACCTTCTTTCTTCCCTTGCTCGTTCAACACCTTCCACCGAGCCTTGGAGCTAACACCGGGAGGCAGTGGGGGGGGGGGGTAGCTTCGGGGAACTGAATGTCTAGCACTCAGGAGAAAGGCAGGCAGCAGACAAGCGGGGACAGGTCCCAACCCAAAGAGGAGGGCCGGGAGCCCCTCAGCGGGGAGGCAATGGATAAGCAGTAGCTGATCAGGGGTGGCGCCTAGAGCGGGAGCAGGAGGCAGAGGGAGGCCAGCGCGAAGGCTGGAAGAGGGGCAGGAGGAAGCTTGTAGAGACTTGCAGGGCAAGGGGTGGGGGGAAGTGGCTGAGGGCCGAGGCTCAGATGTCCTCCCTACGTGGCCACAGTCACACAGCAGGCCCCCAGCAGGGCCCCTGTTGCTGGCAGAAACGGCCAGTAACCACCATAAAGCTGAGCTCAGCTCGAGTGGATAAAGCTGGAATTTTGAAGAGCCGAGTGGCAAGTCCGTCTAAGACTGTCTGACGATGTCATTTCCCCGACTCGTGCTGGGAAGTCCCCCAGGATTTCAATGTCAAATCTGGGGCGGCAGAATCCTGGGCTCCTCTGGCAATGATTGATGACCCCAGATGGCAGCAAGCAGACGTGTCCCTGTGTCCGCTGCCACCAAGCCCAGCCGGGCGAGGAAGGGCAGCCGGCCCTGTGGCGTGCACTGCCAACCGGGTGTGGATGCCCAGGTGTGGCTGAGAGGCTCCTGAGGCAGAGACTGATCTTAGACAAAGATTGATTCCATGTTTGTGGATCACCTGATACAGACCACATTAGTGGACTAAGTGCTCAGAGCATCCAGAACTAAGAAACTCTCTAGTGGTCGCAGCTGCCCCAGCAATAACTAAGATCACAGCCTCTTGTGAAAGATAGAAAGGTTAAACTAAAGCCCCGGATGGGGCTGGAGAGTTAGTACAGGGGCCGAGGCGTTTGCCCTGAACATGGCTGACCAGGGTTCATTCCCTGGCAACACGTATGTTCCCCTAAGTCCTGCCAGGTGTGATGCCTAAGCACAGCAGGTGTGGGTAAAGCAGTCCCCCCCCCCTGCTGAAAATGAATAATTTTAAAAGTAACACCATTTTGTGATGTAAGACAAGTTTTCCTCCAAGGCAACAGGTTAGCATGTCATACTGACCCCAGACATTGTGGTTTTCTCATTTCCCTGGGAGCTGGTGACAGTTGTGGTCTTGAGTTCCCATCCTTATCCTGGATGGGTCCTGAGACCCCCATTCTTGGTCTCTGTAAAGCCTAAGAGAGCCAGCATGGTGCCTCAGCTCCATCCACTTTGGAGCTGTCCTCCGGGGCTGTCCTCCCAACCTCTATCCCCCTGGGAATTCTCGCTCTCTCCAGACCTAGAATCTGTGTGGCGGTGGCAGAACTGGGAGTGCATCAGCTCTGGGTCAGAAGACTGTCCAGGCCCTTGTCCTACACCCATCTTTCAGGTGACCTTGAGCAGATCAAAGTCCCAACTTTGAGCCTCGATTTTCCCAAGTATCCATTAGGGATAGTCTAAATGACCCCCTAACTCCTCCTCCATCAAAAGACTGTGATTCTGTGCAAATGCCCTGCTCAGACATTTGTGGGTGTGGCATGACCGCCATCACGAGATTTCTCCCCCACAGGGAAGAAAGGAGGATGACTGTATGAACCCAGAGAACCACGGGCAGAGCTCAAGCACATAGTACCCCAGGTCTGCCAACCTGACAGCAAAATCTTCCAGTCCCAGAGCAAGCTGGGTACGTGGAGCCCAGGGCCAGCATGTGGTTCCCTATGACAGCTGGGGTTCAGGGCTGACTAAGCCACTTATACAGAGGGGCACTCTTTCTTGATTCAAGAGCCACGAGGAAGATAGAACAGGTGAGGGGGGAGGCTCATGCTGATACCTGATGAAGGGGTATCAAGGGGCCAAGGGAATGGGGAGGGAGGTCCCACCCTATCCTTCATCATTGCCTCAGCATACTCACCAATATCAGCAGCAGAAGCATCAACATCCTCATCAGTATCAGCATTTTTATTGGCATCAGAATCTCCACCAGCTGCAGCATGTTCATCACCAACATCAGCATGTTCACCAAAATCAGCATCTTCACCAACATCGGAATTTTCTTCCGCATCAGTATCTCCACCAGCATCAGTGCCTTCTACAGCTTCAGCATCTTCTACAGAATCAGCATGTTCACCAGCATCAGCAACTATACCAGCATCAGCATCTTCACCAGCATCTTCAGCATCTTTACCAGCACCAACATCTTCATTAACTTCAGCATCTTCACCAACTTCTTCTCCAGCACCAGCATCTTCCCCAGCATCAATTTCTTCTCCAGCTTCAGCATCTTCTCCACCCAGCATCTTCACCAGCTTCAGCATCTTCACCATTGCCATCTCTGTCATCTCATGATCAAAGCAACAGCTGAGACTGACCAGAGCACACTCTGTAAAGCACAAACCCAGCGTCCTGCACACAGCAGGGGTTCATGTGGCTGGACCAGTGAGTCCCGAGGGTGCCTTTGATGTCTTTTTTTGTTCTTGCCTATACAAAATCTCCTCCTATTTCTGCAGTTCCTAGCCTGTTCTCGGCAAAGCCCTAAGAGTGAGAGGAATAGGGAGAGGAAACGGTGCTGCCCAGGTGCTTGAGGTAGGTGCCATTAGCAAGGGCCCACTGCTGAGCTCAAGACTGTCCCTCCAGGCCAGTTGGCACTGCTCTACCCTAAACAAGCCATAAGAGCTGGGATCTCTGAAACACCAGGCATAAATTTTGCTGCTGCATCCCTGCCCTTGGAAGGCTGCTCTTGGGCCCTGGCAGAGACAATTGATGTTTCCATCAAGGCCCAGCAGTTTCAAAGGCACTTTTAGTAATCCTCTGCGTTGCCAGGGAATGTGTGTCCTGAGATAGGCATTCTCAGCTGGCATCTGAGTGTGGTTCACAGCCGGGAAATAACCCCACCCTCTGTCCTGACTCTGCAAATGTCACCGAGGAGCGTGTAGCCACAAGAAAGAAAGGACTCTGTCTCTAGGCGAGGGGCAGTCTTGGTCTGATGGGGGAGGCGGACCTGATGGTCACAAATGCGAACTCCTGCAGAGCAAAGACCACAGACAGTGATGACCTTCCATGAGCACCTCCTGCATACACTCCAGCTGACTCTGAGCACTTCCTGTATACATTCCACCTGTGCCTCTGTGTACCAAGGCGTCATGGGGATGATCACTGTTTTCACACACCCTCACAGCAGCCCTCTGCCATGCAGAGAATCATTCCCAGAGAAAAGGACTCTGAGCTCAAAAAGGCTGGGGACTCACCCAAGGCCACGCAGCCAGGCAGGGCCGGGCAGCTGCAGTCTGAGGACAGCTGGTGTCAGGGCAGTCCCCTTCTCCCTGCTCCCTAAGGAGGTCAGGTCTGCTGTGGAGGATGTAGGCAGTGGGGTCAAGGGTAAGATTACGGGATCCAGTGGGCAGAGTCCAGAGTGGGTGCTGAACTGCAGGGCACATGGATCTCCCACTGTGGAGGTGCTTCAAGTAGCCCAGCCGAGCGTGAGGGCCCGGCCCCCCAGGTAGGCCCAGACTCTGGTTCCGCCCACGCATCAGGTGTGCTCACATCCGCTCAGGAGCCTCCTGATTCTCCTTTTTCTTTTATTCCTCAGGCCCTGCTGCAGCTGTGTCCACGTGACTGAGAGGCCAGGATGGAGCCACGCAGCTCTCAGCTGGGCCTGGGACACATGGCCCAGGCCCACCCAGTCCAGGGAGCCCTCCCACACCAATGGACAGTGCACCTGACTCTGAGCACTTCCCGTGCTGCCTGAGAGGCTGCTGGTCACTGCAAGTTCGGCCCACAGGCGCTGGCACTGTTTCCAGAGGAGCTGCTCCAAACCTGAGCCCTCTCCAGTGCACATGGCTCAGAAAGATGGTGAGAGTGAGAGGGTGAGCAAGAATGGCCCAACAGTGCCCAGGGGGCCAGGGCCACAGAGACCCCACACTCTTTCAGGGAGCAGCTGTCTAAACTATATAATATCTAAGGACCAGACACTCTGAGGAGCACTTGGAGAGGAGGACAGGGAGCATCTGGGTGGACAGTGACCAGAAAGTCACCCTCTTATTCCCCCTGGATATGGTGCCTTCTCAACAGCTGTCCTTAATTCTCGTCACCCTAGGACACATGTGCGTGAATGAATTAAAATCGCTCAAAGACCTCACAGAGAGAAGTTGTGTGACCTGTCCAAGGTCACACAGCTTGAGGTGGCAGAGCAAGTCCAAAGCCCAGCCTTCTGCCACTAAGGATGCTACCTCCAACCCCACGTGCACTGCAGAGCATGGGACAGAAGTTAGGAAAGGAAGAGCCAGAGTGGAATAGAGGCATCCCAGTGGGCTTCCTGGAGAAAGGGACCCTATACTCAGAACAAGCCAGTTCAGGAAAGAGGAGTGTTGACACCAGGCACCTGGTGGGCTCTTGTGACTATGAATAGGCCTAAAACTTGTGAAGCTGGAGTGTGGGCAGCAGGGTGGGACTGGGAAGGAGCAGAGCACAGGACCTCAAGTCTCATTCTGGGCATTTGGGTTTCACCCTTGTAGCCGGGGCCGGCAGAGTATTTGATGTGAAGGGCAGAGGTCGATGGGGTTGGATCTGTATTTTCAGATGAACTTCATGCCCAGCAAGGTGTGTCTCCATGATGGAGGTGTCGGACAGGCCAGTCAGAAGTGGGGAGTGTTGGCTTCCACTTGGAGGAAGAGATTCGCTCCCGAGGATGGGAGTTTGGTAGAAGGACATTGGGTAGAGCATTTGGGACCCAGGCTCCTGCCTTTGTGTCCCGTACAGCCTTCTGGGAGGCATCCTTCGGGGGTGCCCGCAGTCAACACTCTCGGTGCATGGACAGTGTTTCCGGACATGAACTGAGCAGGCTCCCTGGGGGGACACAGAGGGCCCAGAACGAAGCAGCTGGACACATGGTGCCCAGCCTGTGTGTGATGTCTAGCATGGAGGCCTTGTCCATGCACATCTTGGCTTGGATGGCAAGGCCTGGGCGCATTGAGGACCTGCAGGGTCGGTGTGAGTAACTGATGTCCCTGGGGGCTGGGCACGGGCTGTGTCCACTGCACTGTTTCTCACCCACGCCAGCTGCACCCCAGCCCTCTGTAGTCGGCCCGGCTCTGCGTTGCCAGGTAACGGCACGGAACAATCGCAGAAGCTCGTTGCTCAAGTCGATGGATATTTATTTAGTTCAACAGTCTTCTGCTGGGCTAGGCAGCCTTTCTTGGGGCCTGGGCCATCAGCCCGCAGCCTATCTGTGGCTGGAATATCCGATGATGGATTTTCTTTTCTTTTTTTCTATTCTGGATTGAATATATTTGACTAGAATTTTTTTTTAGGATTTTTTTTTTACATGAATCAAAGTGAGAGGGATTTTCTTACATATTTCACCCTGCATGGTCCTTACTCCTCCAGCAGGCAGGCCCGGGCTTGATCCAGCAGAGTTCTCAGGGACTGGGAGCTAGTACAGTGGTTAGGACCTGTACCTAGGCACACCCAGCCCAGGTTTGATTAGTCACTCCATCTGATCCCCGGACCACTGGGGTGGCCTAGATATCCCCAAGCAGCACCACATCCTCGGGCACCTGCATGAACCACCATCTGGTTAGAGGAGAATCGCTGGAGGGCTCCTCAGGGCCTCCTGAGCACCATTTAGGCATCACCACCCCTCCCTGCCCCCAAAAGAAAACCCCCAGAGTGGTTGTGGTCCCAACAGAAGTCCCCAGCCCTGAGACTAAAGCTTAGCATCCCCATCACAGCATGCTGGCCACCAGGGGCAACCAGGTCCCCAAGGCAAAGGCGAAGCCACCCCTCTAACATCACTGGGGAAAGCTGGCCCACAAGGAGGACAGGAAGCCAGAAGTATTTGCACCAGTGTGTCATGAGGGAGCCATCACCACAGTCTTCCCTGATCTCCGGCTGAGAGCAGCCAGGCTCAGCATGGGTCAGGAACCCAAGTCTCAGAGTCCCCCAGGAAATGTACGGGTCTGTTCTGAGGTGGGGGCACAGGTACCTGGATTCTGGGGGTCCCTATAAAATCCAACTTTCCTGCAGAGCCCCCATGAGTCAGCTGCAGGGATCTCTCTAGGGCAGCCCTGCCTCTGCGCAGTAATGAGACCCTCCAGGCTCATGCGGGGAGGGGAAAAGCAGTGAAGAGGGGATAGTCACCCACTGATTCACTAGCTCCTCAGAGGTGCTGCCTGGCCCCACATGGCAGGGTTTGGAGTGCTAGAAACATCAGCCCAGACGCAGAAGCCCTCCACCCAGCCCGGCGTAGGAAGGGGTGTGAGAGTCAGTAGGGCAGCACCTCTGAGAGGTAAGGGATGGCCCCAGCCACTTCTGTCCTCTCCCGAGACCCCCAAGACCAGGCACTGCTGATGTGACGGTGACCAGAGGGCCAGGGAGAGCAGCAGGGCTCGGGAGAGGCTCCCAGCACTGGTCACAGGTGCTCAGGGCTGGACACGAGGCTGCTCTGGGTTGCTGCAGTCAAGGGTGTGCAAACCTTCCACATCGGCAAAGCAGCAAATTCTGGGCCAGGTGTCTGGTTTGGGGCACCGAAGCCCCATAAACACTCTTGTTCTGTGCTTCTAAGAGTGTCTTGGGGAGTGAGGGGGCAGTAGGCAGAGAGGAGGGCAGCTCTCTGGGTGAGACCAAGCTCTCGCGCCCGTTGGAGAGGCCACATGGCAGCACTAGGAACAGAGGATGCCCACGTGGTGGGGAGTGTGGTAGGTTATAGTTCTCTAGACTGGGGGGAGCGGGGTTTCAGCTGAGTTATCTCACTCTTGCACCCAGAGCAGAGCCTAGGGCAGAGCAGATGGCTACAGGCAGCACCGAGCCTGGCATGAAGGATGAAGAGCCGTGCAAGGGGCACATCCTATGGCAGGGATCCTTCTCAGTGACTCCGTGTGCCCAAGCCCTGGAATGGGCAGCTGCAATCTGGGGGCCTCCCCTTGCTTGTCTCGACAGAGCAGCAGTCAGAGAGAGAGCAGGTGGCCACTGGTGCCGTCACAGGTTTGTGGCTTTCATCTCTCGTGGCTCAGCCCTGTTGTTCCCTTTTGGTTCTTGTGCTCTGATCCAGAGGTGGAGCTGAGACCCAGCGCAGGGTCCTGGGGTGCAATGCCTGCCAGTGCTTAGGCCCGAGTCGGCCAATGACCTTCCAAAGACCCTGGGAGCTGGATCGTCTAAACCCAGGGCAGGCTGCTTAATGATGAGTCACACGTTTCTCTCTCTGCCTGACTCACTCTGAGCTCCGGGGTTCACAAAGAAAAGGAGGGAGGGCAATAATATAAATGCAAATCACCTTTGGCTGTGCAACAGGACCACCATTATTGGCAGCGGGCGGGGAGGGGGGAGTGTAAGCAGATACGCTGATTGTGACGGGGACTGCGTGGCAGTGTGCGCTGGAGGGGGGTGGCAAGCAGGATAGACAGAATGTGACGGTGCAGGGGACTATGATGCCTTGAGCCTGTGCAGTCCTTCATCCACTTGCACTGGGATAGGAAAGGGGTCTTGAGAAGGCCCCAGAGTCAACACCACCAAGTGCTTCACAAGGGACAGCGTGCCTTGTGGGGTGGTTGGGGTGTGGAGTGGAGTAGAAGGGCCTGGAATATGAGGACAGTGCAGAGGACAGACATAGGCCCCTGAAACCCCTGCTCAGGGGACCCTAGGGAGACAAGCTTGGGACTCCTTGCAGAGGTGGCCATGGAGGCCTCCTGGTCTGGGACCCGGGATCCCCAGAACCCAGGCTGTGTCCAGGGCCCTCTGACCTCCAGAGTCCGATCTGCAAGGGGCAGGGGAGCTATGAGGATTTGTCTCTCGGGGCAGCTAGGCAGGAGGAAGAGAGTTCCTGGCCCCACCCAGTTCCAACAGCCCTTCCCGGCTGAGGGCAAGCACGGGCAGTCACCCACCCCTGCAGGAGAAACACCTCGGTGCCAACTGCCTCACACCAGGGAGGACATCTCAGGGGAGTGGACAGGCCACACCAGCATGGTCACCTCCCTCCTTCATGCCGCCTCTGTCTGAAAGGCCACTGGAGAGGCCCCTGCGGTGTGACTACAGCTGGGCTGCTGAGGAACTGAGGAGCCTGGAGGAGCAGGCGACCACTCAGGTGTCCTTGGAATTTAAGGCTCAAGGCCCAGAACTCCTGTTGTCAGGAGTCCTGAGTGGTCCTGACCCCAGTCTGACATCAAAGCACCTATACGCAGCACCCTGAGCTCTGCATCAGGGATGCTGTGACCACTTCTCAGGTCTCGTGGGCCAATCAGCGACTCTGCTTGGGACCAAGAACCTGAGGCCAGGTGTGAGGGAACTCCCACACGAGGCACAGTCAGGAAGTGTGAGGTTGAGCTAGAACTCGGGGTTTCGAGCATCGATTCAGCAAGGCCCACGTGAAATCTACCTCTCCTGCCCACCTCCAGTGACCAGCAGCAGAGCCAGCCTGCCCAGAGTGGGGGAAGCTCCTTGGAACCCAGACCCCTCCATGGGGCAGTGCTCACAAAGGCCAGTGCACTGACAGAGGAAAAGGCCGAAATGAGATGAGGATGGGGCTGAGGGAGGGCATGGGGCAGGGGGTGCAGGGGACTGTGGTTGGTCAGTCACACCCTGGGCAGTGTCCAGTGGGGGTGCCCCCTCCCCAGAACTGCACAGGCCCTCCATGCAGAGGCTGCGATGGCATGAGTGACTTCCCTGCCCAGGACAGGGCGTCAGCCCACACAACAGTAGGTGGAGACTGTGAGGAACTCAGAGGAACTTCCAAGTGGCTGAGGGCAGTTGACCCCGTGACAGCATTGCCGTGAAGACAGCAGCTGAAGAGCTTTGGACACGTTCACATTTCAGTCTCTCAGGCACGATTTATCCCAGGAAGCACAAATGTGTTTCCTTTCCCTCCCCCTTTATCTGCCAGGCAACCCCCATGGAGTCATGAGAAACAACATAAGGGTGGACGGGCTGAAACTCCTTTCAGAGTTTTCATCCGTTTCTGTAGGGGCAGAGCCCAGGGATGGGCGGGCAGGACCCAGGGGCTTAGAAGTAGGTGCAGGGGGTGCTCTGGGGACGGGGCACCTGTGGGATGGGCAGGTTTGCACCTCAAGCTTAGAGCAGGGGTGGGGCAGGAGGTGGCGAATAATTAGAGGTACCTTCAACCAGACAGTGGGGCCCCTGAGGGCCCCGCACAGACTGTTCTACCCACCCTACCCATGGGGCCTTTAGACCTCCTCCGGGGACCCCACATTCTCTGCTCGAGTGTCCCCGTGCCCACGTCTGTTGACAGGTGCCTCCCAGCCTGGGTCTGGCTCTCAGGAAAGCCCCCACTGGACACTGCCCAGGGTGTGACTGAGCAACCACAGTCCTGGGCAGCTTCTGCAGTCAGGAGAGTGACCAAGTCTACAAGTGAAATTAAAGGTCAGGCCACACAGAAGTGCCACATGCTTCAGGCCGGGGGCTCGGGCTCTGGGAGAAACTGCAAGGGCCGGAGCAGCAGCAGATCCCCAGGGCTAAGCAGCTCCTTGCCCCCGAAAGTGGGTGGAGTAGGGGCACACCCTAGTGAGGTGACAGGGACCGAGACAGGTGTGGTGTCTGGCCTCAGCAGGTGTACCTCAGGTGAGTCCCATCCTAATGCTGACTAGGTTGGCACGGATGATTCTAGAGCCTGGCCCTGTGCCAAACTCCTCATCGCACCTTGGTTTCCCCAGAGTGATAACCAAGGACCGAGTGGATGGTCATCAGGGCCCTTTCCTGCTTGTCAGCATGTCCAGGGACCCTCATTTCCGAGTGAGCAACAGACTTACCACTGAGATCTAACTCCTGTCCCCCAAGATCATGTCTGGGGTACTAGGAGACCCTGGAACCTGCCAGAGCTGCAGGTGGGAGGAACCCCTGAGGCCTGATGGGTTCAGCCCCTTCCCACCCCCAGATACACCGAGGGCTGGGCCCCCAGTAACCAGGAAGACAGAACGCTGGACCTCCAGGCCCCAGGATCAGAACAAGGAGCTCCTGTGAGCACCGAGCCAGGCGTTTCGGCTCTGCAGCCTGTCAGCACCCAGATAATTAGAATCTGAAAAAAAGCCTCATTATTTCTCCCAGGCCCCCGGCACCTTGGGAAAAGGATGTTTCCTGCCAAATCATCTCTCAAAGACACATTTGTCATGAACTATTGTGTAAATCCATGTTTGGCCCCTCTTAAAAGAGGTGATTTATCTGCATGACTGGACTCAGGCTCCTGCAAAGACTCCAGATGCGGCCACCATTGGAAATCAGAAAGCAGGGAGAGCCAGGCCTAGGGGCACCTCCCCGCGAGGCTCTGAGCCCCTGTGAGGGGGGGCACAGGAGGGGGGGAGTGAGCTGAGCCTATGCTCCGGGACACCAGCACCCCTTAGGGAGAAGCTGGAGGAGGAGGCAGACCAACATCAGGTTCACTCCTCCACTAGTTTTACTGAGGGCCCAGGTGGGAGAGCCACACTCCATGCCAAGCACCTTAAGCCAAATCTGGTTCCATTCCCTACCAACCCCTGGTGGTGAGTGGATGCTCTCACTGCAATCCCATTTAGCAGATGTAGAGACAGGCACAGCTAAGGCGGATCAACTCCAGCCTGTTGATGCTTCACCCCTCTGGCCTACTGGGGGTAATCAGACCTCCTGAGATCCTGGGGTGGTGGGCTTCTAGGGACCCTAAAGCTGGCTTTTCAGAGAAGAGGACCCAGAGGACCTTGATTTGAATCCCAGCCCATTTACTGCTTTAGGAAAGGGGTCTCAACAGAGAAGGAAAGGAATCAAGGCGGGGGTGGTGGGGGTGGTGAGGAAGAAGGTGAGAAAGGGTGGTATATGTAGCCATATACACAAGGCACAAACTCAACAACATTGAAAATATGAGATCTAAGACACAACCATGGAACTTTGCAACATGCCAAGGTAGCAGGCAGGGGGTTGGGAGGGTGGTAGGTGGGAGGGGGGGATCATGGGGACACGGGTGGAGAGAAGTTGACACTGGTAGTGGGTTTGGTGATGAAATAGTGTATGTCTAAAATTCAACTACCAATGACTTTGTAAATAACACTTCTTTCATTAAGAATCATTTTTTTAAAGAACAGAGAAGGGGCCTCGATGCTAGGAGGTTGGGCAGGTGAGCATGGTGTGTGCCACAAAGGTCCCACCCAGGTGGGTGCTCTGTGACTGAGTGTCGCTCAGGACCCTGTTTGCCACATACAGTGTTGGCCTTGGGGCCCCATCAGTTCAGCTTTCCTCCCTATCAACCTGGGCTCCAGGAAGAAGATCAGCCCCATGGGGTGGTCGGATGGGGCAGGAAGGGCTTCCGTGCCTCCCCCTTGCTGGCTCCTGCTCCTCTGCTGGAAATGGGTTCTAGTCAAATTCACACATTTGTCGCATGATTTATGGGGCGAATGTAGCAGAAAAGGTGCAAGAAGGGAAAGGATCACCTACCCCAGCCCATGAGACAGATATCACCTCTGCCACGTGGAGATGGCATTTTTGGAAGCATCTCAGCCAGAACTATGGCCACCTCTAGCTTCTCAGCCTCAGACAGCACCTGGCATGTCCTTAGAGCTCTGTGTCCCAGATGGTGCATCTGGGAGCTAAAAGTGGGCTACTAGTGACACATGTCCCACAAGGGCATTTACAGGAAAAGCATTTACAGTACCCCCCCACCCAACAGAAAAGTAAGCAACCATTCCGTATTTCCAGGTAATTGTGCAGAAAATGTGGGAAGTGGTAGAAGATATTTATGACAAAGTAAATGTGAACCAATGGTTATAAAACAGAACACATAGAACCTTTCCTTGTTTGTGAGAAAAATGCAAGCCTATATTAAACAAACATGCATGTGATAAACAATATTTGAAAGAAGTTATTTTGGGTGGAAGTATTATGAAATTTTTCCTCTTTTCCTTTTTTTTTCCTGCCTGCATTATGGATGATGAACATGCATAATTTTCCTCAGGGGGAAAATATTTCTGAAATGAGGGCTAACACTTTGTCTTCCTTAAGACAGGATGATAACAGAGGAGCTTCTGATCTCTTCGAATCTTTGGCATTCACCCTCTGAAAATGAGCTGAGTTCCTGAGGAAGGTCAGCCCGCAAGCTTTTTAGAGCCTTGAAAATTGGCTGTGGATTTTCAGTGTTTCAGAGCTCTGATTTCTTATGGTTACAATCCGGGTAGACCTTCCTGAGCGAACAGACACCTTCTGGATTGATTTGATCCAAGTAAAACGTTCCCATCACACTGACCCCGTCAGCGCTGAGTGTGGATAAGCAAACACAGGGTGTATGTATACTGATATACCCACGTGCATGGATTTCTCACGTTCTTGCTGGTTGATGGGGCGGTTTGAAGCTTCAGGTTTGTGACACAGGTAAAGCCAGGGCAGCTTCTTCTCATGGCCAAACCAGAGACTCAAGGGGACATGTGGGAATACACACAGACTCTTGAGGCCCGGACACAAAGCCTGCCACTCCCACCTCTGTGCTCTTCCACTGGCCAAAAGAAATCATGGACCATCCCCGCTGCTACAAGGCCCCGAGACTCGCTCTCTTCTGCAGATGGAAACTTACAGTCGGATGGCTACAAGCAGGGCCCAGGGAAGGGCCAGAAGGGGACGGTGATCTCATTTGTTCCCCTGACATCCAAGGAACGACTGCGTTAGTCTGAATCAGATAGGCAAGTGTGTGCCACGGTTGAACAGACCAGGGATACTTTCTTTTCATTTTGCTGTTGTTGTTTTCATTTTAATTGCTTATTTATTTACTTATTTGTATTGAGTCACTGTGAGATACAGTTACAAAGCTGTTCATGATCGGGTTTCAGTCATACAATGATCTAACGCCCATACCTACTTTCACACGCAGCTCTTATTCAAAGTGATCTTTTCCAGTGCTCTTTGTCATAATGGCTGGGGACACTTTGAACATTGCCTGACTCCCCACTGGTTTTAGAAGTAAACTTTAGAATAAGAATGCAACGTCAGGGCCCGTGAAGATGACCATGATTCCATTATCCCCAGACAGTGGACGGCCGGTGAAGTCTTGGCTGCATTTCCTTGCAAAAATATGCATATGCTCATGCATATATAAATCTGTATAAATAAGTAACATCTGACTTTGTTTTTATGTCCCACCCTTTCTGCCTAATCTCATTTCATGAACCCCTTTTGCATTATGAAGTAGTCTTTAACAACAGACTTTTTGTGTTGATATGATTTACTCCAAAGATGTAGCATAACTTATGTGGGTGATCCCCTACGGTTAGATATTTAGGCTTTTTCAGCTTTTATCCTATTCGAAGTTGCACTCTAATGAGCATTATGGAATGCAGGAACAGTTGCCATTGTGGAGGTTTTCAAACTGCCTGGTTCCCAGCTGAGCACTTTCCATGCAAGACATATGAGCCTCCTCGTTCCTTTCCAGTGTACCCGGGGGGAGGAGGGGAGGGGGGGACTGAAACAACGTGGGTAGGGGGGAACAACTGAGGGGCTTTCTGTTCATTCCATTAAAAAGGATAGATTTCTACAGGGCTTGTTTTTCCTGACTGGGGGATAGGCTGCTTAAGTTTAAGTGCTCTGAAGAGCACAGGGAGAGGGTAGGCTGAGGCGGCTGTGGGGAGAAGGTGAGGACTGGGAGCTGTGGGTGGAGGCTCAGGGAAGCAGAGCAAACCCTGAAGCCTGCAGACCAAGTCCAGGGAATAGGCTTCTCCCAAGGCAGTGGGAAGCCCTCAAGCCAATCGAGCCGGGTGCCAGGGATCCGAAAATGATACCATTTGAGGAGCCGTCTCTTTAAGAAGATGACACAGAATTAGAAACAAAATTGCCGTGCAATTTAATATTTACTTAGAATAAGGAAGGAAATCACAATAAACAGCGGGTTTCAGGCACCTAACAATTACCAAGCACATTACAGAGAGAGGCAAATCACTCGGTACTTCTCGCTCACCACCCAGACCTACCTTGGTGGCATTCTTTCTCCCCCGGGCTGTCTGGGCTCTGCTCTCTTTACCCCATGCCTGGCTCAGACAGTGACTGCCAAGAAGTTTCGTGGAGCAAATGGTGTCCGTGCCTCCTCCACAGAATCTGATGGCCGGTGGCGGGGGCGGGGGGGGGGGGTTTGGGGGAAAGGGGGGATTGTGATTGGCAGGTAGGACGTTTCCTTCACCTCCATTGTTTCTTCCTGGCCATGCACATTTCAGGGTTGGGGTCAGATTTGTAAATCCCCTTTTGTGAAGGAGCTTCTATACCTGAGTAGTCTTATTTCAGGGCTTCTGTGCCGGGGCAAGAGGAAGAGAGCAAATATGTGTGAGGGTCCTGGAGCTAATAAGGCTTTCTTTAGCTCTGTATACCCTCAGGTCTCTGGAAGGGTCTCACTGGGGAAGCCCAACTCCTCAAACTACTGAGCAGATAACACAAATGGGGGCCAGGGAGCCAGGGAGGGGTTCAGTGGTGGCCGTGCACAGCCTCTAGGACTGGGGGGATCTGCTGATCTAGGGAAGGAGCTGGGCGCCTCAACGATGCTCTGGATTTGAATTTGGTCCGTGGCCTGAGCTCTATTCTGCTTGCGTTCTTTGGGGACCAGAGTGTCTCCAATGCCACTGCCTTCCCCCCTAATTGTGCTCAAGGAAGCAGAGCCTTACTCTGGTCATGAGCAAGGACAGCGAAGGAGTCAGCAGAGAGGGGAGAGGCTATTCTGATCCATGATGTGACGGGGGCTGGGTTGAGGGATATGGGGTGGTCTCTTAATGGGTCCAAATGGGGACTGCCTGAGAGAGACTACGCTGTGGGCCCCAGTCAGTGGGTTCCCACTCTCCAACCGCGGCCCGAAGCGGAAGGCTGGAAATGTGGATGTGGCTTGGAGGGCCCCAGGGGAATGCTCCCCCACACACCCTCAGCCCCCCACTGCTGATCAGTGGCTACAGGAGGAGCAGTCTCTTTAAGAAGATGACATAGAACTAGAAATCAAAATTTCTAATTTTGACTCCCCGTTAGGAAGAACAGAAGCTCCAAGGGAGGTGGGGCAGGGCAGAGGCTCTGCTTCAGGGCTGAAGGGTCCATGGGGTGGGCAGTAGCCATGCAGGACCATGAGTGGTCCTTATCAGCTTCCAAGCCATGGGGCCTCTCGTTACTTGGTGCCTCGGATCACAGTCTGGGGCCCAGGGGTGAGACATGCTCAGGGCAGGGGGTGTGTCCTGAGCTCTATGGGTAGCATTTGTTTAAGTCTGGTAGAGAATAGAAACTCACTAAAAAATATCACAGCGGGGATGCACTGGGGCAGAAAGAGCACCGCTTCCATGATGCTGGGGGAAGTGGTTGCTCAGAGCTGGGCCCCCAGTACACCTTCCACAAGAGAGGATGATGCCTCATTGATGGGGCTGATGTGGTTTCTGTCACCCCCCCTCCCCAAATTCACAGACCAAAATCCTGATTGCTCAGCCTTCCAAATGGGACTTTCTTGGGGAGAGAATCTTTATGGAGGGAATCAGGTTGAGATGAATTACCCGAGTCCCATACAAGTAGCTTCCCAGAATCAAGGGGAAGTTGAGGCAGCAGGGAGAACGGCTTGTAGAAATGCAGGCAGAGATCTGGGTGTTGCCTCAAATGCCAGTGAACAGTGAAGAACATGCCAGGAGCAGGGAGCCTGGGAACAGACACCAACATGTCGCGTGGGGGCATCCACACCCCTGCCCCCCAGCACACCTTGGGTGTGTGACCTCCATGGCAGTGAGGTTTTTCTCCCTGCCCTTCAGCCTTGTGAACAAATACAGTGACATGGCACGAAGGACATGCAGGAGGGATAAAGATTGCCAGGCGGAGGCTGGTGGAGTGCTTCTGATGCAAAGTTTGGTGCGGAGAGCATGGCAGGCGCCAAGGAACAGGAGTCAGAGGTGGGCTGGAGCGCAGGACAGGGAGGGTCACTGGTCACTGCTCAACTTTGGCTATCCACTGTGTGTGGTGACGAATCACGGCCAGCCGGGAGGCTCACAGGCACAGGCCGTCCCTGCTCACAGGACTGAGAAAGCTTAGCGGGATGGAGGAGGTTGGGAGGGCAACCTCCCAACAGAGAGGGCAGTGATGCAGGAGAGACAGGATGTGGCAGTGGCCAGGCCAGGCGGTGCAGGTGGGGAGAGGAACGGGACTCTGAATTTAGCATGGAAGGGGTCTGAGAGCAAGGCTAGTAGGCTAGGGCGAATGTGAGGAGTCGAGAATAGATGTGAGGCTCTTGGTCCACCTACAGTCTGGATGGACACACAGGGTCACTACTCAGCAGATGAAAGGAAAGACAGCTGCAGCCCACAATCCTGGAAGGAGCGGCCACAACTCTGATTGGAAAGAAGACAGGCGAGTTGGGCAGGCCAGAGGCACCTGAGACTCTGCCAAGCTGGGGGTCCGAGCTGGGGGGGAGCAGTCGACTGGGGAACTGCAATTTTCTTTATGTGGTCCCAGTTGGGGGGTGTCTGAGTCTCAGTTTCAGAGAACTGGAGACTTGATGGACTTCTCCAAGAATACACCACACGGAGTATGGTGATCCCGACACGGAGGGTGACAGGCCCCACTAGGTGAAGGAAACGAGGCCTTTGCTCTGAAGGTGCCTGAGAAGAGGAAGGAGATCAATTGTTAGGGCTCTCCAGCTCACTGTCCCCACAAATAGTTGGCCACCCCACAGGGAATGTGACTGACCAGCAAGAAATTGGGTATAGAATATCCACACAGGAAATGCATCCCACTAGTCAGAGGAAAGGAGGGCCTTAGCAAAGGCTACACAGGGCCGGGGTGACCACCTGAAAGACAGAATCAACACTAAAAGGTTTATTTTTAGTTCTAGATCTAGTTTTAGATCTAGGAGGTCCCAAGAGTCATCAATGGACGTTAGAGAGAAGACAAGTGAGCTAAGATGCCTCCTAGGAGATGCGGGACACAAGTAAAAGTACTACAGAGATGAATGCCACCTGAAAAGCAAGAGGATAACTCATAACTAGAAATTCTATCACGGAAATGGAGAATTAGCTGCAGGAAACCACTCGAGATGAAATTTTAAAAAAGAATAACGTGCTAATAAACGAGTGTACTGTAGACAAAGGACATGAAAGACAGAACAAGGGGCTCTGGTTTATACATGATGTTGCCAAAGAATAGAACACACACACACACACACACACACACACACACAGAGTTTTCAAAGAACCCCATCTATATTCTAACAACAGGCCAGAGTCTTTGTGACAGACTCATAGGCCTGGAGTTCAGAATCTATGCAAGCTTTGTTCCAGCTATAGGAAAATAAAGCAGATGACTTTATTAAAATAGCATTAGGATAAATGCTAAATAAGACAGAGTTCCATGGGGGAGGGCGCTGTAGTGATAGTACAGCAGGTCAGCAGGTACTACTTTGCACACAACACAGCCAATCTCGGCTAGATCCCCAGCACCACACATGGTCCCCCGAGCACCTCCAGGAGTGATCCCAGAGCACAGAGCCAGGAGTAAACCCCAATCACTGCCAGGTATGGCCCAAAAACTAAAACAAAAGACAGAAGACTAGGTAAGTGGAGGTGGGCTATGATTTATTCAATCAAGTGTCAAATTGTGTGTGTGTGTGTGTGTGTGTGTGTGTGGTCAGAACTTTGGTAGTGCATTCTTTCTAACTAGCAAATACTGAAACCAGAGTTCAAAGCCAAGTGTGTGAACTTCCTAGTTCATCTCTTCCTTCTTCAACCACTTGTTTCACTCTCTCAGATCATGGCCATCCATCATTTGTGTAAGGGAAGTAGGAGGGATGATAAATTCTGAGTATTGTGACATAAAGGTGTGAGAGCAGTGACTCTGGGCCTTTCTGGGGCTAGGGAGTAGCATGAGTGGCCCCTGGAGCAGGAATATAGATTTGTGAAGATCTGGTCCCCAGATGGTCCCCATTCGCAGGGTGAGGGCCTTAGAAGAACTACACATAGTCATTAGCACATCCATCCATCCTGTGAGCAAAGGCTCTCTGTAGCATGAACAATGGTGCACCCATCAGCCATAGTGGGTGGGACAAGGACAGGGAAAGCATTCAGAAGCACTGGGGGGAGGGGGTACGAGGCGGGAGTGGAAAGATCCAGTGGGGTCAATGGGTGTGGCACTCAGCCTACAGAGCAAAGAGTATATTAGCCAGTCCTGTGCTAAACAGAGGACCTGACACAGAAGAACTGCCCAGACCCTCCATTGGGACCACGTTACTGAACAACCTGGAACCGAGATAAACGTCATAGCAATAAGTTCTTTGAGCTATGAGCAGATCTTCTAGTATTAGTTTACTGATCTCACTTTGAGGGAAACACTAAAATATTGTTCGCTTCCTGTTGCCTGCAGCCCTGGCATTCTTCACATGCATCTGTTTCCTTAAAATCCAAACACATCATTGAAACTAATAAGAATGAGCTGAGTAAAGAATCTTAGGGATCCAGAGTGGAGCACAGCCAGTGGGGCACAGGGCTTGCACACAGCCAACCCATGTTTGATCTCTTGCACCCCACATAGTCTCTCTCAGCTCCACCAAAAGTGATTCCTGAGGGCAGAGCCAGGAGTAAGTCCTGCCCTCATCTGGTGTGACCCCAAAGAACAAAATAAAACAAAAGAATCTTGGGAGACACCAGCGGATTCTGTGAAGGAGACATACCCCAAAGGGCCGAGGGGTTGAGAGACCCGGATGGGACACAATGGGAAAGACTTAGGGGGAGGGCTTAAGTTCTAGGAGGTCGGGGGCTCTAGGGGATATTTAGTAACGAGAAGTCACGATTGAGAAATCTGTTTCAGCTGCACAGACAGTCAGAAGCTAATTTGAGGGATGCATAAGTGCAGCTTCGTGGAGAGCCCAGCCCCCAAATTCCAGCATCAGCCCTTCTATCTCCAGTCCACCCCATCTGCAGCCGACTTGCGTGGATTAAGCCTGCTCCTTCTCTCACAACCTTATCCACCTAGCCTTCTTTGCCCCTCGGGCTAAACTTTCCTTCCAGAATACTCCCCCCACTCACCACCAAACCCTGTACTGAGATCCTGAGTCCAGGCACTGGAAAGCACTCAGAATTCAACACATTGGTGTCCCATTGCCAGAAACTGAGACCAGAGACAGATGCAATTTGTACCACATAGTTCACATAGCAAGAGAATGATGGAGCGTGTTCTATGGCTACCTAACAAACCGATCCAAAGTTAAATTAAAACTCAATTACTTCTTTTCACCCATTTCTGCGGATCACAGTTCTGTTTCTGGTGCCAGGGCTCAGTGAGGACCTGTAGGGCTCAGCTCCAGAATAAAGGTTTGGCTCAGGTTGTCTCCTCCATCTCTCATCCCTCCCTGAACTGTTTGCCTGCCAGGATGCAGCCAGGGTGCAAGCCCAGCTACACACATTTAAAATCTGTGCCTGAAACACATTAGCTAACGCCTCATTGGTTAAAGTGAGTCACGTGGCCAAACCCGCTGTCAAGGGGCTACTACAGTGTTACACACAATGTGTATTCACAAAGAACTCTTGTACAACAACTACTACCCAAAGGGGCAATACACACACACAACTAAAATAGCCAGTAAAGAGATGTTTAAATTCTCTACTAGTCGAAGAAATGCATATACAAAGGGAGGTTTGTCTTCCACTCACCAGATGGGCAAAAACTTACAGAGCTGACAAACCTACTTAGTTTATCAGAAAATGGGCACCCTCATGCGTGGATGATGGCCATGCTAATTGACTCAACCTTTTCAGGAAGGCAGTTTGGCAATATGTGTCAAAATAGAAAATGAGATTACCTTTTATCCTAATTCTCTCATTCCCAAGCAATGTATTGATAGGAGAAACAAAATTAATTTAAAACAAAAAAGAGGGGTCCTGCAAGGAATTGTCAGAGCATGGTTTTGAACAAATTTATGAATTTGGCACAAACCTATATAAGAGAATATAATGTAATGATATATAATGATATCATTGTGCAATTTTTAAAGTAGAAGAAACTTCACCTTGTTACAAAAAATTTTAAAATCAGGTACAAAATTTGAAGGCCATATCCTGATCTTGCAAAGTCAAAAAAGGACAGTTTTGTCAGTTTTTCTTTTCAAGCTCATGTTCTTCCTTGAATACTATCTCTCTTGCTTGTTTCCATGTCCCAGTTTGCTCTTTTAAGTTCATGTTCTCTTTTTCTTTGCTGTCCCCCCACAAGTTTTATTTAATGAAAACTATCTTGAAAGGAAGGAAGGAAGAAAAGGAGGAGGAGGGAAGGAGGGAGGGATGGAGGAGGGAAGGAAGGAAGGAAGGAAGGAAGGAAGGAAGGAAGGAAGGAAGGAAGGAAGGAAGGAAGGAAGGAAGGAAGAAAGGAAGGAGGGAGGGAGGGAGGGAGGGAGGGAGGGAGGGAGGGAGGGAGGGAGGGAGGGAGGGAGGGAGGGAAGGAAGGAAGGAAGGAAGGAAGGAAGGAAGGAAGGAAGGAGGGAGGGAGAGAGGGAGGGAAGGAGGGAGGGAGGGAGGGAGGGAGGGAGGGAGGGAGGGAAGGAAGGAAGGAAGGAAGGAAGGAAGGAAGGAAGGAAGGAAGGAAGGAAGGAAGGAAGGAGGGAGGGAGGGAGAGAGGGAGGGAAGGAGGGAGGGAGGGAGGGAGGGAGGGAGGGAGGGAAGGAAGGAAGGAAGGAAGGAAGGAAGGAAGGAAGGAAGGAAGGAAGGAAGGAAGGAAGGAAGGAAGGAAGGAAGGAAGGAAGGAGGGAAGGAAGGAAGGTGAGAGGGAGGCAGAGAGGAAAGGAGGGAAGGAAGGAAGGAAGGAAGGAAGGAAGGAAGGAAGGAAGGAAGGAAGGAAGGAAGGAAGGAAGGAAGGAAGGAAGGAAGGAAGGAAGGAAGGAAGGAAGGAAGGGTGGAAGGAAGAAGATAAAGGACTTTCATTGTTGGAGGGTGTAGCAAGTGGTTCTGTCACTCCTAAGCACTTCTGAAATAGTATAACTTTGGGAAACTGTCACTTCTTTGCACTTTCCCCAGAGGTTTAAATGTTTATAAGGCATGCTCTATTTTGCAAAAGCTAATAAAGCTCTAAAAGTAATGAATCCCACTGAAGCATATTTTGCTGTACAAGAAAACAACAATTAAGGTAATAAGTTGCACTAAATTTTTGACTGAAAGAAATCCTTAGAATGAATATTCTTTTTAATTTTTTTGTTTGCCAGAATTATTGAAAGTGTAGTTTAATTATCTCTATGTTAGGAGTCAAAATAAGGTTTAGTTTGTGTTCGGAAAGTGCTTTGTTTACTGTTAATACGCCAGGGTAGGGAGCCCAGTGTCTGCCGACGCCTTGTTGTCAGAGTCTGTCATACCTGTTACTGCCGGGGGATTTTTTCCAGGAAGAGTCATTGAAACCAATGCCAAGACGAGCTAACACATATCGCACATTTATGATGGTTTAAGCGTGTCACCTTTATTCCATTCTATCTTTACACCCGTTAGGTAGAGGTTATTTATGAGAAAACTGAGGATTGAGTGACTGAATGTAAACTCCAGCCATTCCTAAGTGACTAAGGTCCAGCAGGACTTACTCCTCACCCCAACACTCTAATACACGCTAGGCGATACCAAACATAAATCTAGTAAACTGTGTGTAAGACCTTTAAGGAGAAAGTGATAAAAATTTATTGAAGGGTATTAAAAAAAGCTGGATAACGGGAGATACATAAGATACTTAGGAGTTGGGAGGATGAATAGTCTAAAGATGTCAATTACCCCCACCAACTAATCTAAATGTCGTGCAATTACAATTTTTGAAATCCCAAAAGAGCTTGAGAGGAAACATGACAAGCTGATTAAAAAGTTCATGGGGGAAATAATTTTGGAGAACAAGGACAACTTACCCTCCCAACACAAAAGGCTCATAATATAGCTCTGGTGCTTTAGATTCCACGGTGCTGTGTACTATGAGAAGAGGCCGCTGGAAGGCCAGAACAGCCTGCTCTTTCACGGGGCATTGTCTATCTTATTTTGTTCTGGAATTACACCTGGTGATGCTCGGGCTTATTTCTGGTTCTAGGCTCAGGGACCATGCCTGGCGTACCATATGTGGTGCTGGGGATTGAACCCAGGTAGTCTTTGTGTAAAGCAAGCTTCTTACCTACTTACTATTTCTCTGGCCCTGGGGACACCATCTGACAGGGGAAACAAAAGCAGACAAGATAGGACAGTTCAAGACAGGAGATCAGTTACACTCATAGCAGTACCAGGAAATTGGTACCATGTCAGGGAGAAAGGTGTCGTACACAAGGTAAAATTTCACTGTGAAATAATGAAAACCAAAAATTTAAAGCTTTCTTTTAAGAATGACGAGTCTCTTTAATGATAATGATATTGAGTGGAAAATAATTCCTTAAACAAAACATACAAAAGCACAAATCCTAATATATACATATATATAATTCAAATGCAGTAACAAAAATGAATAAAAACTTCTCTATGATAAAGATACTATAATCAAACACAAAATTCAAAAAGACAGACAAAATGTCATACATATCAACAAATAAGAACAACTATCTAGAATGCGTGAAAAACTCCTATCAAAAGTGACAAACAACCTGAAGAAAAAGGGGCGCAGAGAAAACAGAAGCCAGGCCAATAATCGGAAGCATGAGAAGTCCCGCCTCCCTAGAAACCAGACATGTGAATGGAAATAGTAGGTGCACATCAGCTCAGATTCTCATATGAAACAAGTGGAAGTGCAAATTGCCGCAAACTACCGAAACTCACAGCTTCCTCCAAAGCTGAAAGCACATGTGTTCACTCTGTCCCAGTAATCCCAGGGGAAGAATAAATAGCAGAGAATGCATGCATAGGAGGATGTGAGCAGGATAGGGACAGTTTAGCACCCTATGTCCATCCCCAGGAACATGATGACATAAAGGGCAGTGTCATGCCAAAAGGGATGAGCATGAGTGAGTTATTTCTGCAGGCGACTGAATACAGGAATGTTCCCATGCGTGAAGAGACACATGGGTGCGTATAGAATAATGGGTGTGGGTGCAGATTGAAGCCATAGCATCAACATTTCTGGGCTCATGTTTGTAAGTTATTTTAGCCTCTCTGACTCTTGATATTTTCATTGCACATAACCAGGCCTGGGTTGTAGTGAGCAAGGGAACAGATGGCTTGTGGACACAGGTCAGTGAGGTGTTTGGTGCAAAAGCAACATGGCAAACATTGGCAATTTGAGAGACATTTGAATCTTAGAAGTGGTGGTTGTAGGACTTGAGAAATGATACAGCAGGTAGGGTGCTTGCCTTGCACACAGCCACCCAGATTTCATCCCTGACACCATATATGGTCCCCTGAGCACTGTGAAGAATGATACCTGAGCACAGAGCCAGGAGTAAGCCCTGAGCATCATTGGGTGTGGTCCCAATGACCCCCCAACCCCTTATTAAAAATGGTGGGTCTGGAAACTGTGTTTAGTAAGTATTAGGAGTTAGTTGCTTTTTTTCCAAAATGTATAAGGGAAGTTGCAGAGTAAGTGGACCAAAGTGAAATCCCACATGGAAACTATTTGGGTTTTCTATATTTCTATATTTTTTACATGAGGAATTTAGGTTACTGTGTCACTGAGGATACGCAAAGTGTCTAATGAATTGTTGTGTCTTAATACAGAGAGAAGCAACAATATCTTATTGAATCGTGTTGTGTGGATCTCCTGTGCCTATGCATTAACCCATGTGAATGGTTTAGATTGAGACATGGTTTAAGACTCATTTTCAATTAATCATGCCTCAAACAAAAATTCCTAATCTGTTTTTCAATATTTAGATTTCCCTAAAGATTATGAAAGTGCGCTTTTGTGAATGTTATATATTCAAAGGTATTTGAAATATTAGCTATACAAAAATAGGTGTCTTTGAAAACTTAAAAAAATAAATATTTGCTCATCATATCAGATTAAACACCATAAGGGGTGATTCCTGTGTGCAGAGCCAGGATAGCAGAGAAAACAGAATAAAACAGTTTTATTTTGTTTTGCTGGGTGTGACCCTAAAAACAAAAAATAAAACCCAGCAGAGTTTTGTACCTTGATAGTGGAGAGGGTAATAATCTCTACATATGAGAGACTGCATAGAACATCACACATAGGTTTGTCTCATATTTTTAGCTCACGTGCGTCTAAGACAAAATCAACTCTTTGGGATTTTTAATTGTCATCCTCTGGTTCCATGCGACAAAATTTTGTAAATAGTTGATTCTGGCTTTCTTTTTATTCCATATTTGAAATCCTTTGCTCCACCCATGAGAGTATTGGCTCTTCTTATGCCCCTTTCAGAAGCAAAATTCCATGGCAGTCCTTGCCCATACCCCGATTTTCCCCTGACTTCCCATATGGCCTCCCACCTAACTTCTCACAGAGCCCAGTGGCAATGTCCTCATTCCACTCGGACCTTTTTCTTCCTGCTGGTGAGAGGTAAATAATTGGGTAAATGAATAAATGGTGAATGAATGGTGGTTATTTCCAACCCTTAGCACAGTGTCTTGGTGGAGTAGAACAATTATATTATTATGAAGTGAACAAATTGGTATGGAAAAAACCACAAAGCCCATTAAGTCATCATTTATCACGGCTCAGGCATGAAGTTTATCTTTCATGCATCTGTGAGCAATGTTTCACAGAACCGTTTGAAAGTGTCAGCAAGATTGCAGATGGCATGGCTGTCCTGTTTATGTTCATAAATTCCTCTAAGTATAGCCCCTTCATGGATGAGAGTGGTGACAGAAACTCCAGAGGTCCTGTGAGAGCAAGGTCAAGGTCATGATCACAAGAGACCTCCAGATTCCAGCACTTGGGAGGGTGGAGGTCTTCTGGGAAGGGCTATGAAGATTGCCGGCACAACTACATGGATAGCCATCTGCACAGGCGTCGGCAATAAGGCGGTCACATGCACAGGATGGAGCACTTTCTCTGTCAGACACTCTCTCGGCCAGAGGAGGTGACTGTGCATGTCACCTGTCTTCTCCAGAGGAGGAAGCACATTTCTGTGAAATGGGCTGTCTCCACTTAGTTTCTCACTCCTCTGAATCACCCCTTTCTCTTAAAGGTAGACCTCAGCCCCCCATGTCCCTCTAACAGATGTCCTCTGGGATCAGGGAACTGAAACCTTTCGCCCATATCATGGGGGTTTGGGGTTTGGTGGGCAGGCAGGGGTGGCTGGAGGGTTTGGTTTGATTTGCTTCCAGGAAGGGCACCCACAGGAATGATCTATCCAAGGGTGCCAGTGTTCCATGGGTCTGGTTCTCTCCCATGACTGTGACGTCCCCGGTCACCTTGCCTTCGCTGAGCCAGAAGGTCTCAGCGTGCTGCCCTTTGCCCATTATGTGGAATGCAGATGTTTCTGCAGGTCCCCGAGTCTCGATGGATTCAAGGAAGTTGGGGTAGATTGGGGTGAGAGGGCAAACCTGGTTGCCCAGCTAGATGGTGGGCTTGAGAAGCACAGGGATCCACCCCACTACAATGGGACTTGGTGGCGGGGGGTGGGGGGGAGGGGGGAGTTGGAGCCCATCCCTGGGAAACCCGGGAGTCCACCTTCTCCCCTTGCGGGCCTCATTTTTGAGACACTAGGGAGAGTCTCCGCCCGCTCACTGAGACGTCTCTGATCTGCTGTTCCCAGGGGCCAGCGTGTACCTTTACACAGAACATTCACATGCACATTTTCCCCTCCTAAAATATCAAGTGGCTCTTTCCAGAGGCACTGAACAGAGATAAGGGGGAAGAGAAAGAAACCTACCCCCATTAAAAGGACTCTCAGCGACCAGAAGTTAGCTGGTGGTTTCACCCCCTCCTTTCTGCCGTCCTGCTCCCACCAACCTTTCTGCCCCACCCAAAGATCTCCCCAGATACTCCCAGGAACTCTGGGCACCAGAAAGCTGGAGGGCCCGCCAGGCCCTGGCCAAGGCCTGCTTCTGGAAACCTGTTCCCACGCTCTTCCCTGGTCTGAGGGGGATTGTCAGTTTAAAGGCTTTAATTGTTTAGGAGAAAAAAAAAAATAGGAGCTCCTCTAGCCTAGCTCTGGGATCGGAGTAGCAGCAGCAGCTGCCCAGTGACTGGCAGTTGAGTCTGAATAACCAGACCGAGGGGGTCCTAGTGCAGACACAGCAGGAGGCAGGCTCTGAGGACAGGCAGGGGCAGACTTGCCCATTAGGGAGTTGAGTTACTTCCCACAGCAGAGTCCAAGAGCCCACCCCAGTCCTGGAAGGGATGGTCAGGGCTAGGTTAGTGCAAGCCTTCCCAAACCTTCAGTTACCGCCGGCCCTGAGTTCCCCAGGATCTGAGTTCCCTGGGATCTGAGTTCTGCGTTATCTAAGTTCCCTGGAATCTGAGTTTCCAGGTATTTGAGTTCCCTGGGATCTGAGTTCCCTGGGATCTGAGCTCCCTTGACCCTGAGTTCCCTGGCATCTGAGTTCCCCAGCATCTGAGTTCCCCAGGATCTGAGTTCCCTGGAATCTGAGCTCCCTTCCAGGCCTGCATTACCTGGACTCCCCAAATCCTCCACTCACTATCTTGCCATGCGGTTTGCCTGGTTCAGTGCCATGAGCTCTCCATGAGGTAGGTGCTGGGTTGCTATTTTATGCACAGCAGAGGCCCAGTGAGGTGACGTGATTTTCCTGAAGCTGTACAGAGAGAAGTGCAGAGTGCAGAGATTCAGATTCTCTGCCAAGCACCTCATCACTCCTTTGTCTTTAATCTGCCCTGCACTTTGCCCTGCCCGGCCTCTGCCGTGGTCCTACTAACTTTCCCCTACTTTTTCCCAGGTCGCACGTCCTCTTTCACACCTATTCCTTTGCCCTCGTGTCTGTAGATGTCTGACTGCTGTGCATCAGGGTTCTGTCAAGGGCTGCCAACAAGAGCGGAATGAGACAGTGATGAGCTTAGCAACTAGCAGGTGAAGAACAGAGTGAGACTCAGGTGGACTTACAGGCCATAAGCTCGGAGGAGAAAGACACCAGAGTTTGGGAAGCACAAGGTAGATGAACTTTGAAAGGAAGACTAAGGGGGAGAGAGGGACCCCCAGTACATTCAGGGGGGCTGAGGTGTCTGAAGGAAGTGCTCTAAACCAGAGGGGGAATACCAGAATAAAGAATATAGGGACAATCTCAAAACTCACTTGGGGCTGGGAAGTTCATCTGCTAGAGAGAAGGCCTGAGTATAAATAGAACAATAGGTAGGATTGTTCTCAGAAGGTTACTGGATTAGAAATAGGTGTTGATTAATCCTAAAATAAACTCTTCTCAGTATCTGCCCTAACAAACTTACAAATAAGCCTAAAATTGATCCAGCCAATTCAAAATAACTCTAGTGCTTCCCAGAAGAAACCGCCACACTATTTAAAGAAATACAAACTTGACAGAGATTCCAGCCCAAGGTGGGACTGTAGGAAGAGCCTGAACTCACCTCCGCCCACAGACACAGCACATTCCCCATTACCTGAATTCTACCTGCTTCTACAGCACAGCAGCATTAACAGTGAACATTGAAGTTAAGCTTTGGGCTCGAGGAGCACCACAACTCCACACCAAGGGAGCCTGGCACAGCTCCACTGAGCCTCTGAGGGTCTGCCAGGTGTTGGGCCAACAGAGATCCGTCAACAGGTGCATGTCACTGTGTCTGTGACAAGTCATGTGACAAGTCACTCAGGGCCACGATGGGTTGAGCTGGGTGCCTTAGGTGAGCCTGGTTTGGGCACCCAGCAACCCCCTACTAGGTGTACTGGTGTCACCTGCCTTAACTAAGTCCAAGTGTTGGCAGTCCAGCATGCTATCCCCTCCATCTCAGGCAAATGATGAAGCTCATTGTAAGTGCCCAGTGGGAATAAAATTCTTGAATTCCATGGCACATCATTGTCACAAGACTACCATTTCAAGGCCAGGAGAGATCGCAGAGTCACCTAACTTATGCATCACATGCAATCACAGAGACTTCAGCACAATAAATGTGAGGCAGAAGAGTAAGTCCCGCCTAAAAAGATCTCAGAGCACATGCCCATAAAAAGACCAAGAAACAGAAGTGAGGTATCTAATATAGAGCATAAAATAATGGGTATAAGGATGTTCTTTAAACTTTGGAGAATAGAAGAACTTGAACTTGAAACATATACTTTAACAGAAGTTACAGAGTTGGTGACTATAATACTAGAATTGGTAACAAAAATAAAGGGAGTCCAACAACAGACTGAAAGGAGCAGCAGAGCAGACACGTGAGCTCAAAGATAGCAATAGAATCACCCAGATAGAGCTGCGAACTGAGAAAAAGAGAAAGTTACAGAGGTAAGATCTTAAGAGACCTTTGAGATAGCATCACTTATACCTTAGGGGTCCATAAAGGAGAAGAAAGAGAAAAAGAGAGGAAAATTATTTGAAGATACATTATATTTAAATGATCAAAGTTAAACACAATGAGATCTTATAAAGAGCAGGGAACAAGCCCCCTGTTGAATATAAGTAAACCCCATCAGGCTATCAGAGGATTATTCTTCTGATATTTTGAAAGCCATATTTGGAGGCCATAAGAGAGTGGCAAGATGAGACCAGAGAGATAATATAGGGGTTAAGGTGCTTGCCTTGCATACAACTGGCCCAGGTTTGACTTCCAGCATCGCATACAGTCCCCATGAGCACTGCCAGGTGAGTCCTCCAGAAAGAGAGAGAGCCGGGGTGGGGGGCAGAGGCAAGGCACTCAAAATGTTGAAAGGGAAAGAAAACTTCCAACCAAGAATTCTAGATCCAGAAAGTTCAAAGGTTCATATTCAGAATTGAAGGAGGGATTCAGAATTTCCAAAACCAGGAAAGGCTACAGAAACTCATCAATAAATTTCCAAGAACTGTTAACTTGAAAGTTTTCCATTAAACTGAAAGGAAAATCATAATATCGAGAAGACAGACATAAGAAAAAATTAACCATATAAAGCAAAAGTACATGTTTAATTTTTAAATATTTAGAAACATATATAAATTATCTTATATATAAAAGACATATAAAAGCATATGATTGTTCTCTCTCACTACTGTTGTGGCTGTTTTGCTTTGCTGGGTGCCCAACCCAAGGCCTTACACATGCAAGGCCATGAGAGCTAAGTTTCTGACTATATAATTTCTATTAAAGAAACTAAGATTAAAAGACAAAACTAAGTAGTAATATTATCAAAGCCACATAATTAAAGGATTCATATAAGATAAAGATGTAAAAAGAGACATCAGAAATACAAACTCGAGGGAGGAAAAGGAAAAGAATAACGTCTTAGAATCCTACACCTTACATCTAGAAACCTCATCCCTTGTAAGTGAGAGGAAAATTGAGACATTCTCAGATAAGCACAGACTATTCATTGTCCTGGACCTTTCCTGCAAGAAACAGTCAAGGGAATCCTAGGGGTGAAATCAAAGACTATTGTACGACTACAAAAATAAATAAAGATCTTAATAGAGGTAAATTCATGGATACTTGTTAAAACCTAGTAATATTATAACAGTAGTTTGTAAATCCACATTTTGTTTGTACGTTATTTAAAGGGCTATCATTTTCTAAAAATTGCTCTAAAGGTTAATTTGATGATAATTTTATTTAGTTTGTAACAAAACACTGCATTTCATTTATCACCTAATTTAAGAGACTAATTTATTTAAAGTGCTAGTTTGCTTTGGGGCCAACATAAATATAGAAGTAATTTTGTGTCACCAAAAACTAAAAGGGCTGTACATGAAGCCTTAAGGGTTCATTTTTCGGGTAAGTTATTGAAGTTAAGCTACTATAAATTCATATTATAATGTTGTACTTTATGATTTTAACTGTGATTCCCATGGTAACCACAAAGAAAATAGCTAGAATACACACAATATGTGTAGAATAGAATGTGCACATTGGAAAATGAGAATGGGTGATAAAGATTTGACTTTAAAAATTAGGGCTGATGAGATAGTGCATTGAATAGGGTCCTTGCTTGCCCATGGCCAACCTGTGTTCAATCCCTGCTACCCTATATGGTCTTCTGAGACCCTCTCTGAGCAATTTCTGAGCATAGTGTCAAAAGTAATACATAAGCAATATCTGGGTGTGGCCCCAATACCAAAGAATAAAAATAATAAATAAATAAAATAAAGTCAAAAGGAGAGAGTAATGCAGGAAACAAGGGGTAAAGATGTTATAGGCATTCAGAAAATAAATAATAAAATGGAAATTGTAAGTTCACTGTTAGCCCTTATTTTAGTTGTATCTGGACTTTAAAGTCTCCAATGAAAGACAGAAATTGACAAATGAATAAAAATTCATAATCCCACAACTGGCTGTCTACTTAGATCCATAAGTTGAAAATAAATAGAAAAAGACATTCCACGTAAACAGTCGCCAAAACTGAGCAGAGGTCACTATAAATATTACACAAAATGAACTCTGAATCAAAAAGGAGTATAAGAGACACAAAAGTTATATATATGATATATATGCAACACGTAGAAGATTTGCAAATATTTTCTACCAGTTAGTTGCCTGTTGACTCTACTGATATGTCTTGATATGTAATTTTTTAAATACTCATAATAAAATTTATGTCTTTTTTGTTGTCTGTGCCTTTGTTGTGAAATCCAAGAATTTATCACCAAATTCAGTGTCATGAAACTTTTGCCCCATATTTACTTCTAAGAGTCTTTCTTATAGTTTTGGTTTTGGGGGTCATATCCAGTGGTTCTCAGGTCTTACTCCTGGTTTCTCACTCAAGGATCACTAGTGGGGACCATATGGGCTACTGGGAATTTAACCCAGGTCGGTTGCATTCAATGCAAGTGCCCTAACCTCTATACTATTGCTCCAGCCTCAACTTGTATTTATTTCTATTAAAAATTTTTACATATATGTTTTTGTGCTAGTGCCACACTGTTTTGATTGTTGTAGCTTTGCGGTGAGTTTGAAATCAGAAAGTATATGTTCTTCTGTTTCATACTTTTCCGGGATTATTATGACTATTTAGAGGCCCTTTGGATTTGCTACAAATTAAGGATTGGCTTTCCTTTTAAAATTTGTGTTCGCAAAAAATCCACTGCACTGATGTATTTATAGTATTAAATCTGCAAATGTCTTTGGGTAGTATTGACATTTTAACAATGCTACGTCTTCCAACCCATAAACATTGGTTCTGTTTGCATTTTTGTCCCTAATCTCTTTTATAGATGATTTGTAGTTTTCATTGTGCAAGTTCTTTACCTTTATAGTTAATTCCTAAGTATTATTTTATTAATTTCCATGTTAACAAAGTGTTGGTACAATGACAAACTTAACGAAGACTGTGGGAAAAATCGACAAATATTTGGTAAATTGATTTTCTATGAAAGTACAAAGTTAACTCAATGGGAGGGAAGGGGATAGTTTTATCAATAAACTGGCGAATCAGTTGATCATCCAGATGGTGGGGCAGAGGGACACACAATATCATCTCTTATCTCCCACATCATAGTCATTTTTCTTGAAATAGATTATAAATTGGAAAGTATGGATTAACACTATAAAATTTGTAAGTAAACATGGAGAAAACTTTTGTGACTTCTATTTGGGGGTGGGGGAAGATAAACTAGGGAAAGCATGAACCACACAAAAAAAAACACAACTAAATTTTATTAAAATTCAAAATGTTTACTTCTTTAAAGGTACCAAAAAATAGTATAAAGGAAGCTTATCTTCAACAACACACTTGATAAGTTACTTGCATCCAGAATATATTTAAAAAGCATTAACAACAAGTCAATGATAAACTAGATAAAAGACTTGAATAGGAAATTTATCAAAAAAAAGTAAACCCTATATAAATAAGCATTTAAAAAGCTACTCAGAACCACTGATATTAGGGAAATATAAATCCAAGCCACAGTGAAATAGAACTCGCCCCATACATATCCTCCTACACACACACACACACACACACACACACACACACATACACACACACACAATGGGTAAATTAAAAGTCTGGCAACATTAAGTGTTGCCAAGTACTCTGAACCTTTGGATTCTCCTACATTGTTAGTGGGTGTGCAGAAGAAACACTTTGTAAACCAGTTTGGCAATTTCTTAAATGGTTAAAAATTCTGACCCAAGAGATAGCTCAATCAATTATGTGTGCTTTGCATGTAAGAGGCCTGGGTTTAATTTGACACAAATAAGCATGCCCTTCAATGTACCATATTATAACCTACACTTCCTGCTTCCCGGTATTTACTAGGATGAAAGAATATCTACAACCTCCCAAGGATGTATTTTAGAGTATCTATCATTACTTAATTTGTAATCGCTAAGGGGGAGGGGTGTGTCCATTAAAGAGTGCCTATGTACGCTGCAGTATATCCTTTTATCACAATACTATATCAAAACTATATGATGACAAAAGACATGAAGCCTGACATGCAGAACAACAGTCCTGAAGCAGATGTGTCGTGTCTTTTTGTGGCACCACAATGGCACTGGTGACTCACTCATGCAAGGCAATGCTCTGCTACTGAGCCACATGGCCAGCCCCCATGAGCCCTGTGAGTGTGGCATTCACATGAGCTTAGTAAACCTGATTTTTTTTTGGGGGGGGTCACACCCAGCGATGCTCAGGGGTTACTCCTGGCTTTGCACTCAGGAATTGCTCCTGGCAGTGCTTGGGGGACCAGATGGGATGTCGGGGATTGAACTCGGGTCGGCCGCGTGCAAGGCAAATGCCCTACCCACTGTGCTATCGCCCTGGCCCCGGTAAACCTGATTTTTGAAACACAGACCTAAAGTGTCTGCCGGCATGGGTGTAGAACTCGGGGCATATAAGCTGCAAATGCGGAAGGGCTTGATTCCCAAGCTTTGATTCCCCAGAGAAGCTGTACCCGAAAGTATCCACTGTCCTCCGCCCTCAGCCCGCCGGGCGACATTGAGACTTGGCGATTAATCCGCTCTGAGCTCACAGCCTCCTTAGGAAAACATGCCAGAGGGCCTCTCCGAGGGCAGATTTGAGAACCCCACTCTGACTTGGTGGCCAGTCTTCCGTGGAAGACCCCTGAGGACACTGCTCCCCTGTTCCCTTTCAAGAAGAGCCTTTGCTGCCCCACCTCTTTTCTAGAACCTTCTCCCTGTGTCTCCTGGGCCCTCTGGGACCCCTGTCCTTCGATTGCTTCCTTAGCCACTTGGGGGAGGTAATTCCCAAAGGTCCATGAACACTAACTCCCCCCCCCCCATGCAAAGTGGTGCTCCCTCGCTGCCCAGGACCATGGACCCATGGACCAGGGAGCGGGCATCTAATTGGAAAGATCTTTAACAGCTGTCAATGGCATCCCCCCTATTGCTCTGTGACAAAATGAAACAGTAAAAGATAATGATTTTTTCTGGCAGGGGAAGGGGGAGGAAGGCAGGGTCTTAAAATGAAATTATGGTTATTGTTCTCCTGGTGGCGTTTCTTCCATGCCGCCAGGACAGATGGCTCTTTAAGTGACAGCAGATTTGTATTTCATTAGGACACTTTAGCCGAAAGATCAATGATGCTTCTCAGCCCAGCTCCGCACAGGGCTCGAAGGCTGCAGATTTCCAGCTCAGATGAGGCCACTGCCGACAGACGCTGGATGCGCAATCATTGGGCATCGATCTCCAAAGGGAGGCAGGAACCTGGAGTTTATGGGCCTGCTGGCTCTGCTCTGTGGAGGGCGGACCCTTCTCCGACAGTGCCCTGCTCTGGAGAAATAGGGCTCTTTGAAGTCAGGATTCATGTGGGGGCGATGGAGGGAGGGAAAATCAGAGCCATGGTCTGTTGGTCCATCCCTAATTGCTACCTCACGATCAAGCCTGAATCTTAAGCAACCCTTGGTGATGTACCCACACCAGCTACTCTGACCCCGTCTAGGAGGGTCTCTGAAGGAGCCATCTTCAGAGGGATAAGAGGGTCAGCAGGAGTCCAGGTGGTGTAAGGACCAGGGAAATGGCATCTGGGTAAAGGTCAGGGGCTCCATGTTGTTCCCCCTCATTCTCGGAGAGCTTTCCTCTTACTCCATTATTTTCTTATGTAATTTTTTTTCTTGGTGTCATGGGCTCACCTTGGCCAATTAATTTTGGATGAAAGTAGATGTAAAATTGTGCATACAATACGTGAGTGAAAGCACTGAACACGGCTCTGTGTTCATGACAGGTACAATATGCAGTCTGAGTATAAAAACATTTATGAAAGAAAAACGAAACTTCCCAACTGTGGTTCAAACAGACTCAGGAGGTGTGATTCGCACTTCGCAGTCAGGAGACAGTGGCCCCGGGTGGCTGTGCCCGTCTCCGTATCAGCGGGGATGGGAGAGCTGTGTTTCAAGTCTGGGCTCGCCCACGGCCAGCACTAATGTGTGGCTGACACCCAAGTTTCACTCCTCCCCAGGGCCGCACTGTCCCTCAGGCCTCCTCTGTCCCACCCTTGGTTGGAACAGACTGTCTTGCCTGTTCTAGCTACCTGGCTCTCCTGAAACCCCCCAGGCTCGTGGGCTCACAGTGGCCTGTGCACCAGTGTCTGCCTCCCCCCAACCCCCGCATCTCATCCTGGCCTCCTTACCTGTCTGAAAGAGTCTCTTTCAAAGCAGTTTTGAGCCACAAATTCAAATTCTGCCTTATGCTTGTGTTTAGAAACAGTAATATTCCCTGAGGGGGGCAGTGAGCCCTAGAGGGGAAGCTATTCCCTGGCGTTGGGAGCATCGCGGGAGCCGAGAGCTGGTAGCAGGCTCCCGAGAGGATGCTCTGTGTCAGAGAATGGTGGCAGGAGAAGCAGCTTGGGGCACAGGCAGGGATGGGACTTTCCACTGACAGCTCTCAGGTGCAACCTTTCCAGTGGTCACAGGTACGGGAAGGTGGAAAACCACTGGTCACCCCTTTGTTACTATTGCCTGTCTGTGTTGTGTGCAGATGTTGAGAGGCTGAAGAACACTGAGCTGAGTAATTTGGAGCAAGGGCTGGTGGGGTGCTAGCGAGGGGCCCGGGGTCAGCTCTCTCACCAGTCTGTGCCCTGTTTCGTTGCCTGTCAAGCAGGGGCGACCATTCACCACAGTGAACCAGCCATTGAGAGCAGTGCCGGGACCCCCCAGCCCATCAGTGGCTGTGTCATCAGTTAGCCTGAAGCTCAACCTTAAGTTTGAATGCTTTCTGCTTGCTTATTCTCCGAAAAGTGGCTTGATTTCCCCCAAAGCTCCATCTTTGATGGGCTTTGTGGGTGTGGGGGCCCCACAACTAGATACCCCAAGTCAGCAGGCGAGGAGACGTGCTTTGGCAAGAGAAATCATTGATTATTTTAGAAAGGATGTGTGGGAAGGAAAAACAGAATCTAGCCCCCTCTCTGACTTTTGTAGACATCATTGATTTGAGGCAGTCGCTCCGGGCTATAGATGCCTGGATTGATGAGGCCTGCCGGTGGGACACTGCAGGTACAGTCGGTTTGAACTGGCTCTGGGAAAATGAGAAATGTGGCTGGTGACTGAGGGCAAGGGCAGAGAGACATCATGAATGTTTCAGGCTGGATGCCAGGAGGCAGCTCCTTCCTGCTGCAATTTATCAGTTATTCTAAGCTCTGGGATTCCAGGCAATCAGAAGCAGTCCTTGTTCTGGTCATAACCAGCATTTGCTGAGTGTCCACCAGGCACTGGTCCTGGTTTTCAGGACTTTCATGCATGCCCTCTATCAGACTCACAGCAGGCCCAGGAGAGAGCTGCTATTGTTATCCTTCCCATTTTACAAAGAACAGAGACTCCAAGAAGACTCAACAATTGGACCAGGGTTGTGGCTTATAACGGATGGCACCCAGATTCCCAAGCCAGACTCAGTTCCCAAGCCTGCATGCCTGCTACCATGCTGCAGTCCCTCCCTTGTTTTCCTGCTTATCCATCCAACCTTCCGCCAACCTATTCGTTCATCACCATTATCCATCCATCCTCTGCAGGTTGTTAGAGACCATTGTCTGGTGCCAAGCCCTGTGCCAGCCTCTGGGTGCACAGAGAAGAAGAAAGACCTGCCCCGTTCTGTACTGCTGCCAGGGCAGTCTAGAGAGATGGAGCACCAGCGGTCCCACCCTTGGGACTGAGATCCTGCAGTGACTGGGGAAGAGCCCCCAAGGTCTTGGTCTCTGCTTCCCAACCTCTCCTCCTTTGCCATGACACAGTATCCCCCCACCCCGGGTATGCTGCAGGCTTTCCGCCACTGGTCCTGCAGAGGTGGATGCAGCTGGGGACAGGGACCACCATACATTTCCCAGAAACAGCATCAGGAGAGAGTGTCAGCACCTCCCACCTGCCTCCCAGGCGCTTCCGAACTCCAGGGAGCCACGTGCACATGCCAGCAGCCACTGCCCGATAAAGTCTTGCTTTTATAAAGTAAATTCGTTACATGCCTAAGGGGGCAGGTTGGGGTTGGGAGGGAACCTGGGGATATTAATGAAGGGAAGTTCACACTGGCGGTGTTGGAACACTAAATGCTTGAGACAACTATATCATGAACAACTTTGTAAATCACGGTGTTTTTAATAAAAATTAATCTTTACAAAAAAGCAAAAACCAATGAATTCTTGCTTGTTTATTTCTGTGCCAGAGATCAAACTCAAGACCTTGCATGAGGTAAACACTTTACATTGAGCCACTTTTCCAGCCCAACTTTGGGATGTTTTTCTCCTCCTTCACTGTTGTAAAGGCTGCTCCCAAAGGAGCTTAGATCCAGAGACTCCATCCAGGGCTTCTGCTGTCTAGTTGGTCCCTGTGGGGCTTGGAAAGGGGGGTGACAATAGGGGGCGTGAACTCATTGTCCAACTCTCTGAGTCATGAGTCTCCTGCCCTGCAGGATCATTTACTTTCACTACAACGGTTATTGCAAATTTTTCATCCCCGACCTGTAGGCCAACTGGCCTGGGTTCCCTAACTCTTGGATCCGTCTGCTGAGTCAGACTGAGACTGTGGGTCACCAGGTAGCTCAGGATGGGGGAGGGGTGCTGGGAAGGGGAGGGTGGAAATGCATCACTAAGCATTCTGTGATGTGTGGTTATGAATCTTGGGACTAGGGTGCCAACCCTCTCTGAGCCCTAAGGTAGACTCACTGATGAGCCCTCAAAGTACCTAACCCCCAGGGACCTGTAAGGACAGGTAAGGTAAGTACCTAACCCTGTGACCTTACCTGGCAAAGGGGCACTGCAGCAGCAATAAGGATGTTGAGAAGGGGAAAGTGTCCTGGCATACCAAGCTGGGTCCATTGGAATCACACGGGCGCTTCTCAGGGAGGCCGAGGGGAGCCAGGGCGGTGGGCACAGGGGGGGAAGCCATGCAGTGGAGGAATCAGAGGCCAAGGTCAGAAAGACACTGAGTAGAACATCATGCTGGGTCTGAGACGAGGAAAGGGTGTGAGCCAGGAACCAGGGGGTTCTCCTCTGGAACCTCCGGTGAGGACATGTCACCTGGTGACAGCTGGGTTTACGATCACTCATGTTTAACTTCCGACTCCCAGAGCTCTGAGCTGTTTTAAGCCCAGTGGTGGTAATTTCCTCCATCAGCACCAAAAAGCCAGGGATCTTCCTTCCTTACTGCAGAGCAGACAGACTCACTTCCACCCTTGCCGTTGTGAGCTTCATCGCAGGAGAGGTGGCAAAGCCAGCGACCGGGAGGGTCGGCCTGAGAACGGCTCAGAAGACTAACTTCTGGAGTCACCTCTGGGCCGCCTTGCAATTTGTGACCTGCACATACAGTCGCCCTCCTCTCTGCCATTCTGAACCTCGTGTGCAGCTGGAAGGATCGCGCCCTCTCTCCTCTACGCTGAGACCCAGAGCCGCATTCTTGTCCCCTCCCCTGCCTCACAGTCACCCAGGCAGCATGTTCCTGCTCAGATGTCATACCCACAGGGAGCCACCCAGATGCTGGAGGATGCACCCCCTCGGCCTCTCCAGGGAACCCGCTGCTGGGGCTCTGACCACGTGCCCCGTGCACCCCCATAGGCCTGCACCCCTGCCAGGGGGAATGGAGCTAGGCCCCAGCTGTGTCCTGCAATCACCTCTTCTGGAGCCTGTTGTCTCCTGGACTCTGTTCCCCACGATGGAGCCTACAGCTGAGGTCGGCCATCTCCCTGGGATGCAGCTTTATCTCCAGGGCAGCAGGAATCTTAATTGTCCCGTAACAAAGCGATGGCACCATTCTCTGCATTCCTCTTCTTCTAAACTGAGTCAGAGATGGGAAAAGTGAATCTGAGACACCCCCCTCCCCCAGGGGGGAGAGTGACCTGCTCAGGGCCAGACAGGAGGGACCCCAGGGGACCTGCTCCCAGGATGGAGCCTTGTAATGAATTGAATAGTGGCCCCAAAAGATGTGTGTACCAGGAACCTCAGATAATGAGTGATTTGGAGTAAGGGCCTCTCTAGAGAGGTCAGAAAGGCAGGAATCTTGAGGCAAAGCAACCTAGGTCACAGGGGCCTGTCCTGGGAGAAGATATGGGATGCACAAGGCAAGTGAGGGGGAACACCAGGGTGTGGTGGATGCTCCCACAAGCCAATGCATGCAAGTGGCACAGGATCTCCTGCTTCTGACCATGCCAACACCTTCAACCTCAGGAACTGTGATAGAAGAAGAATCTCAGTGCTTTGAAGCCAGCTTGTCTGCACTCATTGGTTGCCCAGTTCGACAAAGCAGGCTCCAGCCTCTTTGGAGCTGTGGGTCCCCACTTTATCCATGTCTCCAGCACCTCCTTCGAGCTAAGAAGAGCTGCAGGCCAGTTGGCTGTGAAAACTGTTTTCACCGTTTTTCTCTGAAAGGTAACGACTGCAGAAGATCCCAGTTGTTAGTATCATATGGCCCAGCATGTGGCAAAGTCCACTTCTGGGCAGCAATAGGCCCTATTCTGCTGTCTAAAGCCAATTGGATTGGCGTCTTTGACCCCTAAGCAGCAGAGAGTGAGATAAACACATAAGGCATGTCCTGGTGGACATTTCCTCGGCTGCCGCTTTGCCCTCGCTTGCCTGGGCTGGGCAGAGATAGGGGAGTGCAGCTGTTTTCCTACTTTCTATATGGGGTACGGGAGAGGAGCTGGATGGCTGCAGCACCCCTGGAGACCCTCAGAGCTGCCACTTCTGTCCCTGACACCACCCAGGAGATGCCCATTAGCCAGCTTGCGGACAGCCTCTTCAGCTACAGCTCCCCAACATGTTAGGATGTACAAAGGACCTGGCAGAGTGTGGGTGTCGGTCGCCCTAGCACACAGCCGCTCTGTCCTAGATGCACATGCTGTGTGGAGTCCTGTGCACAGGAGGGACGCACGCACAGCATCCGTGTTTTATCCTGGGGTGAACAGGCAACAGAAACACCCCTCACAATTCCATGGCAGAGATGAGAGAACCAAGACTCAGGCAAGTAAGTAACAGCACCAGGGCCCGTAGCACATGGGTGGCACAGCTGGTCTCAAACCCCCCTACCTCTGATCACCCCCACTCCACAAGGGTCCCCACCTTCACCGTCTCCACTCCAGCACACCGGCTCTGTTCAAAGCCAGAATCACCTTCACCATCAGACCCTGGATCCCCCCCACCCTCAACTCAGTAGCTGAGGAGGGCCCTGAAGTCCAATAACTAGTGAAGGAGAAAAGGCGTGCAGCCCAGAGTCCTGGGGCCACAGTTGATGGAGCTCGGGGAATCCTGCAGATGCCATCGGAAGAGAAATTGAGGCAGGCCCAAAGCTCCCATGAGCCAGTGCCCAGAGTTTTCTAGCGGATACAGCGAGGCCTGGCCAGGGAGCTGGGCTCTGCAAACCCATCTGTCATCTGTGCCAGCAACAGGGCCGGGGTCCCCGCCTCCCACACAGAGGAGGAGCGACGCCCACGTGCCGGAGGCTGCCGGCCTCTAACGAGCCCACACAGGGCATGGCAGAACATCAGCTGTGCTGTCAAGTCGCACAATTAGCTCGGTAATGAGGAGCTTGGGGAGCGCCCCATGGACCCTGGGCCTGGGACCCAAATCACAGAGATTATGAATCACTAATCCTCTTCCGAGATGCTGAGTTCTCCCCCCACCCCCCGCACGATCGGATCCTCGGCACCGCTCCCCACTTCCATCCCAATCAATAGACACGGGGCTGCCGGGAGGAACCCCAGTGAGGCTGAGCTGGGGCGCGGCGTGGGCGGGCCTGAAGTAGGGCCCTGTCTTTTGCCCCTCCTGGCACCGATGTCTTGGCTGGCAGCCTTGGACCCACCTCTCCCATCAGAGCCAGGCCCAGAGGAGAGGCAGTGCTGGGCTGTGCCAAGTCCATCTCACTGCTAAAGGGGCGTTTCTGGAAGCCCTGTGGGGCCCACCGAGTCCCAAGAACTAACCCCCCATATGCCAAGTTTCAATCGACTGGGCCATCTCTGGAGTCCCAGAGCCCAATTTCATCACCTCTCAGAGCCTCGGTTTCCACTCTGGGTCACTCTGGGTGCAGTGGGGGGTGGAGTGGGTGGTATAGGGTGTTAGAGACCGGAGACACTGGGGCTAGCTGGTGGTTTTCAAGCCGGACTGTGGTAACCCGTGGTCAGAGCATCCTAACCCGCATGGGAAGCTTCGCTCCAGGAGTCTCTGCTTTCCTTCTCTCTGCTCTACCCTGCGCAGCCCAGGCCCTAGGTCAGGCCCACCATTTTTTTTTCTTTTTCTATCCTGTGCTGTTCCTGGAGAAGGGAAGCAATGTGCTTTTGTGATCACCCAGAGGATGTGTGCTGAGCCGGGATGCAGCCCTGATGCCTGGGGTAGGGCCTGGCATGCACCTCAGTGCCAGTAAACGGGTTCCCCACCCCTCCAGGCCACTGTCACAGGCTCAAACTGTGGGCATCCTTGTAGCACTGCCTGGCTGATTTGAAACACGATGCTTTTCATGAGCCATCACCTGGCACCTGGGGTGAGCATGCCCACCTGCACCCCTGAGTGAAGACTCGAGGCCCCAGGAGCAATGAGGGGCAGAGGGCTGGGGTGTGGGGAGGAGCTTCCACACCTCTCAGACGTCCAAGTTCCCACACTGCCTGAGTGCCTGGGGCCATGCTCTGACGGACTTGCGCATTTGGGGATACCACCCACTGGGGACCAGAACATAGGCCAGGGTGGGCACAGCGGCAGAAGGAGAGTGCACCCTTCTGACAATGCCCCCACAGTAACCCAAAGATGATGAGAACAAGCACTCACTGCACACACAAGGACTAGCACTCACTGCATACATGGGGACAAGCACTCACTGCACACACGGGGACGAACACTCACTGCACACACGAGGACTAGCACTCACTGCATACATGGGGACAAGCACTCACTGCACACACGGGGACGAACACTCACTGCACACACGGGGGAACGAGCACTCACTGCACACATGGGGATGAGCACTTACTACACATATGGGACTGAGAATTCACTGCACACGTGGAGGTGAGCACTCACTGGGATGAGCAGTCACTGCACAAGTGGGGATGAGCACTCACTGCACACATTGGGATGAGCACTCACTGTACACACAGGGACAAGCACTCACTGCACACATGGGGTTGAACACTCACTGAGACAAGCACTCACTGCACACATGGGGATGAGCACTCACTATACACACAGGGACGAACACTCACTGCACAGATGGGGATGAGCACTCATTGGAACAAGCACTCACTGCACACATGGGAACAAGGACTCACTGCACACACAGAAATGAGCACTTATAAGGACAATCACTCACTGCACACATGGGGATGAGCACTCACTGCACACATAAGGGTGAGCACTCACTGCATACACGGGGGTGAGTACTCACTGGAATGAGCACTCATTGTACACACAGGAATGAGCACTTGCTGAACACACAGAGACGAGAGTACTCACTGCACACATGGGGATGAGCATTCACTGCACATATGGGAGTGAGTACTCACTGGGATGAGCACGCGTTGCACAGATGGGAACGAGCACTTTCGGAATACACAGAGATGAACATTCACTGCACACAGTGTGCTCTGAGTTCTCTGTACAGGAACCTACTTTTTCCCATAGCAGCTCAGGAGTCAGCACTGATCACCCACTGTACACACAGGGATGAGCACTCACTGCACACACAGGGACGAGCACTCGCTGCACACACAGGGATGAGCACTCGCTGGGACAAGCACTCACTGCACAATTGGGATGAGCACTCACTATACACACAGGGAAAAACACTCACTGCACACATGAGAATGACCATTCGTTGCACACACAGGGATAAGCACTCACTGCACACATGGGATGAGCACTCATTGCACGCAGTGCGCTCCAAGTTCTCTGTGCAGGAACCCACTCTTTCCCACAGCAGCTCCAGAGCACTGTGACTGAGAGGGACAGTGACTGGCCTCAGAGGGAAAATAGTAAGGAGCTCTTGACTGCTGCCAAGTCGAGAGATGGCATGCTCAGAGCTGGGAAAGCAATTTAAGTGTGGTCTGAGGCCGCAAAGGGCAGGAGCCAGCGAGGCCTGGGGCATTGTGGGGGGAGGGCAGGGTTCTATGTCGGATGGATATTGGTCTCTCCTGGGCTGTTGGCTTGGCCAGGGTTGAGTAAGGGGTGGGTGGACGGAAGGAATTTGTCAATGATGAGTGGGAGAAAGGGATTTGTCGCTGGTGGGTGGGAGGAAGGGATTTGTCACTGGTGGGTGGGAGGAAGGGATTTGTCACTGGTGGCGGCCAGTTCTCTCTGTCATTCACTGACAAATAATCATTGTGTGTTCTTCAGTTGCTCAGCTCTGTGCTGGGTGCAGAGGGTCACCCTAACTCCAGTTCTGCCACACGGGTCTACCCAAGGCTCCCTGAAGCACTGCCCACGAGCCTTGCCTACTGCCCCCTGCCAGGTGCACGGACCCTGCTTCCTTCTGGTTTTGCTCCTGGTGTCCTCTAAGATGCTTCAGGCATTGGCTCCCTTGAGGAGCCTTGCATGAACCCCAGGATGGACTGGACCCCTCCTACATGCAGAGTCCCTGTGCTCGCCCTTGACACCCCCAAATACAGTCCCTGGTGGTGACTGAGCCTCCCCTGGGGCAGCTGATGATCCACGTGCAGGGACCACGCAGCAGAAACACAGTTTTCAGTGAAGGAAGGAAGAATGAAGAGAGCAGGAGATATATGTCTGGGGGTTCATTCTCCCTCAGGCTCTCGGCAGGTCCAGTGACAGAATATTTTTCTCTGTAGACAAATGCACACACACAGAAATACACATTGTCTCATTTTGCACATGCGAAAGCTGGGGTTTAGATGGATTAAGGTCACAGCTCTGGTAAGTGCTGCAGGCTCAGCCCAGCAGCCCAGGTGGGAGACATCACATGCGCCCCACTCAGCCTCAGCTCCCGACCTGAGAGGCAGCTCACGGGAGAGGCAGGTCCCACCTCCAGACTTAAGTCAGCACCCCTGAGTTTCCTCCCAAACACTGTACCTGAAGCTGGTTTTGACCCTATGGGAGCCACCTAACAGCCTTTAGGCAACATAGCTACCCCATCGCTGTCCACATTAGGAGCCTGCATTCACCGAGTACCTCAGCTGCAGGCCCATTACTCTCGTGTTTGGGACAGGACGGAGTTGAAGTTCATTTTTTGAACTTTCTTTGGGGAGGCCACACACGGCAGTGCCCAGGGCTTACTCCTGATTACTTACTCAGAGATCACTATTGGTAGAACTCGGGGGACCATATGGGATGCCAGGGATCCAACCGGGGTCAGCTGCATGCAGGACAAGTGCCCCGTCTGCTGTACAATTTCTCTGGCCCAGAAATTTATTTTCTAAAAAAAAAAATGCATATTGAATTGTCCCACCATCAGTTGTTGAAAAGATATTTTCTTCTCCACTGATTTGCCTTTGCACTCCTGTTAAAAACTTTTGTTTTTAATAAATGGGTCTAGTTCTGCCCTCTTCATTTTGTTACGTTGATCTCCTTGTCTATCTCAAAGTGTCTTCCCCCTCCTCTTAATTAGTATGGTTTTATACCAAATCTCAAAAATCAGGCAGTTAGTCATTTAGCTTTGGATTTTGTCAAATCTGTTTTCACTATTCTTGCTTTTTCATATAAATTTTTAAATCAACTTGCCATTCTGCAAAACCCTCTGGAATAAGATTGGGTTATATTGAGTCTATATATCAATTTAAGGAGAATTGTGATCTTGACAGTAATGGATCTTTCAAACCGTGAATAGGGCACATCTCTTGAAGAGGTCATTCTAATTCCTCTCAGTAATGATTTCATTTTCAAGATACAGGTCTTGCACACCTTTTGTCAAATTTATCCCTAATTATTTTGCTGTTATTGTTATTTTTATTGCATTTTAAATTTCATCTCTGATGGCTCGCTGACAATATATAGACATGTAATTGGGTTTTGTACATCATTTTTTATAGCCTGTAGCCTTGCTGAGCTCATATTTCAGGGGTTTTTCTTTAGGCATTTATGCCGATATTGATTGTAGATTACATAGACTGTTCTGCATAAACCATCACACCATCTGTGAGTAATAATGACAAGGTCCCTTCTTCATCTCATGCACTTCTTGCCCCCTTCCCTCTGCTGTCGTGGTAACACGCATGCAGGGCTGTGGGGCTCGCAGGCGTTCGCTGTAGAACTGGCCCATGTGCACACAGCAGGTCTCGCTCTTTAGCTGTGGTGCTCCAGAGCACCCGATGGCAGTGCTCGCAGGGAGCCCTGTGGGGCTCACGCCTGTGCTCACTGGGGAGTGCGTTCCTGACTAGGATGCTCAGACAGCTTTTCTGCTGCATCTGCTCAAACATCTTTTTTAGTTCCTGGAGTGGCACACTTCTGCTGAGCTGCCGCACCCGCAGGCATGCTGGAGCTCACACTCTGCTGTGGAACCGGAGGCCCCGGGAGCCTCTGCACAGCAGAGTCAGTCAGGAGGTCATTTTGCAGAAGACTTTGTATACAGTCGCCATTATTTCGTCTTTAAAGATTTGGTTGGGTTCCAGAGACAACATTTAGGCTGAGGTTTTTTAATGGTATGCTTATGACTGCAAATTCCACTTAATCAAATTATTTCAATGAAGTATTTTTTAAAAATGTTTATAGCATTATTTTAAAGGATTTAAATTATTTAATAAACAAAATACCATCCAGACCATCATCCATTTCTTCTTTTGTGATATTTGGTAGCTGCGTCGTAAAATAAAGTTGTCCTCTTAAGCCGTCAAGTTGATTAGCATGGCTATTTATGCTATGGTTTTCTTACACTGTGAATTCTATGGCATGCATAGTGCTGCTGTTTTCTTCCTTCCTAAAATTAGCACTTTCTCTCCTCTTCTGCCCTAATCACTTTAGATATAAATTTACTATCTTACTGATATTCTTTAATACTCATATTTTATTTATATCCCTCATTGCATTTATGTTAACCACTTTATTATTTCTAATATGAATTTTATCTTCTCGTTTCTTCTGTTTATTTTGGACTTCATTTGCCCTTCTAGCATCTTAAGGTGTTCATTGCCTGCATATTTGACTGTTTTTTCACTTAGGGTATAGTGTTGTGAATTCCTTTCTAAGTACTGCTTTAGTTGCACATCATATATTTTGATATGTTAAGTTTTCAATTTAATTTAGTTCAGAATATTTCCTAATTTCACCTTTGATTTATTCTTCAACACTTGAGTTGTTTAGAAGTATGTTATTTAGCTTCCAACTATTTTAGTATTTTCCAGATATCTTTCTGCTAATTTATTTTACTATGGACAGACAATATAATTTGTATAACCAGAATCTTTTACATTATTAGGATTTGATTTATGTGTTCTATCTTGGTAATGCTTCATGAATACTTGAAAATAATGTATACCCTGATATACTTGAGTAGAGAGTTTTGTAAATGTCAATTAGATTAAATTGTTTGATAGTGTCGTAAAACTTTTATGTTCTTATTTACTCTCTGCCTACTTATTCTATAAATTATTGTAAAAGTAATATGGAAATCCGCCACTACAACTATGAATTTGTCTGGGTTTTTTTTTTGTGATGCCATACATTTTTGCTTCCTTATTTTTAAATTCTGCTTTTGGGTACATAAATTTTTAGACCTCATTTTTTTCTGAATGGAATTGATTCCTTTATCATTATGAAATCATCCATTTTATCCCTGGCAGTGGTCTTTGCTCTGAAATAACTCTGATAGTAATAAAGTCACTCTAGGTTTTCCTTTATTATAGTTAACATGAACACATTTTTCTATTCTTTTAATTTTACTACATTTGTACTTAATATTTAAAATTAATGTCTTATGAGCATATAGTTGAATCTAGATTTTTAAAATATATTCTCAGACATTGATTTGCAATATAATCTTGTTTAATCTAGAACTTACTTGGGTATTTTGACTAATTTGAATGTGATTACCGACATGGCAAACTTTTATACATGCAGTACTTTTTTTCTACTTGTCAACTCTGGTCCTGACTTTTTGAATAATTAACTGTTTGGGGATTCCATTTTATCCTCATTGTTGGTATAATATTTATATTTTTTGGTTTTATATTTGAGTGCTCTCTTTAGGACTTCCATGACACACCCTTAACTTACCACCATGTGCTCTTGTATATCATCTCATAGACCATGTAAGTGCTGTGTGATGGATTCTATTTCTCCCCTCTAGATCTTTATTCTGCTACGGGCATGCATTTTATTTCTACATAATGTTATAAAGCCAGCATTACATTGTTTCTATGAGTCTTCAAGTGGTCAATGATTCTTAAAGTTATACAAATAATAGCATGAACTATTTACATTAGCCTGTACATTTATTATTTCCAGTGTTCTATTTTCCTTTGTGAGAGCCATTGTTCCATTTATGTCATTTCTCTTCTACTTGAAAGACTTCATTTAACCTTTATTTGTGGTATTCATCTACTGGTCACTTATTCTTTTAGTAAAGAAAAAAATCTGTGAAAGACATAAAGCATCAAAGAAGTTAAACAAAACCTAAGAACAAAAGAGTTGTTTTCAAATACCAAGTCACATCATAATTAAATACTCAGAATTGATGATAAAGAGGATGCCCTACAATCAGCTCAGGGGAAAAGACATTTTATACTTTATGGACAGAGGGGCAGAAATAAATGTCCAGCAGATTTCTTCATGGAAACAATGTGCTAAAACAATGGAGAAGCACCTAAAAATAGTAGGGCAGGTCGGGAATTTCTTAGCCTAAAATTCCACACTGTGCAAGAATATTTTTCAGAAACAGAGACAAGTAAAGACTCTTTAGACTTACAAACTTGAAGCTTGCAGGAGACTTTGACTTCACATTTCTCACCTCTGAGGAATCATTGCGTCTACCTCGTGCCTGATTGCTGTTTTATGTATTTTATCCAGTTGTTTCCATTGTTTAGGACGTAAAAGTAAATCCAGACTATATCATTACATCTTATGAAGAACTGGGAATCATAGCCGTAATTTTCTATATTTCTGGGTGAACTTCTGGTGCCAAAGCTTATGTCCCAGGAAGGAATAAACCACTCGTGTCTGCATCACAGCACCATGAAGAGTGGAGGCGTGGGGCGGGTCCCAGCAACTGATGACCTACATTTTTATGGGGTTTAACCTGACCTAGTGAATCTCAGTGCTATTAGATGATCCAGGATGCAATGTAGAATAATCAACTTCAGAGAAGAAAAGAGTCATGTGTCTAGGCTGGAAAAGATCAGAGAAAGAATCTTCAGGAAGACAGAAAATAACATCTCAGTAATCTCTTATACAGGACTTAATGGCTCCAGGGTGAGATACAACAATCTTCACTAATTTTCTTCTAAGGAAATATTTTTTGATCATTCTGTTTGCAAATTATTGATAACAAACAATATAAAATAAATTAATGAAGGCCTGCTAGAAGAGTAGGTTTAAGGGGTGGTTGGGAAAATTGGAGATGATGGTGAAGAGAAGGTGGAATGGTGGTGGGATTGGTGGTGAAATATTGAATGCCTGTAACAAATTATGAACAACTTTGTAAACCACAGTGTTTGTATAAAATGGAAGGGGGGAAATAAAATTTTAAAAAAAGAAGACAGGAAAGTTAGAACAGAGAGAATAAATCCATCATTTCCTCATCCCCCTATCAGTCCTTCCTAGGTTCCCCCCACCAAAACACCTCTTAAACATGCTCCTGATATAAACAGTCACCCACGCCCACACACACATATGCTCTCCACTTTATCTCTTAGCGATAAAACCTCACATCTCAGCTTCATAAAACTGAAAAGGGGGCTGGAGTGATAGTACAGCAGATAGGGTGATTGCCAGGAGTAATCCTGAGTGCAGAGTCATGAGTAACCCCTGAGCAGTGCCAGGTGTGGCCCCCAAACAAAAACAAGACAAAAAAAATCACACTGCCCAGTTCCCCCTACATGCAATGACCGGAGTAATTTCTATGCATGTCTACTCACAGGTGTGAATTCCAAGTTTTTGAAGGGAAGAGCCATACTCTTCATGTTCTCTTCTCCCCTCCGACTGGAGGGAGTGTGGTCATTAATTTGAACTGTATTTACCAAATTAATAGAGCCCATCTCTTAGAAATGACAAGGCAAATATGGACGCTGTATAGTGTCCAAGACTGTACAGTCCTCGTCTTCCTGAGCTCTAAGAGTGACCCAGTGAGAATGGTTCTGTGAGGGAGTGATGTAAGTTGCCCTGTACAGACTACTCTCGTGCTGAGTCTTATTATGTGATTCTCAATAGTTCCCAACACCCAGCTCTTGGCTGTTTGTCAAGGAAGCAGCCAAATTGTTTAGGAAAGTCTATGCCTGGAAAGAAAACCCTCTACTTCCAGAGCTTAATTCGTTTACTGGAGTGCCAGAAAGCCAGAGCGTTTGGAGGGGAGGGGGGTTGGGTCACACTCAGCAGTGCTCAGGGTTGACTCCTGGCTCTCAGTTCAGGGATACTCTTGGTGATTCTCAGGGGGCCACATGTGCTGGGGTCAAGCATGTGCAAGCCTTCCCTGCTGTACTATCTCTGCAGCCGTCAGAGGGTATTTTTTTCAATCACACTCCGGGATCTGGACTCTGAGGGCTGGAACCAGTTAATGTTGACGTTCAAATAGCAACAGGATATGCGGTGAGGAGGACGTGGCAGCCAGACGTAGGAAAATAACGCTGCTGCCAGCAGACCCTTCCCATCCTGTCCCAGTCTAGGCAGGAAGGCCTTCCCCACAGTCCTGGATTACGCTCCTCCTCAGCTTCCTCCCTCTGCTTTCACTGGGCACAGTCAAAGCAGCGAAACCTCTCTGAGCCAGGGAAGTGAGTACCCGCTCCAGGCCGGGGAAATAAATGCCTGCCCCAGGTATGAAGGTGGGTACTGGCTCCAGGACAGGAAAGTAGGCAACTGCCCTCAGGCAGGGAAGTGAGTACTTGCTCCAGGCAAGCGTCCTCAGGCCCCAGCCTCCTGCCAAATATTCATTGACCCCAGACAGACGCACTCTTTTGGAACGTTGTGGATTTCATCTCAGGAACACTTTCCTTAGTTTTGCCAGGGTTGCTCCTCTCACTGATTCTTGAAAGGGGGAAAGAGAGCACTGCACAGTGGCATAATCAGGTATTGATTCTGCTGGCAACGATCCAAAAACAAAAGCAACCTATTCAAGTGAGTCCATTGTTTCCAATTGCCCAGGACCATTAAGTTCCAGTTTCTCAAGTAAATCTGAAGCTCTTGGTATTGTGGACAAGCAATCAGTGAGCCTGCTGCCCACACCTTGAAGAACTAAGCCTGCAAATAAAACCAGGGCCGCAAGCCTCAGTTTCCTTATCCCAAGAATGGGAACAAAGAAGGGGCTGCTGAAGGTGTGTGTGGAATGGATGTAGTGAATGCTGGAGGAAGGTATGGCTATTCCAGAGATCCTTCTCCCCTCCCGCTCCCTGGTTATCAAAGCCACTGGCCCAACAGATCCAGCACAGGGGAGCTTACAGAAACTGAAGCTGGAATTGATGTCGGTGGGCCCCACGGGCGACTTACGTGAAGCAGGGAGGAGAAAGACGGTCACTTTCTCCCCAACCGCCTCTAACACCTGGGACCCAGAGTTACTGGGTTCTTGTCTCACTCTCGGAAAAGAATTTCAGGAGTAGACAAGCAGTGAAGTAACAGATTTTATTCAGAGGTTTCTGAGGGAGGGAGGAAGGGTTAAGTGGGAGGGAGAAATAGTGAGAATAATGCGTTCAAGGGAGAACGTGGGCTTCTCCAAGGGTGGAGGAAGCCCCTACACATAACCGAGCTTTAGACACAAAAATATGAAAGCATAAAAATACACATCTCAAGGTTGGAGATGCGGGCGACACATGTGCTCGGGCGACATATGTGCTCGGGCATGTGGGCGCAAGGAGCACATGGGCTCAGGCAGCATATGCTCGCGCTTCCTTTGTTCAAGGTGTCTTATAGGGTTTCTTCAACCTGCCCCCACGTGGGGCTTTCTTTCCAGGTAAAAGTTCGTTGCTAAGGTTACCAGGGAGGTTGGGAGTGGTGATGGCCTTCTTTGGGGAACCTCCTGGGGAGGGGTCCATTATCCTTAGGGTCTCCTGACGGTTTCCTCTGGGTCTTTTGTTTTCTTGAGTCTGCAAGTCTTAAGAGTCGCCTTCCCAGAGACTCTGTTAAATCTCAATTTTCATTGCCAAGGGCCTTTCCCTATCTACCTGCCTACATCAGAATGAAGGGGTATTCTACATAGCACCCTGCTTTCAGGCTAGGAAGTATGGACTGCTGTGATGTTTCTGATGAGTCAGACACAGCACGGAAGTCATACAGCAAAATGCCCACCAAGAGTCCAGAATCCAGCAGCAACCTCTGTAACCACACAGCCAAGAATGAGGAGCCCCGGAGCGCTGCAGCACCGCTGCTCCACAGGGGCTGGCCACGTGTCAGGGCATGAGAATCTCTCATGAACGCTCACAGCACCCCGGGGAGGTGAACTGTGAGCATCATCATAACTTGGTTTCTTGTTTGCAAAAATACACCCTCATTAAATAACAAGATTTTATCCAGTGAGAAGCTCATCTCAGGCAGGAGCAATAGAATTATATTGCACAATGATGGTAGCCCTGAAACTCAGGTTGCCTCCCAGTGATGTGGACAGGCTCTGTGTTGCAGGGAAGAGGATCTCTAAAGGAGTAAACTCCAGGAGTGGGAAGGAGTCTGGAGAATTTGAAAGGTACTTCGTTCCTTCCCTGCTCTTCGTGGGTATGACAAGGTCATGTTTTCACAAGCTGCCACTAACTGTAAGTTTCCAAATAAAATAGATGTCGTGGGAGCTAGACCAATAGCACAATGGGTAGGGCATTTGCCTTGCATTCGGCCAACCTGGGTTCGATTCCCAACATTCCATATGGTACTCTGAGCACCACCAGGAGTAATTCCTGAGTGCAGAGCCAGGAGTAACCCCTGAACATCACCAGGTGTGACCCAAAAAGAAAAGAAAAAAAGATGTGGTGGGCCCACACAGGGGATTCTAGTGTTCTGTGGCCAAGAACTGCCTCCCCAGGCTGGATGATGGTCGAGAGACCGGGAAACAGGAACCATGCCAAGCTGATCAATTGTTGGTTTATTTCTCTCTCCTTCCCAGTGTTGTCTGATCTGTCCCTTACAAAGCAATCATAGTCATAGTTCTGGTCGCAGACCCAGGCAGAGTTCCATCATCCTAGTCTCCTTTTAGACCTCCACGTTCTCTCCTTTGTTATATCCTCTTCCTCGTCTCCACTTGGTCTCATTGTCCTCTACTTCCAGTCATTATTGTCATCTGGCTCTCCTTCTAGTCCTCGCAGATTCAAAGTTCCAAAGTCTCAGTTCTCCTCCTCATCTTCAACATCTCGTCGTCAACTTTCTAGTCCCCAGTGTCTAGTCTTCATCATCTAGTTCCCAACGTCTTGTCCTGACTTTCTCGTCCCCAACATCTAGTCTTCAACATCTTCAACAATCCCTTCCTTCTTACCCCGTACAGCATAGTTATATAGAAATCATGAAGGGTGGGGATAAAAAGGTGGGGTTGAACTTTGTCATAACAACAAAGAGATGTAAAGTCTCTCCTTCAGGAGATTAACTCAAGGACAAAATCTCATCTGAGGATTCGGCACTCCAGATTACTAGGAGATCCGCTTAAAGGCAGGATTCCATCCAGGGTATATTGCTTTCTCCTCTTTTCAGCTAGTAATCCATTTAAACAGTCATAGTAAATTTACTTCTTAAAATATTTTGGCAATGTCATTTTGTATGAACACAGTAAGAGATATATTAAGCTTAAAGTTTGGCTCTTCCTGGGGACATCTCACTATATATTATAGACCATAGTCCTCAGGCCAGCTTAGTCTTTCCTAACCCCAGCAGGGTCCTTATTCAGTTACTTCTTTTCGGTTCATGACAGAGTTTGTCCATGTCCATGCTCTTAACTTATAGTTAAGTATTATGGAGCTTAGCTTGTCCCCTTTAGATACCAGGATAGCTCACAGCTTGCCCTGGGTCCATCCAGTCCCTCATCGGGACCCTGCTCTTGGAGTGCTAGGAACTAAGGGCAACTGGGGCTTAAGCCAAGGAAGTATGGATGCTCAGGAGTAAATATTATTTTGGAGTAAATCAACTCCATGTTACATAGCATAGCATAGCATCAACTGTCTTCCTGTGCTATACAAAAAGGACATTGCTAAATAAACCATGAAAATGACACAAATGAAAGAGGAAAGCAATATAAGATTATTAGTGCTTGATGGAATTGGGTGTGCCTCAGTTGCACTGTTGTGGGAGTGGCCCAATACACCTTAAGCTCCCTGCAGGAGGAGCAAGGACAACCCAACGATTTAGGCACCTTACTTAAAATGGTATTGATATTGGTTGACAATGGTTGTTTTAAGGGATACAGTTGAGCTCTCCCACACTAGCACTGGTGCAACAGTAGATTGTCTCTATATCCCCTCTCATCATGCTCCCCATCTGCTTAGCAAATTCAGGGTCATAACCACTGGCTACAGCTTATTCCCTTGTTCTGCTTCCTTATGCTACTGATTAGATCAACTCAAATCACATCTGTCCTTCTCCCTTAGACTCATCTCAGCATAATACCCTCCAGTCCCATCCAGGTGGTGGCAAACTACAGGATTTCACCTGCTCTTGTAGCTGAGTAGAAATCCATTATGTATTCAAGCCACCATTTCTTTATCTACCCATCATTTCTTGGGCACTTGGATTGTTTCCTGTTCTTGACTATTTTGAATAGTCCTTCTGTGGATATAGGGTTAAATTTTTCTTATCACGATTTCAAAGTTGGTTACTTTTGCTCTTGGAGAAATAGGTGTGTGCGGGCAGATCCGACTGTTCGATCACTCAGAAGACACTTTCACACCAGGAAGACTGGATGCAAAGGCTCTTGGTAAATCAACCCTGGCCCCATCTTCAGAGAAGTTATTTTCTAAGAGTCTCCATAGTGAGAGTCGGTGCTTGTTTCCCTTTGAGCTCAGGGCTTCATCTGTGCCCCTTAAGGTACCCAGCACGTGGCTACAGCTTGAAAAAATGCTTGTTGGAGAGATTGAGAGACCTTGAAAAAGAGACCAGAAATTGATTGCGTATTTGAGGGTGGCCTTGGAGAGCAAAGGAAAAGTGTTTATAAATCAAAATCCTTTCCGGTAGAGCCCTGGAGAGCAAAGTACTTACTTCAAAGGCACCTCAGCCAAGTTCTTATAGGATTAAAACCTCTTCTGCAAATAGCCCAAAGCATGAAGCAGGGACACACACACATTAACTCCATGCACAATGAACACACATTAACTGGATGTACATGTGTACACAAGGCATTAACTCCATGTACATGTGTATACAACACATTACCTCCATGCACATGCATGCACACACATGCATGCAGGCACATGTGTGCGCGCACACACACACACACTCACATGCATGTACCAAAAAGATACTCTGTGATCACTGGGAAACCAACTTAATTGGCCCAGAAGAGAAAAGGCAAAATGTGAGACTGTTTTCTCTGTGGACGATCATCTGAGATGCTCACTGCTGGAATTTGGGGGTATTTTAGCATCTGCTTCAGTTAGGTACATTTCCTGTTCAGCCTGGGGTACGAGTTCAATCAATATTTCTAATCACCACAAATCTGACCTTTCAGGGTCAGCAAAGTCTTTCAAGTGTTTTCTGTCCCCCTGGGCCATGGCAATGCAGGGTTCCAACCACACCCCAAAGGGGCAACTATCAATTCCAGCTGTCCTGCAACACCATCGACCAGGTAACCATATCTTGGACTAATAGTGGGGAAGCTGAGCACCTCCTCATGAACTCTCTGCCTCCAAGACAGGGAATATTATTTCTCTCCACCTGATGTTATCAGGGGAGAACTCCTGACCTTTAGCAATATATCTCTCACTATGAAAAGCTTTTAATTTTTGAATAAAACATTGAAAATGGATACAAAATTTATAAGGAGTAAATTCTAGACTGGACTAAGAAACATACTTGATCTCCATGGCTCAACCACCCTATCTACTTCCTCTGAGAAAGGAAGAGACTTGCATTTGTCCATTAAAAGTTCCTCAAATGTCTCAGGCATCAACTCTGTACCACTTCTGAGCTGACTGGCGTAGGCAAATCAAAGAACAAACCAGGCTGAAATATTGAATTATCTGCAAATCATTGCATTTCTAATAAACAACACAGTAAGTTAGTGATACAGTATATCAGAAGGTGGTGGGTAGGAGAGCGGCTTCCTTGCGTAGGATTTTTGAGCAAAGGATGCAGGACAGGGACAGGCTTCTGGGGTGTCAGGAAGTCCCAGGAGGAGTATTCTGAGCAGAGTACAATAATAGATGAGTAGAAGCAGAGTGGCCTATGCAAGGAAAAACAGGAAACCAGTGTGTCTGGAGAGGAGGGGGCATGAGTAGGTATGTGCCCATAATGGGGGTGGGGAGGGGGCTCAATAAGTCTAGGACTGGGTGGTTCATTCCTGATTTCCTTTGACTAATAAGAGCATTGCAAGGTTCTGGACAGAGGAGAGATGTACGCCGACAAATCTAACAGAATCATGTGGAATCACTCTTCTTTTATAGAAAAAATAGGCTTTTAGAAGAATTGGAAAGAAAGGGAGACTAGGGGAAAGGAAGAGCAGCTAGGAGCTATTGTGCCCCAGGAGAGAGCAGGAAGACAGGGAGGCCTGAGACATAGTGCAGGTGATGCACAGAAGTTGTGTTCTGCAAATGTTTCAGAGGGGAAAGGGGGGCTTCCTAACAGAAGTGGTAGGACAGAGGATAAAATTAGAAGAGAGGGACCCAACAAGCCTCCAGTTTCTGATCTCAACCACTGAAGAAATTAATGGAAACAAGGGAGGCTCTGGGAATTGCAGAGAAGAGGAGTCAGAGAGAGGAAGAAGGGGACTTCTATTTGGGACGGATGAAGCTTGAGATGCCCATTGAAGACAACATAGAAATGCTGAACTGAAGGGAAAGGCTGGAGTTCAGGAAGAAGGCAGGTGGCATGTACATTTAAGCCCACCAACAGAGAAAGGTGAGAGGAATCTGGTGAAGTTCCCAAGAGGAAGAGGAGGAAGAGCAAAGGAGCAAGAGGGAGCTTGGGGTCAGCCTCAGTTTACAAATGGAGAATCCAAGAAGGAAACAGCAAAGGAGAAGAGGGAGGAGGAAAGTAGAGAGAGAAGGGGATGCTGGGAGTCACAGAGTAGGTTTCAGAGGAAGGGGAGCGACAATGCCAAACGCACACAGGCCATGGGTCTTCAGAAGCTGATCTGGAGCCTACTGTGCAAGTCACTGACCACCCTGAAATGAGCACATGAGGTTGAGTGGTGGTGGGGTTGAGAGCAGGGGACAGCAAACTCTCAGTTTCATAGGAAAAAAAGAAAATAAAAGAGAAGTTTGAGGTAGCAAGTGGAATCATTTTTCTGGAAGCATTTTATTATAAAGGGAAACCAAGTTTGCAGGAGAAGGTTAATTTTGGTTTTGATTTTTTGTGTGGTGGTTGAAGAAATAATGAGATCTTGCACATTGAATTCATGAAGAGGCAAAGTTGATGACATAAGGGAAAAGGAGGGACACGCATGTGACACCCTGGTACAGTAGGAAGAGATGGAATCTAGAGGACTTGGCTTCCAAAAAGCTTGTCCCTTGGACAACCTCATTTCCATAAATATTTTCCCACAGGCTTCCAGCCCAGATGTTTATCCTTCAAAGCAGTTATCTGTGAATTGATCGTATTTGATTATTATATAATTTTATTTTTTATCATGAATGTATTGATTTTTCCTGGTGGAGAAATAATATTTGACATAGGGTTTTCACCCTTTCTAGTTATTCATCCCTTTTCACTTTACTTTTTGGAAACAGTCATGAAATCAAGTCACGAAATTTGCATACAAATGAATGGAGCCGGAGAGGATCATGCTGAGTGAAATGAGTCAGAAGGAGAAGGATTGATATAGAATGACTACACTCACTTGTGGGATATAAAATAAAAGCCAATAGTATCAGACTAATATCCTAGGTCAGGAAAAACAGAGGCCAGGAGGACTGGTCAGAAGCTTGCCAAAAGTGTGCATGGGGCAAAGGGCAGTTAGGATGAAGAAGGGACCGATATTACAATAATAGTTAGAAATGATCACTTTGGGAAAATACTGAGTATTGAAAGTAGATAAAGGCATATATTTGATAATCTTTAAGTATCTGTACTGCAAACCATAATGCCCAAAAGGAGAGAGAGAGAGAGAGAGAGAGAGAGAGAGAGAGAGAGAGAGAGTCTGCCATAGAGTCTTGGTGATGAGAAACCTGGTAAAGGGTGGGAGTTGGAACATTGTATGACTGAAACCCAATCAAGAACAGCTTTGTAACTGTGTATCTCGCTGTGGTTCAATTTTTTTAAAAAACTAGGAAAAAAATGTTGTAAACTTTAATGCAAGAACTTTCCCCTTCCATAATTTGAGAGAAAAGGATGACATTATGCCATCATTGCTGTAGTTTATTTCCTATAAAGCCATATTTTCTAATATAAAGTATCACAGTGCTCACAATGATAAAACAGGCACTAATAATTCTATAATTTAATCCCCATATACTATTCAAGTTTGGCATTTACCTTTTAGAGTGAAAAAGATTCTACTCAGACTCACTAATTCTTTTCAATAGCCACATATCTTAATTTCCTTTAATTTGGAAATGTTCCTCAGGCTTCCTTACTATCATGGTTTTGAATTTTTGCTAGAATAGTCAATTTCAATAATATCAAAGGCCCTCAGTGTGGACCTATTATTTCCTTCCAAGAAGATTCAGATCATATCATTTTTATGCAAAGTAGAAGAATATTGCTCATATTTTTCCTCAACGAACTTTTAGTTCAGAAATACAACGGTCAGCCCTTATGAGCGAGTTCCTTGAGACCATATTCGTTCTTACACGGCTACTTAACTTTCAGTAGTAGAAATGCTGACACCCAGAGACTAAATCTATTAATGGATATTAGACTGTCCAGTTTTTGCTATTACCTTTTTACAAATGTATGGACAACCTCAAATATATAAATAGCACCCCAAATATACTTCAGGACGACTTACTTCTGCTAGCTAACTGTGGGAAGGAAGGGTTAGTGCATGAGGAACTCGGGAGAGAAGCAGCTCTACTGTCCTCTGCTGAGACCAGGTCAGTGAACATACCCAGCAGGCCATGAGAAAGGGACGGCCGACAGGGTGTTTGGGTTTGGACCAGCACAGACTAGTTTAAAGATTTTCCCCTAACGAGCCATGCCACCTTGATTTCAAATCTTTCGCATAAAGTCAGATGTTGGTATAAGCATCGTTGTTCTCTTTTGGCTGTCATTGACATGGAATATCTTTTCCATCCCTATATACCTAACCTTTTGGATTTTTTCATTTGAAATGAATTTCTTGTAGACAGTGATAAAGTTGAATCCTGTGTCATTTTTTTTTTGGTTAAAGAGTTGAATCCATTTACATTTTAAGTAAAAACTACCTAAAATACATACATAGTCATATAAACTAATGCTATCTCAATTAGTGAAAATAATAAATAAATAAATTTAAAGTCAAGAAAAGTCACATTAAAAGCAGTAGAAAGTAATTACTGATTTAGAAGGACCTAATTCTGTCATTTTGTTATTTCTATTCTGTGTGCCTTACAGCCTGCTGCCCCTCACTTCTCATATAACAATCTCCTTTTATGTTCAGTTGACTTTTTTGTGGTAAAACATTATAATTATTCTTATTTCCTTTTCTGTATGTTCCATAGCTGTTCTCTTTGTGGTTACCATGGGGACTGCAGTTAACAACCTAGAGTTTGAACATTGTTATTTGAATTTATATCAGCTTAACTTCCATAAAATACAAAAATTCTGCTCCTTACAGCTCCATTCCCACTTCCCTTCAGTTACTGGTTTCACAAAATTATATCTTCATACATTCTGTATCCAAAACCTGAAACTGGTTGTGCAGCAGCCTCGGAAAGCAGGGAGAAGCAGAGGCTGGGGGGCAAACAGTAACTCTCCCATGGAGCGCAGGCCCGTCCACTGAAGAGTGTGCCACCAATCCCTCAGCCCGGCCCACTTTCTTTGATCTTTTTTCTTTCTATCCCTCAGACTCAATCATTTCTATTATCCAATCTTCAAGTGTATTGATTCTTTCTTCTACCTGCTCAAATTTACTTTTAAATCCCTCTAGTACAGTTTTTGTGTCTATTATACTTTTCAGCTCCAGAATTTCTCTCTAGTTTCATCTGATGCTTTCCACCTCTCTGTTTGTTGCAGTCGCGGTGCTGTTATACACATCATTCCCTTACCTTTCTCCACATCTGCCTTTAATTTTTTGACCATCTTGAAGATGATGACTTACAAGTTGTTGGTAAATCGGCTCCATCTGGTCTTTCTTAAGGACACTTTTAAATTTTGCCTCTTTGAATAGACCTTAAATTTTATCTTCTTATCATGCTTTGTAATTTGTTGGAAACACTATCATTTGAACCTAAAATATAGTAAGTTAACTCTAGGAATTAAATGTCCTTTTCTCCAGAATTGTGTGATTGTGCAGAGTGATACTTGTTTCCTTGAATGTCATAGGTTGTCTCTGAGCCATGAGTCAGCCTGAGGTTATACTCTCTTACTCTCTCTCTCTCTCTTTCTTCTCTCTCTACCCTCCATTCCCCGCCTCTCTACCTTTGGGCAGATGCATTTACATTTCCCACATATCGGCATTGTCTTGCTTTGAAATGTCCTAATTCTTAAATATCTGATACTACAGGGGAAAATGCAGCAAGCCTTTAAGTGCCCTGGAAGTTTCTCCCCAGAGAGAAAGAGGGACTTGCATTCAAAGTTATGAAGTCACAGAAGTAGCAGTTAACCTCCTCTCTGTTTCTCCATGCTCAGAAGACTGAGTTCCCAAGGCCCTACTCTGCCACTTCCCCCCTGGGTTTGAGGGATGTGAGTCACCTAAGCTCTCCACATCTCTGTTGCTTTGCCTGTATCAGTGTGTTTGAGCAAGGACCAAGAACCCTGAGGATTCTTCCAACTTTGATTCTATTTCTAGTGTAATAGCGACAACTCCCCTATCACTGGAGTTTGGAAAATGAGATGGGATCAGTCCTAATACATGGATATTTGTGCTTCTTGCTCTTCCTATTGCTTGTTTTGTTGCTCTCCATCGCAAGCTCATTTGAATATACTCATTGGTGGACTTTTTGCCCTACTTCCTTCTTGTTCCTTTACTGAAGAAGACCCTCCCCTCTCTGAGCCCATGTGGTTTGGATAGAGTCACCCTCAGTCAGGGATGGGCAAGATTTACTGAAGCTGCCAGGGCCTCTAAACCCCAATCCCTGATGGTTGTACAGGGCAGGAGAAAGAACGTTGGTGGTTGATGGTGGGAGGGTGTCTCAGAGCCAATGG